>NC_133797.1:2466613-2831613 GCF_043250625.1 Sebastes fasciatus | reverse complement strand
ACATCCTTTGGAGCTTCTGATGAGGTCATGCAGGAGGTGGTTTCATTGAGAGATTCTGAGTCATGCAACCCATAAAACTGGTTATTTAAGGAAACCTAACATTTCTCAAATATGACACCTCAGTAACATTCATTCAAAGAAAATAAGTCATCAGTCAAGCATAATGGCATTTATCTATCTTGTAAATTCCTGTTTCTTCTGTTGGTGAACCCACTTTTCCTCATCTGACTACAGTTAGCTATTTCTGCTTCTGTTAGGGACTTTCTACATTTCCTATTGTGACATTGTGAAATCCCCAGAGAAAGGTTGTGAACTTGTATTGAACTCAGTGGTCATTGGTGGAGAACACAGTAGAGATACAGGAACAAGAGGTCATCTTATTAACAAAAATTTACAGTTGCACTTCTCACTAATAAGGCAAGATGTCTTGTGGCTGCATTGATTGTTGTTAACTGTGGCATTGTCAAAAGTTGTCCAACACAATGTGTTTCTCGCAAACATTGTTGAACTATGATACATTTACCTTTGAGGATTAATCGGCATTAAATCACAAATATCATTTTCCTCAAACTACTCTTAAACTGAAAGCATGTTAGGTAGCTTATCCAGCCTTTTGGTTGCATCGCACTACACCACAATGAATAACGACTGACCCCTTTTGCAATGGATTAGTCAAAATATGAAGCTAGGACTAAGTTTATCACACATCGGGATTATTGAGGATGTTCTACTTGGTTGAAACGTTGCCTATTTTTACATTTCTCTAACAAGACAGTTGACATTGTAGTCTTGAACTAATAGGCAATAGGCTTCTGTGTACATTCTGAAATGTGTTTTGTTGACAGGACAAAAGAGGTCAGGGGTCACGTTCTCAGGAAATGATACTGAGAGAACAAGGGGTCAGCAGAAGCCAGTCTGCTCTCTCAGCAACTCATTAGTTTCAGTATGACAGTCGGGAAGCCAAATGGGACCATTGGTTCAGATCCTGTCCCTGATTATAAAGGTTCTAACCCACAATCTGTAGTCCACACTGTACACTTTTGTCATTTTTCACTAATGAGGATGCAACATCTTATTTTCATTTTCTGCTCTTTATTGCTAATGTTCATTTTGAAGACTGCCGGTAAGTAAACATGGATATAAACAATACTGGATTTAAAATACTTTAAAATTGGCTTTGCAAATGTTTTATGAGGAAGGAAATGCATTCAACCCGTTTGATGGACCTCAAGGATGCACAGACAACGCATTTTGGTGAACACTGAATGCAAACATAATGTTAGTTTGTTTTACAAGAAAACTCCACAGGGCACTTTTTAAGAATTCATACAGGCTATGTTAAGGTGTGACGGTTTTACATGCATGTTATACATATACAGAGATGACACTGGGAGGGCCTTTTCATGCATATTTTTTATAGAAAACGTCGCCATCTTCTTTTTCGTATGGATCTTGTGAAAAATTACTTTTTGATTTTACTCAGTTTTTCTGCTGAGACACGGCTTTAAAATACCACACATTTGATTCACAAATGCATAAAAGATTTCATTCTCAGACATTGGATGAATCTATTTTAGGCTACTTCACATTATAAAACATCACTGTGTTGAAATAGCAAATGACAGTTTTTAATTGCAACTGCTATCTTGTCACCTCACCAGCGAGTCCTCCTCGGGTTCATTTGAACAATACATTCAAGGGCTAAACAAACAAAGCCATGTACAGCTACTCAGTTCATTTGCATGCATGTATTCAGAATGTGTGATAGCTCTGTGAGTCTCTTCTCATAACCAGTGTGTTTGCTGCATGATACAGAAGAAGTGAGCTGTGAACATGTCTCTAATGAGTGCAAAACACAAGGGTTAATGAGGCTGGCTTCCTTCTGTAATTGGCTTCATCAGCGTCAATGGCAAGATTTCGTTCTTCACTGTCCTCTTATGCTGTTCATTGGCTCAGGGAACGGCACTGGGAACACAAGACCAACAAGAATTTAATTGTCAGAGTACTTATGTACACACTTGGATGGACAGCCAAATGCATGCAGATGTACTGTCCATGCCCAGTGTTTTGCTCTGTTTGTTTGTCCATTTACATAGTGTTAAATTGGGGATGTAGAATCCGCTTACAGACCACACATACACACAAACATGTACATACATACTTCACCACTTTATCACTAATCCTAATGTGCTGTTAGCAAATACTACTAGGTCCTTTTGAGTCTTTTATGTTGAAATGAAATCCATGTCCAACTGGCGATCCGTTAGAATGGCCTCATTGTGTTGCTGCTGACTGAAGGCTGGCTAGCTAGGGACAGAGGTGGCTGGCAGACTGCCCGGCTGGGTAACAAGCTCACTCGTGACCAATGTGACAATGAGTGACCAAATTGAGTCTGTATATGAGTGAGCCAGCATGATCTCATGCCACCCACCTCTGTTGACTGGACAAGGCACGAGAATGGCAAATGTAAACAAGACATTCCCATAATTCTTTTTTCATTACCACAGTAGGGATGTTCATAATTAACCGTTAATCGACATTAAGCATTTTAACCGATTAACGCTATCGGTTAAAACGGTTTAAAGAAATATTTATAATTGACTCAAAAGCTGAGCAGCTCAGAGGAGCGGCTCGTCACTTTAAGGAGGAAAGCTGGTCCACCTTAACAGCCCACCTTAAGAGGCGGAGCCGGAGTTACAGGATACAGGAAGTCGGCTCCGGTCTCTCTGGCTCGCTTGAGCGGAGCGGAGGAGTTGTAGTTTCGTAGCATTTATTCATCGACAAATAAACTGTCCACACACTGCTACACCTACGTTCACAGCTAGAACTCCACCAACAACCTCACACTCACCGCCAACACACACACACACGGACACTCGTTAAAGTTAGGTTGCGCTGACAGACTCTGTGTGTGGCGGCAGCGGCAAGCAAGATGCCTCCGGCAATGCTAGAGCTGCTAACGTAGCACAAATACACACACTGTTTATCGGACAATCGCTATTCGTTACGGTGAACTGGGTTCTCAGTTGTCTGTTGTGCTCAGACACTGCAGCTGGCGCGAGGCACAAATCTCGAAGGTTAACGGTTAATAAACGGTTAACGAGGGTCGGTTATCGGTTAAGAATTTTTTTCAAAATGAGCATCCCTATATCATATAGAGGCAGCAGTTTGATCACGTTGTGTTGCCAGACATGTCCTCACAGTATAGAAAATTGAACCTGAATGTGACGTTCCAAACATTAGCTGTGTTGTTTATGTTGCAAAATGCTGAATGGGACGTATTTTAGCTCAGGAAAAGTACAGCTTAAGCATGAATTCCTTTCCATCATAAGCGCATTGTTCTCTGCATTACACTGGGCAGCTTGGAAGCTGACTAAATTCATAACTATATACATCTAAACTCAGAGATCTAGAAGTCTGAACACTTATCCATGATCACACAAATTCATAATTTTGGATAGACAGTGCCATACAAATGGTGCACTTACCTTGTGTATTTAACCCAAGGCATTTCTTTTTATTTCAAGTATAAACTTTGGTAAAGTTCCTTTACTTGGCTGAACTGATCTTTTCGAAACAACCCTAACAGTAGCTGTACCTTCCACCTAAATGGCCATTTTATCATGTTTCCAATGGTTTGGTTGTAAACTAGCTCTGCATAATGAAGCTGTTACACTAGTGACAGCCGTAAGCTTGTAGAATAAACTCAAAATGTAATTCCTTAAAAGAGTACTCCACCAGTTTAGCATTGACTCCTATAACATTGTTGGACTCACAATGAGCAGTTTAAAAAAGTAGCAAAATCAATGTAGCAGAACCAGAGATATTGTCTTTTGTATTCCACATATTTGTATTAATTGTCAAAACCTGGTGCCTACATTACCCACAGTGCAACTCAGCCACCAATGGTTCAGTCAGGGATTCTGTGTGCTATGCTAATAGTGGCTAATGAAGCCTCAAGCTGCTAACCTCAAGCAGAGATGAGCAGCGGGCTACAGAGGTCTGGTAAACTCACTTTTTAATCTCCACACACCAAGATTTTTTTTTCCATTTTCATACTTGTAGTTTTCAGACCCAACCGACTCCACAAATGGCTTTGTACAACTTTTCTCACATATGCAGTAGTACTCCCCAAGACCTGTAAACAAACTATGATGTGTTAATTGTTTTGATTAGCTTTTCTTTTTTAAAATGTTGTATGAATGGCTTTAAATGTTCCCCCGGATAATTTAATAATGAACCCTTTCTAAAGTTGGATCCCTTTCTTTGTCCCAACTCCTGAAATTGCTGTCAGCTGATCACCCAGTGCACTTCAGGCATCTTGTTGTGGCACCAAACAATCGTCATGCATCATGTTGCCATGTTACATCATCCCAACCTCAATTTATTATCTGGACTTTGGCTGATATCTGTTGTCTCTGGACATGTGCCCCTTGAAGGCTGTGTTGTAATGCAATTTTTGCCAGACAGTGTGACTAAGTTGTAAACACTTGTCAAGTCTGTGGAATTATCGTGGCAATTGTTGAATGTTTGTTGGCAAAGGTTTAAATATGATTCAAAGTCACAAGACAAGTCCGTTTTATGTGGTTTGAATGTTCACAATGTAATATGCAGAAGCTAGAGCTTCCAACTAACCACTTGCTGCAGCGTTCATAATTTCTAGTAGGTCTTGATTCTTGTTTTAGCCTAGCTATCTTTGTTTTTGATTGCCCCTTGTTGGACTCCTCGATATTGCTGAATATTTGAGCAGTCGATGCGGGAGGTATTTGCAAAAGTGTCAGCAGGCGGTGAGTGGGATTGGGGGTGTGTGAGTGTGTGTGTTTGTGGTGGTTTAAGATTCCCGATTGCTGCTGAACTGAAGTCTGACGCAAGTCACACAACCAAACTGGTTTAGAGATACAACACTGCATTTGTCAGCACTTACACAGGCTCAGATGAAAAGGAGCATCACAAAGAAGGGCAACTGTAAATCAGAGGTAGAGGTAGAGCGGGTCACCCACCAATCAGAAGGTTGGCAGGTCGATCCTCGGCTCCTCTAGTCCAAATGGCGAAGTGTCCTTGAGCAAGACACTTAACCCTAAATTGCTCCCAAACTGCGCCTGGAGGCTGTGCCAATGAGTGTGTGTGAATGAGTATTTAGATTAGATCGTGTGTGTGTGTGTGTGTGTGTGTGTGCAGAAAGGCACTATATAAATGCAAGTCCATAAGGTGATCCTAGTCCCCCACAGCATAGGGGCCCAGACCAGACCAACGGGATTTGCTAGTACAGTGACAAGGACGTGCTCCCTCACTGGCTTCCCACCTTGGAATGCTACCACCTCTGTTTGTGTGTGCCCTTTTGAATTGTTTTTGTGCTGTCGTGATGGATTTAGAAATTGCGAGTCCTGCATCATGGGTAAATGTTATTTATAGTCAGCTCAGCAAATAGTGCAAACGAGCAGCATGTGGTGGTCTCCCACATTTTGAGTCCAGAATATAGGAAACAACCCAAGGGATGACAAAGTCATATAAAGAGATGGCTTCCTTAACCAACAGTAAAAACATGTTCAGCATTTGCTTGGATAGTTGATGTTGGTTAGCCTTTTCAACGAAAAGGACTTGTCAGAGGACTAATAAATAAAAGAATCTTTGTTTGGATGTCTACTTTCAACGGCATCTCACGGCCCAAAACTGTAACCACAGTCATTGCATGCTGGCTAGTTGCCTGGTTATAAGCGTCTTACATGGTTACTTGCTACATTCTTACTCATTTTTTTTTTTTTTAAATAGAAGTAATGAGATTTAATAACGCAAATTTGTTTTAACGCCACTAATTTCTTTAACTCATTAGCCCCTTAAAAATCCGACGGGCTGTTGGAGGTTGTAGCAGGCTCAGTTTTAAAGCTAGAGTGAAACTTCATCATATGAAACTAGAAAACCTAAAGAATCGCTTGATACCAACCAGGTCATACTAGGTTGTCAACTTAGGCTACATTTTGGTGGGTTAAAAAACTTGCATGGCCATTTTCAAAGGGGTCCCATGACCTCTGACTTCAAGATATGTGAATGAAATTAAGTCATAGTCAAGTCAGCACACTGACACACTAACAGCTGTTGTTGCCTGTTGGGCTGCAGTTTGACATGTTATGATTTGAGCATATTTTTTTTTATGCTAAATGCAGTACCTGTGAGGGTTTCTGGACAATATCTTTCATTGTTTTGCGTTGTTAATTGATTTCCAATAATAAATATATACATATATTTGCATAAAGCAGCATATTTGCCCACTCCCATGTTGTATTAAATACTTGACAAATCTCCTTTTTAAGGTACGTTTTCAACAGATTAAAAACATGTGTGATTAATTTGCGATTAATCGAGATTAAATATTTTAATCGATTTGTTTTTTGACGATCGACTAATCATCCCTGCCCTGATCTCTTTTTCTTCTGTACAGACTGCGACTCAGTGGGAGTACTGCAATGACCAGCCGGCATCCTAGCCATGCAGAGAGTGCTCACTCCAAAGAAAAACAGCCACCTGCCTTGTCTCCCAAGCTCCATGTCCAACGATCGCCATCAAAGGAGACCGTCACCATCCACTTCTCAGCTCTTGGGAAGGAGGAAGAGGAGGAGGAAGAAGAGCTGTACTGGACAACTGTCTCCACTACCTCAGCTGATCAGGATGACTCAAACATTGTGACAGCCGTAGAAGCAAGTGAGGAGATGTTTGAAGGTGTGCCATTGGACTCTGCACCCGAGGTTGCTGTCATGCCTGAATCATCCAGACTTTCTCCAATTTCGAGACATCCCACTAATCGTTCTCCCGCACAAACTCCGCCATCGCTTAATGCTGAGCAAAAAGGCTCAACTTCCACTTCCTCTCCTACTAAATCTTTGAGCTTTCCCTCCATTGACAAACCCTTCCTCAGCTTGGTGAAGTCTCTCTCCTCTGACATGGAGTCTCGGGACGGGATCCCTTCTCTTTCTGGTCCTTCATTAAAGCATAGGCACCTGATGAAGAATCTAGTCAAATCTTTATCTTCAGATACATCCCAGGACTCGTCATCATCGTCCTCCTCCTCCTCCTCCACACCCTACCGTCTTCCAGAATCCCGCCTCAACCTACAACTCTTCAAGCAATTCACACAGTCCCGGATGTCGTCTGCTACCGCGTCGTCAGTTGGTGATTCTAAAACTGCCCCTTGCTCTCCATTAACCTCACCAGATGCCCGCAGCTTCTTCAAAGTCTCAGAGGTCGAGGCAAGAATTGAAGACACTAAGCGGCGTTTCACTGAGGCCATCTCCGAACCGCTCCAACTGCTGAGTAAGATGATGGACGAAAAGAGTGCCAGCTTAGGTAGCAGCCATATTTACCGGCCCAAGATCCTCTCTGCCAGTCCCTCAGAACTCTCCATTACTTCTATCAATGGTCACCTGGAGAGCAACAACAATTACTGCATCAAGGAGGAAGAAGGAGGCGAGTTAGTGGGTGAGAGCCCCAACAGGAGGCCTTCTGGTTCATCTGAATCACCTGCCACCCCCACTGTTGACACTAAGATCCCCAACAAATCATTACTCTCCATGTCATTGGACAAATGCTCTATGTCCGCTCTTGCTAAACAAGAGTATGAGGACTATTGCATCCTGTACAGTGAGGACTTTGAGACTGACACAGAAGGTGATGGTGGTGATAGAACTGGTGATACTGGAACTGGGAGTCAAACTAAAGTGCCACTAAGTGGTAGTACTGAACCGTGCAGTGAAGATGAATCCGAAAGTATTGAGCCGGTACCTAGTGTTCCACATTATACTCTCATCATCCTAACTGTACTAGTCTATGGGTGTTTTGTATTACCTCTGCCGACTTACGTCGGAGGAATGCTGTTTGGGATTGGCCTGGGATTCCTTTTAGCCATTGGTGTTGTGTGGCTGACGGGACCAAAACCTTCTGGCAGTACTTTTAGACATTCCAGACACCATGGGAAGCTGTGGAATCTGACCAAGTTGGACATTAAGGAACCAGAAATATATAAGGTCAGTAAATATTTCAAACCACCTTGAATTCATTTTGTCATACTGCGAAGGCCTTGAATGTCTTAAAGAATCTGGCTGATGGACTTGTTGTTGATATGTCAATTCAGTACTGAAAGAGAAATTATAATTTTTGACAGTGTTACAAAAGCGTCGAGAGCAAAAGAGGCGGAACGCATAACGCATGAGCCAATTGGCTATAATCTGACAATGATTAAGCTTTTTAAGAGCTAAGGAATAAACTGGGGTGCCTCGGTAGCTCACCCGGTAGAGCGGGTGCCCCATGTACCGAGGCGGAGTCCCTACCGCAGCGGCCCGGGTTCCAACCCGACTCACTTGCTGCATGTCGTCCTCTCTCTCTCTCCCTTTCACAACTATCACTGTCTCTATCAAATAAAGGCAAATAAAATAAAAAATAGAAAAATAAATAATCTGTCACCTGAGTTAACTGGCTACTTCCCCTTGACATCCATCAATACAGCCTTATACTGTGCAAGGTCATGGTGAGCTGGAGCTTACTAGCCTAGCATTCACTTTATATTAGGAAAAACCGTCAGAAAAATTATACTACATGAAGTTTTATAGTGGAAGAGTAGTTGACTTCAGCATGGCACTGTGTACAGCTGTAACTATGGAGTGCTGTGAATAGAGGCTAACTTGCAATGTAAGATGTATATTTCTGTGATAGTTTTTGCATTTTGCAGCAAATAAACAAAATGTGGATCCTGGGCTGAATTTAGACAGAGGAACTGCACAGAGTCTACTACAGAAAGCAGATGACAACAAACTGTCTACACTTGAAAAGACGGTGGTTACAAGAGTCTTATCAGTGTGAAGTTCATAGAGACATGGTTACATGGGTGACAACACACTGTGAGCAGATATTTACAGCGTCTTCATTTTCCAGGCACCATTCTGAATCATTATCTTTATGTTTGCAGTTGTTGAAAAGCATACAGTACACAGCACATACAAGTTCCATTTTTTTAAAGACAGACTCATCTATATGGGTAAATGTACTTATTTGAATTTCAGATTAAAACTGTTTTCTAGTATTATTGTTTTGAAAAGTGATCTACATTATGTGAAATGATTGTCTTCCCTCCAGGGCTGGATGAATGAGATATCGAACTATGACCCAGAGACATACCATGCCACACTGACACACTCTGTGTATGTCCGGGTGGAGGGCTCCATCATTCGTTTGTCCAAACCGAACCATAATGTCGCCCGCCGTGCCACACACAATGAACCAAAACCCGATGTTACCTACATCAGCCAGAAGATCTACGACCTCACCAACAGCAGAGTAAGTTGTCAGTATAATTAAAGAAATTAAAGATGCTCTTGATAACATTCAACCACTAGATGTCGCACTCGCACTCTCCCTCTCCCATTCTGTTGCATTGCCTTCACAACAAGTGGTTGTCAGTTTGTTGCGCAACCGGCATATTTGATTGTCAAGTAAAGATGTGATACCAACGTTGTTATACTATTGGCTCATAAGTTTTGTTAGAAGTGGGGGCCGAACGTCAGATATCTTCCACAGATATAAACAAACATTTTTAAAATGATCAATTCAGTCATAATAGTTTTTGTTAGGAAATGCCATACTTTTATTTGGCACCTTCTAAATGCTCTGGATGTATTCTTTTTTGGATGATTTGTCTACATAAAAATGTTATCAATATAACCTTTAAGTTATTTAAAAATGGTTTCCCTAATCTTCCTATAACTGAGTTACAGGTCAGCTGAAGTTACCTGTTATAATGTACAGATATTTAAGTTTATATACAGTAAGTGTAGTCCGAGGCTAGTTCATTTGAATATGCTATTCACTGAACAATGTTGCATTTTAACATAATGACAAATACTACAGCATGAAAATTGTCCTCTATGGCTTCAAATTATCTTTAAAAAGCAATGAAATTTGGTAGAGATGTGTTTAAACACAATTTTGTCTTCCCCCAGGTATATCTAGCGCCTCAGAGCCTGGCCAGGAAACGTTTATGGAACAAAAAATACCCCATATGCATTGAACTCGGCAAACAGGATGACTTCACGTCAAAGACCGAGGGCGACAGGTTGGAGGCCAGTGAGAGCTCCACCACAAGGGACAGAGTAGAGAGGACAGGAGGAGCACAGGAGCGAGGGTGGTCGACTTCGTCCACTAGAGACCTGACCCTCTACCTGTTTGGAAGGACTGGGAGGGAGAAGGAGGAGTGGTTCCAGCGGTTTCTATCCGCTTCCCAGCTCAAGGTGGACTTGAAGAAAGCTCCAAGTGTTTCAAGGAGTAAGAGTGGTAAGCAACGCTGATGTTTGTGTCCACAAGACATTTGTCTCCTTCCGCAATTGTAGAAGACAATTTTAGAAATTGAGATTTTTCTTCATTTGTCCTTTATTTTGTCTGTTTTTTATACAATTATATTTATACTAGGACTGTCAATTGATTAAACTATTTAATCGCATGATTGTCCATAGTTCGCGAATTAATCGCACATTTTTTTAATCTGTTCAAAATGTACCTTAAAGGGAGATTTGTCAAGTATTTAATCCTTATCAACATGGGAGTGGGAAAATATGCTGCTTTATTTAAATGTATGTATATATTTATAATTGGAAATCAATTAACAACACAAAACAATGACAGATATTGTCCCGAAACCCTCACAGGTACTGCATTTAGCATCAAACAATATGCTCAATTCATAACATGGCAAACTGCAGCCCAACAGGCAACAACAGCTGTCAGTGTGCTGACTTGACTATGACTTGCCCCAAACTGCATGTGATTATCATAAAGTGGGCATGTCTGTAAAGGGGAGACTCGTGGGTACCCATAGAACCCGTTTACATTCACATATCTGGAGGTCAGAGGTCAAGGGACCCCTTTGAAAATGGTCTTGCCAGTTTTTCCTTGCCCAAAATTTTACTTGAGTTTGGAGCGTTATTTAGCCTCCTTCAAGACCGGCTAGTATGACATGGTTGGTGCCGATGGAATCCTTAGTTTTTCTAGTTCCATAATATATCTTCACTCTTTCTCTGGAACTGAACCTGCTACGACCTCTGGAATTGCAAGTTGTTTTAATGCATTAAAGAAATTAGTGGCTTTAAAATGAATTTGCATTATCACGTCAAGTAGGCAGCCCTAATTTATACACTATACAGATAGAGAAATGGCATTTCTGATCTCACGGTTTAGTAGTTTACAAAGAGCAAAATCTTAGTGCATTGTCTAATTCCGCTCCTTTTTTTTCTGATGTTTGTCGTGGCCCACAGCTCTGAGCTCTCACAGTCGCAGCAGCAGCCGCAGCAGTCTGGATGAGGCACTGTCATCCCAGCCCAGGTCAAAGGACTCCTCAGTCTCCTCAACACCAGCAGGCAGTGCCAAAACCAAACCGCTATTAGATTACAATGTATACATGGCCTCCTTACTGCCAAAACAGGCGGTAGTCAGCCCTGCAGCTGCCAGCCCTTCTCTTCAGAGTCCCCAGAGCAGCCCCGGGACTGATAAGAAGGTAGCACATATACTCATCTTCCATCTATGCTATTAACACCTTTTCCTTACTAATTTCCTCTCTTAGGTCACAAACCTGTCATGCCATTTGCAATTCAACCTTACTATGGTACAAGCTCTGTAATTACAAACAACAAGTAGCTGATAGTGTGGCTTATCCTCATACATATTTAGAGGGGTAGAATAAGTTAAATTGTAGGAGGTTAAATGTTTGAGATATGAGATTCATATTCTTTTCTCCTTGTTAACTTGCCTACTGTGTCTTAAGCTGCAGAGCACCACTTCAGCTCAGGTGCAGCCCAGGACGGAGGAGGAGGAGGAGGAGAAGGAGGAGGCGGAGGAGGATACTGTTGCCTGGGTGAATGCGACTCTTGGCCGGGTCGTCTGGGACTTCCTGAGCGAGCCCTACTGGGCCGAACTGGTCTCCAAGAAGATTCAGATGAAGCTCAGCAAGATACGGGTGAGTGGAGCAAGGCCCCTAACAGAGCATGCACACACAGATAAGCTCTCCAAATGTCAGTTTGCTACTCTTTAAAGCAGCTCCACACTGGTTTAGAAGCAGAGAGAGAGAGAGAGAGACAGAAACACGTCACCCTTCACTTCTATTCTCTTTACCCCCCCCCAGGCAAACCTATTTTGCTTTGTTGTATAATGTTCTTGGTCTGTGTGACTGTCCACAATGTCCTGTGGCAATAGCTGCATGTCATATTGTTGTCTCAGTACAGTGGTGAAAAGAGACTGAGCACAGTTCAGTCCACAAGGGACACATAGAGACAGTTCATTATAAGGTGTGGTGGAGGGCAGAGTGTGTCATCCATGCCTAAGGCTGCATTTACACCAAATCAGGCGTTGCATCGATTAGTGCAGGGTTGCCCTGTGATGTTGGAGTGTCACTTGGTGGCCCACAACACCAAGCGACTGTGCGAAGATTAACATCTTTTGTTCCCTCATGGCTGGGTTGTGCAGCTCTGGATCGCCGGGGAACGTTATTGGCCATCGCAGCGTGACCTCAGGTTGCGTTTCCCTAGAAGTTCAACCCCCTGCATCCCCAACATAGACTGTATAAAATATGGATGTAGTCTCCTACGTCACCCATAGGTTTCTGAAGAGTAAAAATGAAGTTCAAACTGGGTGGCTCTCAGCGGCTCCGGCCGTCGCCATCTTGGCAGTGACAATTCCAGCTAATCCAGAAATGGGCAAAGAGGTGGAGCGCGGATGGAGCTCGGGCAGGCCGAATGAAGTCCGGTTGTTGAAACGTGCTCACATAGCTCGAAGCTAGCGTCGCCTCACGTTGTCCTTTTCTTGGTCAAAAAGTTGCACATGAACACACGGCAAATACGACAGCCGACGGCCAACTACCACGTACGTTCTGCGTCCGCGTGAGATGAAATAACTCCAGCAGGCGGCGGTAATCTGGATTCATCATTCAAAAAGGGAAACAGGAATACTGAGGATGGCGGATATACAAGCCGTTGTTATGATACGTACATGAAACAAAGCGGCGTCTGACGACCATTTTCACACCACTCTCACTCACCACTTGGCTTCATTCCAGATTGATGTCCTTTTGAAAATATCCGTGTGTTGGAATGATCAGATGAGACGAAGATGAACCTGAGACCTGAGCCAACAGAGATACACCAAAAAAGCTAAGCAGACAGATGCTCTCCGACGGCCCCAAACTCTCCGACGGCCCCATACTCTCCGACGGCCCCATACTCTCCGACGGCCCCATACTCTCCGACGGCCCCAAACTCTCCGACGGCCGACCGTCGGGTTGGTGTGTTAGGGCCTTAAGGCTAGAAGCTAGGCTATATCATGGAAGAGAATGGGCTACAAGCACAAGCTTCATGCTACTCTGTGTAGCTGGCTAATGTTAACCCTGCACCGCAGCACCGACAGTAGCCTACATGCAGATGAATGAAACCCGGTCTCACTCCATGCCGCAGCGCACAGCCAACACACTGGCAAAAGTCCGCAGACTTTGACGGTATGTTCTGAGCAGGTGAGCGGGAGAGAGCTCTGTGCGCTGTGTTGTGTTGCCGGTCGGTACCGGTGATAACAAACACATAAAATAATGCAAACGTTAGAATTTCACTCACCGAAAAAACTGGAGCACAGACACCAAATCAATCGATTTAGCTTTGTTCGTCACACAAAATCGTACAAGGTAACGTTACAACTCCAGTGAAATTCAATCCCGTCAGCTCCTTCAATTTGTGCATTAACGTTATTCACCATAAAGCACACGTCTCCTCCTTTGTTCTTTGAGTCCTCTGTTCTCTCAGATCGGTATATAGAAAAAGATTTACGGTTGAATGGCGCTATCCGGTATTTCCAGGATTTAGCGACATTACAGTTCCCGATATCCCGTTGGAAATGGAGGTTGTCCAGCAGCAGCCCACCTTCCAACGCCCGCACATTGGCCAGCCTGTCATGAAAGTGGAAATAAGCTATCGAGACCAAAACCATATTTTGTACCAGGCTGTAAACCTAAAATAAATTTGAGCATTTTAACATGGGTGGGTGGGGGGCTCTTTGGGGATTTACTCGCTTTTGGAGACAGCCTCGGGTGGCCACTCGATGAACCCCAGTTTTGGCGCTTCGGCCTTGGCTTCACTGCTCTGCACCGGAGGTTGCCGCTTAGTCCCCACCACCGCAGGTTAAACGCACTACCCACATTCAAATGAATGGGAGGACTGGCATTTTTGCTGCAATGCCCCGTTTGGTGTGAATGCAGCTAATTGTGTGTGCATGAGTGTATTTATTTCATGATTTATGTATTAAATTTTTTTTCAAGCTGGTATCCTACAGTATATATACTTTTTGAAAGATATATGGTTATGAATTACATTTTTGTCCTTCAATTTGGTTGGATCATAATCTGCAAATGAATTATTCCTGTACAGTGTGCTCAGCGCAGTTGCATGCTTTTGTCTTTTTCAGTTGCCTTACTTCATGAATGAGCTAACCCTGAGAGAACTGGACATGGGCTCGGCCACTCCCAGAATCCTTTGGGCTTCCAAACCCTCCATTGACTACAGAGGCAAGAGAGAAATCGATGTCAAACACACGCAAACACTCACACTCATTTGTTTCTTGTAAATCTTGTAAAGAGATACTGGCCAGTAATGTATTTTGGGAAGACACCATTCATTGTGCAGACTATTTAACTTTTTTATTTAGTCTTAGTCCTGTGTTAAATGTCCCTGTTAATTTATCATATTTAGCATATAATTAGAGCTTTGTCACATCTTCCCAAAAATCTAAATAATTTCATTTTCAAAATCTTGCAGTACAAGAAGTAGTGCAAAATGTCAAATGGGGTGAATACTTTTTGCAATCTACTGCATGTATACACACATGGACAGAAGTGACATTCTGTCTCATGACTGGCCACTGCTCCCATTCTTTGTCTCGTCCTCCTGCTGTGACTAATGAGATCACAGTGCTGTGTCTGGATGACACGCTCTCCATCCTAAATCTCCACTGAAAACAACACTGTCCAGACTGAGATGCTGACAATATTAACCATCACACATCGCTAACAACTAATTAGAATGCTGATAAAATAACGCAGCAGTAAATGTCACACCATCATCTTGTTCTGATTCGTTGCTCCTGGTAAGACTTTTCATGTGAATCAGCATCGACATTAATGCAGCTTTCCATACATTTTTGAAATACTAGAAATGGAAATCCATTAAGTATACACAAAAGAAATGTTTGTATACAGCAATGGTAAAGCCAAGAACATGTGCTTTATCAACCCCAATAACTGCTTCATTCAGTCAGCACAGGCAGAATGAGATTTACTGTGTGCATCACACTGCAGCATAACATGAACTTCCACCCACTCAGCTTGTCAGGCAGTGGTACCCTGCTCATTACTTTTAGGCTCTCAGCTGGTTAAAGTGGCAATAGACACGTTTTTTGCTTTAACTTATCATTATGAAGTAAATGTTGATTGCACAATGTAATAGCTGTAGAATAACGACACCATCGGTGTTTAGATTGGTTCCCTATAAACCTTTCCCTTGCAATTCTGTCTGCTACCCGGTACGATCTCCCTGGAAAAAGAAGGCTCCATTTATGACACAAAGGAACTGCGTCATCCATTGTGCAATCAAAACAGGAAGAGCATAACGCTTTTGTTTTTCCCGGTAGCTATTGGTAGCTATCCCCAGTTACCAGAGTGTCAATGTAAGTTCTTTGCAGTTACTATCGCCAGTAGCGGAAATGGTGGACGGTGGAACAACCAATGAAAGTAACTGTGGAAAACAAAATGCAGTGTGTCCTGTGCAGTGTTGCCAAATGTTTTCCAATGAAAGTAGCTAGCACTAGCTCCAAAAGTTGCTCGAAGTCACCAGATGACATCATACGCCAATTTCATATTGCTGAAATCATCATGCATTAATTTTCATAAAGCTTAGTGGTTGTGTCAGTTGACTGTTTTTATTCTGCCTACTGCAGCTTTAAGGCTTTTGCTTACAGAATAGAATTTGAGTGGTTAGTGAGGTCTTAGCTGAATACAATACAGTCGGGCCCTAAGCACGAGGCCAAATGGAGGCTTAGCTGTGTGAGGTCTTACTGTAGCTTTGTGAGGGACCATACGTTATTTGCCCGCTGCAGTTGCACAACTATATTGACTCAAGTAGCGCTGAAGTTTCCAGCTGACTGTGTTCTAGTTCTGATCAGAAGGAGTTTTGTATTTGATTTTAAAACTAGAGATGCACCTATCCAACTTTTTCAGTCCCGATATCGATAGTGATACTTGAGCTTTGGGTATTGTTCGCTATTGAGTATCGATCTGATACCAGTGTTTAATTGATCAGCTTAATGACTCACTGTATGGAAGCCACTGGGATCATTCTGTTATGTGTAAGGCAACATCAGGCTGGACTTATACATCACTTTCTTAACTTTGTAAAACAAATTGTGACAAATAAATACATAGATATACATTTACTGATCAGGCTCTGCAGTATATACTATATATAGTATATATATATTCTGAATATATATATATATTCTGAATATATATATATATATATATATATATATATATATATATATTATATATATATATAATATATATATATATATATATTCTGAATATATATTATATATTCTGAATATATATATATATATATATATATATATATATATATATATATATATATATATATATATATATATTCTGAATATATATTATATATTCTGAATATATATTATATTATATATTCTGAATATATATTCTGAATATATATATTATATATATATATATATATATATATATATATATATTATATATATATATATATATACTATATCGCTCTCTTTTGACAATCACTCCCATTTGTCCCTTATGTGAGGTGAAGCCCTCCCTTTCCAACGCCCACAGGTTTGAGCAGGTTTCAGGTCAGGTCGCGGTCCAAGAAAAGACATATATATATACATAGAATTGAATTTAATAGATTGGCCCCATTGTCACCGATACCCGATCCAGCTATTTGAGTCAGAATCGGCGCGATATCCTATCCGGTATCGGTGTGTCCCTATTTTAAACTTGCATCAGCATTGAGCTTTCCGTCCCCTTGTCCCACATCGCTTCTCTCATTGTCCCTTACATTCAGAGACTGATCTGTCTCTTCAGCTGTTTCATATGTACAGTCTCCAACTTTTTCTCTTCCTCTTGCATTCACTTTCATTTCATCTTCCTCTTTGTGTTCTTACTCACTCTTTAGTCTCAGTATCTCTCTTCCTCCTCCCTCCTGTGCTGAGTCATTGCCTCATTTTGATCACTGCAGCACTCCCATAAACATATAATGAGAGCAATAATTGACTGCATCTCCGACTGGGGCGGCAATGGCATTTATTGGAAGCGTTCCAGGCCAAACACACCTCAACAGTCACTCCAAACACAATCGGTGTATATACTGTATGCCACCATTTTGGTAGAAAAAGTTGTTGGCTTTAATGTCACTTTCATTCTGAAATTGCAATGTGTTGCCAAATGTTTTGATTTGTTATTGCAAGTGGATCTATCCAGATCACCTACTGTCAAACTAAAACAGCGGTGCTTAATTTTTAGACCCACTTCTTAGAAGTGAAGGAAGCAGGAAAGCGATACATGCTGCAAACAAAATACTAAAGATAACTGAAGGTATAGTGCTTTACTGAGCCCTGTGCCTGTTTCTATTTGCTGCAGCTTATACCTCTGCAGAGAAAGTGAGTGTTTTCATTCCTCTTTTCTGCTGTGCCTTTTACTTTGAGGCGATAGTTCGAAAACGTTGAGTGGAAATGGTCAGTTTAGTTTTCCCTTATGAAATCTCCACTGGTGTTACAGTGGCTGTATCCTCTAGGCGTCTCAAGTTCTGCCTTCACCGTGTCTGAGCCAGCTCCTTCCTGGAACAAGCATGCTGAGTGCAGTGGATCGATGAACCTCTCCTCCAGCTGTGTATGTGCTCATATCGCCACAAGAAATTGTCTCTGCATGCTTGTACGTTTGTGTCCAGTACACACTTGTGTTTGCACACACTCAGTTTCTGTAATGTCCATTTCTGGATGCATACAAGCAGTCACTCTGCATGTGTGAAGGCATTTCTTTATGGTATGTGCAACACAACTCTACACCCTGCAGCTTCACCCCAATTAAGGAAGCACTGCCCGTGTCCTGCAGGAGTCTCTCCTCTCCTCTCCTCTCCTCTCCTCTCCTCTCCTCTCCTCTCCTCTCCTCTCCTCTCCTCTCCTCTCCTCTCCTCTCCTCTCCTCTAGTGTCTCCTCTCTTCTCCTCTCTTCTCCTCTCCCCAAACTAACAAACCTCAGTGCCCTGCATAAACCCAGACCCAGCCAGACACAGTCTCATTATCCCCCCCCACATCAGCGCTGCCTAGTTTGACTGTTTGATCGGAGTTTGCGAGTGATTGACAGCTGCCTCCGTTGAATGAACAGCCAATAGGAACGCTCTCTCTCTGAAATGACCTGTGATTGGTCAAAGTCTCTCATCACAGGCTAGATTTTCTAAAGCCTGAAAACAGAGCCATGAACAGGTGCAGAAGTCTAGTTATCTCCCAGAACACTTGAATTACAATATGCTGAAAGTTTATTATGGGATTTTTGCCCAATGATGCCAAAAAACAAGAGCTTCTTTTTGTCTGCTTTCATTTCTCCTGTTTCTGTTTGACTCGCTCTCACTGTGATTGTTTTTCTCTCCGTCACACCAGATTCATCGCATTATCACGTCATTTAGCACAGCACCAGCTGGTGTTGGGGCCTCACCAGAGTAGTGAGGAGAGGGCACCCAGTCTCAGTGCTGTTTGTTCTCGTGTGTTTTGCCTCCCAGCTCTACATTTCTTCCTATCTGAACAACTTTTTTCCATTCATGTACCTGGGCCATGTATGCCTTTGTCAGGAAGGCTATGCATTTGTACGCACTTAATGGGCTTTTGCATTGCATACATGCACACGTGTCTTAGTTGCAGCAAAGTGTAATGTGTTTTGTTTTAGAATATCTTAATGTCTGTCATCCTCTGATTCACGCTTCACTTCAATCACCTCTCCTGCGTCATCAGTTGTCCTTTGCTGCCTCCCAGTGGTTCAAAGAGAAACCACACCCAAGATCATGATTAGATGTGGCTCTTTGTACACAGGAACATGTGATCCTGTGTTGTGCAGAGAGAGAAAGAAAACCAGAGTAAACATATCTTTCCCCATGCAAGCAAGGCTTTCGATTGAGGCTTTTGAGGAGTTTGTATAATCCAGATTACAGCAGGCTTGGTAGAGCAGAGGTTTACGCAGCCAGCCCCCCCCTCCCCACCTGCTGCTATCAAACGGGGTGGGGGGGTGCTCTCCAACTGTTTCTCCTCTGTTCAATGGACCTTGTGACTTTCAGGGTGTCTTTCTCGTGTAAGTGGAGGTATCAGAGGGTCTTTAGGAGGAGATGGCAGGTTAACAGTAGATGTCACATAGAAGTGGTGTACATCATCTGAAAGCACGGAACCTGAAGATTAATTTGAGATGCAGCTCAGCACTGTGTGACAAGTTGTTCAAAAATAAACATGAATTAATTTAATTAATTAATTAATTAAAATACATTTTGAAAGTTTATAAGGGCGTAGAACATTATGATAGATGTATATGATGGCCATTTCCATGCTCTATTATGTCTCATAAGTTGCAATTTTTGGGTTGATACCATTTGTTACAAAGATTTCGTGCTAAATTTAACCATTTTTTTCCACCAGAGAATAGATGAAAATGATCAATAATCCTCCTGTTGTGTAAACTGCTCAGAAACCCCCTTATTGTCAATCTAGCTAGGAAAGCCATCCATCCTCTGAATGCTCTAGGTCTCTAGTTTGATCCATCCATCTTCTGAATGCTCTAGGTCTCTAGTTTGATCCATCCATCTTCTGAATGCTCTAGGTCTCTAGTTTGATCCATCCATCCTCTGAATACTCTAGGTCTCTAGTTTGTGGCTGTAAAGTTTCATGAGGCTGTGATTATCCTAGAGGTCACCACAGGTCATTTTATACAATGAGGTCAGATTTAAAAAGAAATGATAAAAATGGTCTCAATACAACAAACTGGCTACTATGGGGACTAACATCATCACACATGAATACAGTTGGGCTCATTGGATCCACAAGAGTCTCAGCTTTACAGTGATACCCAATTTATGTAATTCCAAAAGTGTTTAGGGACCCCAGGATGCAGAAAGATTCAAACATAATTTTTCGATTAGGCGAAAAATAACACATTTATACTGCATTCAAGAAACTGCATGTGATTATCATAAAGTGTGCATGTCTGTAAAGGGGAGACTCGTGGGTATCCATAGAACCCATTTTCATCCACATATCTTGAGGTCAGAGGTCAGATGACATTGCTGGTACCAGTGGATTCCTTTGGTTTTCTAGTTTCATATGATACCTGTACCTTCACTCTAGCTCTAAAACGGAATCTGCTCCCGCTTCTGAAAGACAGTAAAGTCGGTCAGGATCGCGGGCAGGTTTGAAAGGGTTAACTTTCTCTCTCAGATCAACATTTCTAATGGCTGCCTGTCCCTTTTAGGTCTGTGGTTTGACCTGGAGATTTCCTACAGTGGTTCCTTTCTGATGACCTTGGAAACCAAGATGAACCTCATTCGCCTGGGCAAGGAGGGAGAAAGCGTCCGCTTTGGAGAATTTGGCAAAGATGGGTGAGACAGTCAAAGACATTTTAGAAAAGCCTTGAGATATTTTTTGGATTGGATTAGATACTGTACCTTTTTGTCCCTCTACTTGAGTACACATGTCTCTGTCAGGTGTCTGTCTGGCTCTCACGTCGTATTCTATATCTTTGCTGTCTTTTATATCTTCTCCTTTCTTTCCTCTGCCCTTCCCTCTCTACCTTCTGGATTCCACCTTTTACGCGGCTGTAAATCGGATGTGTTTCTGCTCTTGGTGAGTGCTGCTTGACTTTCAGCAATGATCTCTTCTCTTCCACTCTCACTCTTTGCATGTCTATAACCTTGGGGTCATCTCATTTCATGTTACCACCAAATGCTTCATCTCATTAAGCATTCATTTCTTATTGTGTTCAGTACCTTCGTCTGTGTTTCTGACTGTTTACAACAGAATATGTGAATATATATGTCAGTGGAACTACAGTCGAGATGCATCGATCAAATTTTTTCTCTCCCGCTACCAATGCATCCATAAAATACAGTGTGCATGTACAGTATATACCTGTCAGGGCTACACTGATTGACAGTAAATGAGAAGTGAGCTCATTTTTGCCAGTCCCCAGGAAACAAGTTCAGATTTAGTTTCACAACAAATTACATCTGAAAGTTGAAAACTTACTAAATTCTTTCTCAAAACATTGATGTTTCCAGAGGTTTATATATCGGTTGAGCATGTGAGCAGTCATGGGTATGCACACTCATGTCACCTTCAGATTGTTTCCGTACATCATTGGTTCGTTGTTTTGTTGGTACAGTACAATAGAATTCAGCTATGAAGCACAATGAAACATAGCAGAACCATACACACGTGTTAGTGCATGCATGCATGCAGGTGTGCTCGCCCTAATCCATTTTTTCGTTTGTGTGTCTAGATACAGGCCACGGACTTACTGCTTGGCTGATAGTGATGAAGAGTCGTCCAGCGCAGGCTCATCAGATGAGGAAGACTCCTCAGAGCTCTCAAATGACTCGGCTGGAGCAGAGGGGTACATACATTCTCTATGCTCACTTAATCCATTTCCAAAAATTTTAAATATTAAATATCAAAATTTTTTTATCATTGACTTTCATTGAAGTACAGATGCACTAAATGTATGTGACTTTAACCATAATCCTCCTTTTATTGAATACAGTTTGGTCGGAGGCCACAAACCCAGCAAGATCATGCGCTTCGTGGACAAGATCACCAAGTCCAAATACTTCCAGAAGGCCACAGAAACAGAGTTCATCAAAAAGAAGATGGAGGAAGTGTCTAACACACCGCTTCTGCTTACGGTGGAGGTGCAGGAATTCCGAGGAATGCTGGCTGTCAACATACCGCCTCCACCCACTGACAGGATATGGTACGTGAAGGAGGTGTTGTTTTTCTACGACTTAATCTGTGTCATTTCCATGTCTGTCAGAGTGACAGATAATCACATCTTCCTTAGAGATAGCTCTCCCACAGACGGAAAACACAGCCCACTGTTGATGTGTCTTTCATGTGACTCTTAATTAGTCAGTTTCCTCACTCGTGTCAACAGTTGCATACTTTTATTTCTAAATAGCAGATAATTCATGTGAAACATACACAGTGACAATATCTGTGCTCTGAACAACTGAAATACATTCTACCCCACAACTGTTTGTTTTATTGAAACAAGTCAGTGTAGCACTTTGTTTAATATATCACTGCCCTCTGCTGGTGGAGACCATACTCTGTTGCATCAGGAGGCCTTTTTTCACAGCAGACATTTTGACTTGTCATAGCAGGAAAAAGCACAGGTGAAACAAATTTGTTAACGACGCTGGGTTCCATCAAGTGTCCAAGGCCTATAGAAAGGAGGCTGGGTCATGCATCATATCTTTGGGGGTACAACACATGCGCAGTAAAATCTGGTCTGCACTCGCCGAAATTGAGCCAATCGCAACGCACGACCGCAGCTTCAGTTACACTGCGCATGTGTTATATACCCCAAGACCCATGACCACCCGTGACCCAGCCCCCTTTCCATAGGCCTTGCAAGTGTCCCAATAAGCCATGACAATGAACCAGAATGCGAAATACCACGACCATAGACTATATAAAAGAAGTGGACGTAGACATCGTGATGTCACCCATTGGTTTGTAGATAGTTTTGAAGCCTTGAGTGTCATTTTGGCGTAGTTATCTTGGTTTTCTGGAGCCAGAAGTGACAATAATTGGACAAGAGGGTGGAGCTGGCGAGCAGCGAGGCCTAGCTCTAACTAACTAGCTAGCTTGGTTAGCAAGGTGCGTCCGTAATTCACATTAACTGTGATATTAATTGGGATGCTAATTTTGGCTAAAAATGCTTAAAACAAAATGTATTTGTGCTGTATTGAAGAAGACTTGAAACTAGCCATTGAGACCATAAACTCATGTTTACAGTGTTTACTAATAAACCAAGTGAGAAGTCGGCTCATTTTCTCATAGACTTCTATACAATCAGACTTCTTTTAGGAACCAGAGGATTCGCCCCCTGCTGGCTATTAGACATAATGACAGTTTAAGGCACTTTAGCATTGGCTTCACTTTTCTGAGGTCGCCCCTAGACCAGGACCCTGGAAATGGCTCACCTAATGGAATGCAGTCATTTTAAATGTTATCAATTACACCTGTGCTTTTCCTGCTATGACGAGCCAAAATGTCTACTATTAAAATGTATTTGTTCATTTGTCAACTGTTAACAGTGTTTGCAAGTAAATCATTGTTTTGACCTTTTCTGTTGTAGGTATGGCTTTAGGAAGCCGCCTCACCTGATACTGAAGGCACGACCTAAACTGGGTGAAAGAGAAGTCACTCTGGCTCACGTTACAGACTGGATAGAGAAAAAACTGGACCAGGAATTCCAGGTATTGATAAACACTACATTTAATTTTTTTAGGCTCTTACACTTAAAAACAGACGACCAAAAAACTTGTTGAACACACCATGTTATCCACTGCATCAACTCAATTGAAATGAATTACTTCTGGTCTGAAATATTTGTGTTAGGTAGATGCTTTTATTACACGGTTGTGTTGAACACTTGATTCTGATTGGTCAATCACGGCTTTCTGCTCTCTTTAATTTCTTTATAGCAGACCGTTGCTATGTATAGCAGACCGTTGCTATGTATAGCAGACCGTTGCTATGTATAGCAGACCGTTGCTATGTATAGCAGACCGTTTGCTATGTATAGCAGACTGTTGCTATGTATAGCAGACCGTTTGCTATGTATAGCAGACCGTTTGCTATGTATAGCAGACCGTTTGCTATGTATAGCAGACCATTGCTATCTATAGCAGACCGTTGCTGGGCGCAGTTCTGATATCGGACTCTGGCGGACCGTTTTTGTGTCAAAATATTGATTTCTTCAGTAAGTAGCCGTGTAATAAGCGGGATAATGTACAGCTAGCGGGTCATTGTTGTGAAAGAATCCCCGTCAGCATCGCCCTGTCGGGATTCTTTCACAACAATGACCGGCTCACTGTACATTATCCCTTACGTATCATATTTTCAAATTATATTCGACTCCTAAATCACCAATATTACAAGCTAAAAATATCAATAAATCCAAACATCTAAGCCACCCAACATCTTTACAATATGACAATATTCTGTGATCCTAGAATGTTCTCCTAAAACATTTTAGATAAACAGTTGCACACTCCCTATTATGTGCTTACTATTTATGGTTCGAATTCCAAGACATTCCATGTGTCAAACGTGTTGAAAATAGTCCAAATTGATTGCCCACCCACTATCCATCCATCATTCTCTCTCTTCTTTTAGAAAGTCTTTGTAATGCCAAACATGGACGATATATGGCTGTCTGTCATGCATTCTGCCATGGACCCGCGTACAGCCGGCGGACCCTTCGTTGGCCTCGCAGTGGACCCAGAGCCTTCCCAGCCAGAGAAGGACAGCACCAGCCAGCCATGAAGATTGTTTACAGTATTTCCTAGAGCTTGTGAAGTCTCAATTTGGGAACTGGAGCCAAAGTCGACGGTCAGACGCTACTGTAATACAAATCCATTCCCGTAGTGAGTGGGCTTCTCACTCACCATAAGGAGGAACCTTATGAATTTGAAAGGAACAAGGTAGAGACGACCAAGGAAACACGAAAAAGATAAACTGTTGCTTGCTGCTCTTTTCAGTAGTATTTATTGTGCCAGATGAAAAAGGTGATTTGTCTTTTGAAGGATTTAAATAACTGAAAGAACCTATTGAATAGGGACTGATATGTGAAGAGAGTCACGTTTGGCTCAGAATTTGGGCTGGGGAGTATATGGGGATACATCCTAGACTGCATATATAGATGGACGACGCGTCTCCACTTCCTCCCACTGTACAAAAGTGAAGCCAAAATATCCTGGATACAGGAGCTGCCATCTTGACATTTGACGTCATTTGGAGCCAGAGTCTGAGCAGTAGTGATTGAGGGGCCGTGGTATTGAGGTCCCGCCCACACACCCTTTTGAGCCAATCACGAGCCGAGCATGGCTGCAGCCACCTAGCGTGAGCCATCTAGCTGCTACGTTAGCACCAATTGGCAACTAACAATAATATCTCTATAACTAGGTTTATGATCAAATTGAAACATGTTCTGTTACACTGACTCGTGGCGGTTATGGGAAGTCAAAGTTACATCTCCTCTATAATTCCCTCCGGCTCCGCGACTACTTCACTCAGAGCAGCTGTCAATCACAGCTGTCCATCATGAGGTCTTACCCCCTAATTAAAACCAAACTTATCAGAAAAAGGAAGACTTGAACAAACATCAGCATGATAACAACTACCTAAAATGACAGAAACCATATTTGTGAAAAATTCATTTGAGGTGTACTTTGGCTATTTAGTTTGACCCATGTCCCATCTACTGAAATGGAGGGGGGGCGGGCTTTATGACATATACTGCAGCCAGCCATCAGAGGGCGATCCGGATGTTTTGGCTTCACTTTTGGGGAGATGTCATGTCGTCCATCTTTATGTCCAGTCTATGGGATACATAAGTATATGATGTCCTATGAACACGTTGATATGGAAGCATTCACCAGATACCTTACAGCCTGCAGATGAACACTTTCTGCTAAGGCTAGAGTGAGATTGAGCATGGTAGACCCTTTATTAAAGAAATACAGTAAGTGGAGTTTTACAATCTGATAGTATGTTGACATTAGAGGTGTTTCATAGTGAATGATTAGTGTGTGATGGAGTTGTCATTTCCATTGTTGAGCATGAACACAGTGTAAGCAGGTTTAAAAAGAGTATATCAGAAAAAAGCTTCGATACTTTATGTTGGATTTATTTACCACATGAGACATTTAAACTTTAAGTGGCTTTATGTCAGCGGTTTTTGATCAGGTGTTAACAGTTCCCAGTATTAATTTGTGCTGTGACCACACCCTGAACACCTCCCTTCATTTGCCAAGTCCCCTTTTTTATGCCAATGATGCCCTTATCCATGTCTATATGGAAAACATGCTCACGAGGAAACGTACATTATCTAGGAAAAGTGTCATTCACTATGTAAATTCCATACTTATGACAAATACACAATAAGTGCAATGATAGAAACACTATAGTAGGATCTTGTATAGATATTATAGAAAAGTGTATGTCTGATGAGAAGTACGAGACCTCTAACATGTCTGTTGAATGTACGTGTGAATCGTTTTGGTTTCTATTGTTCTTGTTTAATGACAGTTTTTACCCGGTCACATTTTGACTGTGGTATGCAAATTATTGCACAAATACAAGTTTTCTTTTTGTTATCTTATGATAAACACTATCTCATCTTGCACATCTTCTGCCAGATGTGTCATTCAATCGTATAGAGGTGGTGTATTTATCTATACATCATTTCTTCTTGATTGTGTTAGTGTTGATGATATTGTTGGAAGTTAATTTAAATGACCAACTTCTATATGTGACAGTGCTTTAAAAAGACTCTACCCGGCATACTGTATGTACAACAATTTGATGAAGTAAAGGTACGTACTGTATAGTAGAGCATCTATTGCCAAGAATGTAGCTTTATCTACAGGTTCCCTTTCTGAAAGTACATTTTTAACCTTGTCATTTTTCTAATGAAACCAAAGTCCTTTGATTAGGCCTATAGTGCCAGACCTGTCTCTGCTCAAAGGTACACATCCTGTGTTGATATAGCATTGTGTTATGATATTTACAAATGCGCTACAATACCTGCATTAACTTTGTTTACAGGAATTCTTATATTGTTTTCAATATTTGCTCTCTTAGTATACTAAAGCATTGTAACATGAAATAGATATTTTTTTCCTGTATGATTGTCTTTCCCTTTATGCTTTGGTTACTTTTTGTTAAGTATTTGTTTTTGAATTACTACACAAGGTGGGTTATGGTTGTATTTTTTTGACTACATCTTTGGAATAAACAGAATGAAATAAGATTTTTGAGGATATATGAAGATCATGATTTGTATCTGTGAATTATTGAACTTTTTAAGATTGTCATTTTAAGGCCAAATTCAGTGATTCTGTGTATCTGCCTTATTTATAGAGCAAAAATAAATGTCAATGAAAGCCTTTTTAGTTGGTTTTTTTTGCTTTATATTTTGTATTCTGGGATGCAAATCTTGCTTACATCGTATATTCCAGATTGAAATAAAGCTTTTTCTCAGTGCGTTAAAATAAAAGATTGCGTGAGGCAGCAGAATGGCCTCTGTCAGTGTTACATGATCGTACTTATTGTATTATGATTACTAATAACATTGGTGGCTAAAGCTATAACAACGCATCAATTATAAATAACTCATCATAGGTTTTCTACATAAAAACTGGATTTAGAGTTCCTTGTATATCTCTGTTATCTCAATTAAAAGTGGCATAATGCAGTTTAGTACAGTACTTGAATGTACTTAGTGGTGGAAAGTCCAACTATTTATCCATAACTCTGCCTTCTAGCTCTCTCTGAAATGCTTTATCTGGGGTTTAGCAAACACGAGCAACCCTAAATGATTTGGCTCAATGGATTCAACCGTGAGGGTTAAAGATGTGACCATACCATTGCAATAAAGGTAACTTTAGTTGTGGCTTGATGAGCAGAAAGCGTGATGACTACTGTGTCAATAACTACTGGTAATGATTTTAGTATTGCCCTAAAAATGAACGTCCAATTCTTGTACTTTGACAAGCTGCCCTGCAGTGAGCACTCTGGGAGGAAGATGAGCACCGCCCATCCTCCTCTAACGGATTGTTTACGGTTGCCTAGCAACGGTTGCCTAGCGAGCTGGTTTGTCCTATGGGTTTGTCAGTGACCGTGCGACGGTGGAAAGTGTTGTCACAATTATAGGAAATGATTACTATTTAATTCAGATATACGCTGTGTTTCTTGTATTAGTTTGGTAGCTCAGGTTAGCTCTCCACTAATGGAACGGTTGTAGTAACTGGCTTCATGGGAACTAACCTCGGTCTAACCTTGGTCCAGGCTAACAGGTTACCGCTGAGCTAACGTTACAGTAGGTAAGTTAACTAACCTAGTGGTGTTCATATTGGCTCTGAGGGGTTAGTGTTTTCTGTAACACAGGTTAGTTAGCTACGGAAAGCGAGTTAGCTCAGTGTTTAAGTGAAAAATAGCAAACAACAACAACAAGCTCTGTGTCTCCTCGTCACCACAGGTCCGATGCAGAGTGCTGAAGCTGAGGGAGGCGGGGAGGAGGAGGTGAGGGAGGAAAGCTCCAGACACAATGAGGATGGAAGTGAAGCAGAAGACTGTGCAGCGACTGTTTCAGCTGCTCCAGAGGTATGATATGATATCTGAGAAATAACCAAGCTACTTTTTCCTTTAGTCTTTAATTTTTCCCTTCCTACTCCAACTCCTTGTGAAGACGTGTGGATATTTATTTGTCCAGATGCTGTGATGTTGCTATTGTCTTTGTCTTTGTATTGGGTGCACATAATAGAAGTTAACTAGGAGTTCAAGTCTATACTGTTGCATACAGTGTTAGTCCTATGGGACAGCAGTTGCCAGCTCCTGTAAAAGTTTAAAATGTGTCCATGTAATGTGTGTCTAACACTACGCAATGATCTAAATCATCATCAGTGTCCAGGACCTCTATATGTGCTTCCTGTCTGTGGCCCACAGACTCAGTCAGGACCAGAGCCTGATGACCTGACCCCCCAGCTTCACCCTGACCTCAGTGGGGCAGATGACTACTCCGCTGCAGCCACAGAGTTAGGTAGGGTGACCAGGTGTCCCACTTTACCAGGGACTGCATAGCATTTTTATCCCAGTTGTTGTTGTTGTCCCACATAGACGATGTCACACATTTTCAATAGCTCTAGTTTTCAAGAGTCAAACCCATGCAGGACAGAAGCTTTTCTAAAATCTGGCTTTTATCCAATGGCTGTTAGGAAAGCAGGGAAGGCTGTCCTCACGAGGCCGTTCGCTGTCAATCAAACTGCGCACACCTGGGTCAAGTGCAGGTTAACCTGTCACCGTCTTTGCTACGCTATGCCAGGGAAAATTGCGAGTTCTTTGCGAAATTCGCCAGTTATTTTTCAATTTCACACGGGGGAAATCGACATGAAGTGACATAGTACATGTGAGTCTCACATGAAACGTTTGGCTCAAAACGAGATGTGCCAATCAATGGACGCATTCGGGCAAAGCATAGAGATGTTACAAGATAAGGGGCAGAATATAAATGTTTATTTTTCAAGTTAGACATTATATCAGAATTGTAGACTACCTCTTAACATTGATAACGTGTCCCACATTGTCTCACACAAACATACTCTTTGTCCCACATTTGATTTGTTAGGATCTGGTCACCCTAGATTCAGGTCAGTCACACATTAACCCTGGGATTTAAAGTTGAGTACAAAGCAACACAGTATGACACAGCATATCACAGTTCAATACAATATCAGTTATCATCCTGAGAGAAATTAAATTGACGTGATAGCACAGAAATCGGTACAAATTGCATACAGTAAGTACGGTAAAACTGTTCATTTAGGCTGGTTTGCTTAGGATTTCTTAGTTCAAAGGTCCTTTACTACCTTTTAATTAATTTAGACTGAATACAGGAAACTTTATTGTCCAAGGGTAAGATACTGTGCTGTAAGATTACAGATTACCTTCCTTAACTTAAACTTCCTTGTTTCTAACAATATTTGCATTAAACAAGGAGAATAACATGGCAACAAAAGCCTAGGTCAGTATTTGGCGAAAAAAAAACCTGCAAATTAGATTTAGAAGACAGTTAAAGACAGACAAAAATACTTCCAAGTATATATTTACATGTTCTGATTTGTTGTTTGGTTAAAGAGTGTCTCTGTTTCATTGCAAGAAAATGTTGCTCAGGCGGCACTGAGAGTTCACCTCTCAAACCTTAACACATCAGAAGATATGGAGGATCAGGAACCACTGCCGGAGGAGGAGGAGGAGGAGGAGGATGACGAGGACGAGGAGGACGAGGACGATGACGAGGACGATGACGACGACAAGTTCATTGTTCTCGACTCTGATCATGTCTGTAGCTTCTCTTTCAATATGTATTCAATCAGTATTTATTAAATGAATAGATTTTGCTTTACTGCTCCTCAAAGAGAATAATGGTGCTGATGACTCATCTAGGAGTCTAAATATATTAGTGTATTAGGTGCATTGGTAACCCTTAAAAGTTAACTTGGGCTTTCCAATAAATATACAGTGTGCTAAAGTATCAGCAGTACAGCCCTCCAAAAGCTATGTTCATGTTGCACAAAGTTGAATGTGCTTCTAGTGTCAAACATTATACTAGATATTTAGCCCACTGTCATGTCACTGATGCTTGTTTGATGTGTTGGCAGCCGCTGGTCACCAGGCAACAAGCTGCTCTGAGCAGCCAGCTCAGTAAGCAGCTGGAGAGGATCAACCTGGAACTGAAGGAAAAGGTTGGCTACATTTCTGTCAACATCAAATTCCTACCCCCCTACTTCTGGCGCCCTTGCTCAGACCACACCTATCTTCCAACTCTGCCTTCATTTTGATCTCAACTACACACCTGTAAAGTTTCGTGACTGCATCTTGCACGGTTGTGACACTATTGCGGTGACTAAATCTGTCCACAGACAGACAGACAGCCATATAAACACCTGGCAAAGTACTCAAAAGTGCGTCTGTGGTAGTCTCCGCTACAGAAGCTGTCTCCTGGACCACAGTTTGCCACGATGACACACAAAAATAATACCAGCGTCACTGTTGTGGCTGGTAACAACCTGTAGTTCACATAAACATACAGTTCAAGTTCCCCTGACTTTTAGACTATAGTGTCTCAATATGTCCAGAAGATGGTGTTGTTGACCTGTATAGAAATTAAATACAAATATATACATTGTATTTTTTCTCCTACATACAGCATATGTATTTTAATACACAGCATATGTATTTTAATACCCAGCATAAAATGGTAGAAATAAAAAAATAATGAAATATCTATAACTGGAGCAATATATCTGTGACAAAGAGTGTGTGCATGACAAAAGGAAACCATCTGAGAGTCTGATAGAATGCTAAAACTCTTGTTGATTGGTTTTCTGATTCTTGTCTGTGCTCTCTCTCCCGCTGCCCCAGCTGTCAACAGAGAAGGCAGATAACAACCACATACAGGACATAGGTGTTGACATGTTCAGGGTTCAGGAGGAGCTGGCCAGACTCCAGACCAGGCTGGATGACCGGCATCATACCAAGGCACAGGCTGAAACCAAGCACCAACAGACACAGGATCAGCTGGAGGCAATGAAGAGCCAGTGTTCCAGCGTTACCAGCCAACACGGCAAAGTCAAAGCCTATGGTGAGACTGACTTCCTGTGTTGAGCTTGGATTATATTTCATTCTAACTGTGTTGCACCATTTATTTCAAACTCTAATGAACAAATCTCAGATTATTGATTTAATCCATGACAGTTCTCACGCTTGACACCATGTTTTGGAAATAAGGACAAAATATTCTTAAAGTTAGGTCTGTCATTTCTGAAAATTGTGAATTATATTGTAATAATTGTCCGCAATCTTGACCTCTTACGCAGCTGAGATAGTCAGCAACACGCATTTGTCTGTGCAGCCATGTCCAGGCAAAGAAGTATAGACACACCCAAGAGCAGAGAGTCTGAGTCTATTGTAACTTCACTTGCTCTGCTCATGAGGGCAACTCAATCTCTGAAAAGTGATACAGCTGTAGAAATTGTCTTTGTAGAAGCCATGTGGATTGAAACGCACAGGTCTAGATTTTAATGCAACATAATTAGATTTTTCCTCAGTTCAAATTGTAATATAAAGCTTGATTAAATCCTATCTTGAATTAAATTAGGTCTAGATTTCAGGTTTCAATTTTGGTGCAATTGATTCAACAGTTAAGTGGTGGACACACTGCCCGCGTCTGACGCGCGTCTATTTTATAGAATAGAAGGCTCGCCTATTTTACACACGAGCCGCTCGCGTCTCGGCTGCGTGTCCCATCAGCAACAGACAGTGAAGGTGATCTATTGACAGTATATGGACATCATATCAGCTACATAATACAGTTTACATGTCTAGACATCTGTAGAATATGTCACAGACAGTGAAGGTGATCTATTGACTGTATATGAACATCATACCAGCAAGATTACTACAGTTAAGTAAACTTGTTTTTAAATCAACACTTCCTGCTTTCATTTCAAAATAAAAGCCCTCAGGTGTTTTTTCTATAGACAGAATCCCTTCATTTGTTAACACAAGGCTTTTATTCTGAAATATGAGCAGTCAGTGCTGTGGAACACGCAGTCACTTTGAGAGCTCCAAGAATTGATCAAGTTTGGGGTTTAAATCAACACTTCCTGCTTTCATTTTGAAATAAAAGCCCTAAAGTGGGTTTTCTTTGCACAGAATTCCTTCATTTGTTAACACAAGGCTTTTATTCTGAAATATGTGCCGGACAGTGATGTGGAACAAGCAGTGACTTGGAAAGCATCATAAATGAATACAGTACGGAGTTTTAATTGTGGATTATTACTATTATTTACTAATTACCACACGTTTCTGAACCTTTCTCTGTCTAAAATAAATATAAATTATATTTATCATGAAGTTAAATGGCCATTAAAAAGCAAACTCTATGCAGAAAGAAAGGGCTGACAGCAGCAGCAGAAACCCAGCTGACAGGCAGCCGACACGCAGCCGACACGCAGCCAACAAGCGTCTAGTGTGAACCACGCAGCCACCGAGCGACGCAGACGCCACGCGCTCCTGATGCGGGTAGTGTGCCCAAGGCTTTAGACCTAAATTTATTGCAATTGAAACTTCTTCCAGGTTATTGCACAGTAAGCTTTTGGGGTCAGAAACAGTTTTACTACCAAGTAGGTTTGCACATGCAAGGAATTTGTCTTGGTGATTTGGTGCATAACAATAAACAGTGCAAAAGACATAAAACAAAGTAGCAAAATAATATTAAAAAAATTTAAAAAATATATAAAGTGGTAGAACTGTACAGTTTGTATTGAAAACAGACTGTAGTTTGGTCCATTGGATATACCGTATTGATTCAGCAACAGCAAGACAGCATCAGTCTCAGGCCATGTTTCCAACAGTTTGAAGGCATTGTGTTAATGTTGACTCCTGTGCTTCTTCTCAATAGTATCCCAGTTACAGACGGAGCTAGAGAGGCTGATGCTGCATCTCGTCTTCACACAAGAACACAGTGAAGATCTGCGCTCTAATGTCAAAGCCATGAAGAATGCCAGACACAAAGCGGGAGCTGAGAAGAACCAGGCCGAAGACCAGAAACTGAAGCAGGTGGGAAGGCTGCAGATCTTTCAATTATTATTATTATTATTATTATATTTTGACTGTGTTGGGCGTTATCATTGATGACTTTATTGTTATTGATTAAAATACTCTTATGTCATCAGGATTTGTATGTGGAGCGTCTAACAAAGGACATGGAGAGGCTGACGCAGCAGATAGCCATGTATGAGGCCCAGGCCGGTGCTCAAGCAGAGGAGACACAGGAAGCCAAAGAGGCTCTCTCTGAGGTAACTATATTATGGCATAAGACGGTGTATACCTTTAAGTTGAAAGTGCCTTTAATCACCAAGCAAGTACTGTAAATTAGTGCAGCTAATTGACAGGAATTCATTAAGATTAAGGATGCCTTAATATCATTTTTGGCTATTTGGGGCATGGGTACTATCTAGAAAGAAAACGTTGATAAATCATCACCTCATGAAGTTGTTGCCTAGCAAACAGTTGCCTATTTACACATCCAGTGGATACAGCATTAGCTTATGAGAAAGTTTGTGACCCGGCAGCCATATTGAGATCAGTTGAGGAAATACCAAGCACCGCCCACCAAATTTTCTCATTTTACAGCTAAACAGTACACTACAAGATGATTCTAACAACATTTGAGGAGAGAAATAGACATTACAGTAACAGAATATTGATTCATATTTGATCAGCGCTGCCTAGTTTGACCGTTTGATCGGAGTTCACGAGTGATTGACAGCTGCCTCCGTTGAATGAACAGCCAATAGGAACGCTCTCTCTCTCTGAAATGACCTGTGATTGGCCAAAGTCTCCCGTCACGGGCTAGATGTTCTAAAGTCTGAAAACAGAGCCATGAGGAGGAGCAGAAGTCTAGTTTTGATTCAACACTTGAATTACAATATGCTGAAAGGTTATTATGGATTTTTTTCCCAATGATGCCAAAAACAGTAAGGTTTAAGCAACAAAAAAAAACATGAGCAGAGTATGCATTGATTCCCTTCACAACAATATATGTTGCATTTGCATCATCAGTCACAACACATGTCCACTCATGTTTGTGTCCGTGTGTAGGCTGAGATGGAAATGGAGTCTCTGGTGATGGCGCGTAAACAGCTGCTGCAGCAGTGGAGCAGCAGCCTGGTGGGCATGAGGAGACGAGATGAGGCCTTCAGCGCCATGCAGGATGCTGTGCGGTGAGAATGAGGGAGAGGGAAGGCTGCATATTAATATGCTGCTGATCCACTTTAAATGTGCTAATGCATTCCAAACGTACATGTAACTAACATTGGGCCTCATTCATTAATATATGCGTTCTTACTTTGCGCACAAAATAAGTGCACATGCAAAATTACCGACAGATTCATGACACGTGCGCACCGGCCAATTTTTTCCCTTACCACTGTGCATATGTTAGTGAATCAGAATCATTCTAAATTGACAGCCATGTGCCCGCTATTTGCAATCAGCGTACTGCCAAGCTCCCTTTTCTTTATATAAGGAAATATGTGTTCCTAGAGGTTTATCATAGAGAAAGTGAGGAAGTTGTTGTAAAAGAGAGAAGCATGGCCCCTAAAGATAAAAAACAAAAAACATCTACTGAAGAAATGAAGACAATAGTGTCCGAGGTGGAAGGCAGAAGTGTTTCTACACAGTGACAATGATACAAAAAGGAGTCTCAGGCTGCAGTGCACTGGGGAGGTGAATGTTGTGTCCCCTGAGATACGGACTGTGGCTCAGGTAAAAAAGAAATGGTTCGATATTAAAGTTGATGCGAAAAAAACGAGTAACAGACCAGAAGAAAAAGAAGGAAACAGATGAAGGAGGAGGATCACCTGATCTGTCGGCCCAGGATGAGAGACTCCCCGCAGGGTGGGATATGTCCAATACATGAGTGATGACATCCAGCAAGGACTTTTACCCAAAGGCAATTCTTTTTTTAGGGTAATGGCATCATGAAATATGACAACAGACATTTGGAGCTTAATTCAAAAACCTCAATAGAAGCTTCAAAATATATAATATATTTGAATTATTACAATAATTGATGAGGAAGAAAGGGCAATGATTTCATAATTATTCAATATATTTGGCTGATGCATTAGTAAATTAACAGTTTTAAATGTTGTTGTCTATTCAAGCCTTTTTTTATTGAATGCAGTTTTAATATGATATGCATTTAGTTAAAAGGTGTGTGTTTGCATTAAGACAGTCGGCTGGGTCTTCATCATTTGTGCATATGCATGGTCTGAGGCTATTCTAAATTTGTTCTCAGAGTAAGAACAAATTCAGGTAAGAGAATATTGATGAATCCTGGATTCATTGTGCGTCACACATTCGTAAGCACGGTCTAAGCACAGATTTGTGTGTACACACTGTTTGTGGATGAGACCCATTGTCAAAAATAGAGCAGATGTGTGTAGAAAATATGTAGAAAATACAACACAATGGGCCTCATGCAGCAATCATTCTCTTATATTTCTCTTATATTTTCTCTTAATTTTTACCCAGCTGTGCTGAATGATGAATCCCACTTCATCGTAAATTGGAGGCATGTGGCGTGTTTATTATCAGCATAGGTAACGCCCCCTAAACACTATAGGGCAGGTGTTGTGCCGTGTGTAAATACTCTGGCACATGCCCCTACTATTGGAGAAATGGCACCAACAAAAGACTGTAAGAAGAAGAACTTCAGTAATGAAATTGAGGTACTGTTAAATAAATGTAAACAAAGTAAACAGGATTTTCCAGAGCCTCAGTACTGGCGTTACAGGAAAATCAAAAAGAGCCGCATCGAAGAGCAGTATGTAATCCATTCAGAAATTGAAAAAACACGCAATATCACCCAAGTATAGTATAGTCTTAATTGGGATCAATGGACCAATAGAATAAAGTAAAGTTTTAAAATCAAGGCATGCATCTATTCACTCTTTTCACACGCCTTTGTTTCCCTCAGCGCTGCCGAGCACCAGGTGATCTTGCTTGACAGAGAGATTGAAGGTTACAAGAGATCCACCACTGAAGAGCAGGACCAAAATGAGATGCTAACGATGCAGCTGAACTGGTCCCAGATGGACGCTGCCACCTCCAAAAAGCTGCTCAGTCAGAAGCAGGCCCGGCAAGAGGCTCTGCAGGCCCACTACAGCACCTGCCTCCGCACTCTGAGGGAGACGGAGAGCACCCTCGCCCGGCTCTCTAAGGTAGCTAGAGGACAAAGGCTTCTGTTTTGACAGCTCTGCTCCTTCTCTTTCCCACTGAAACCATTCCACTCGCCATTTATTTTCCTGCATTGTACTAGGAAACCAGCACCCACCATGTTGAAGTGAAGGATCAGAGGAAGCAGTTGGAGAAAGAGAGTGCTGTGCGTCTGGAGATGGAGGACAAGATCATGACCCACATCCAGCAGGAGCTCACCTACAAAAAGGCTGCCAAGTATTCCCAACAGCTCATCAGCAGGATAGCCACACTCAAGAAGGAGAAGGTAAAATGGGATTTAGAAAGATAGAAAAATCATTCAGAGTGTTTCAGGCTGTGGGAAAGCCTCATAAAAAATGTCATCGGAATTGAATTTAGACCCTTGTTCCTGAGGTCGAAACGCAATGAGTTCCTCAAAAGGTTCCTATAGTTATGGGGGAAAGTTCCTGCGGTCGAAAAGTGGCTCCTCCTTCGGTCCGAAAGTGCAGGTTCAGAACACTCTGACAGCAAAGATCTGTCCACCAAACTCCCTTTTCATTAACACAATCATATTATTTATATGTACAGTATATTTTTAGATCTTCAGTTTCAAACTGGGCCTCTCAAGGAGTACGCCAGCGATTTATTAATGCACCTCCATACAATTGGGGAACTAATGAGCTGAAGATAGAACATTACAAAAACAAAACACAAACCCACATGTACAGTATGCTAAGGATAAAGATATATATTATGATATTACATTTTTGTCCTGCTCAATGTCTCTTCCTCTCCTTTAGCTCTCTCAGTTGTGGCAGCTGGAGAATGATGTGTGGGATGTGGGACTGGAGAGCAGCGAGATCAGCCAACACCTGGACAGCCTGACCGTCACACAGGAGGCCCTCGATGAGGAGATCGCAAAGTACAACAAATTACTGACATCCAACCAGACTGAGATTTCTTCCTTTGTTAAACTCATCAGGCACAAGCAGGCCACCATCGCCAACTACAACAAAAAGATCTGTCAAATCGCAGCCAGCACTGGGGTGAGAGATTTTGGGGGAAGCAGTAATCCCTGGTTGTCTGTTAGTGTGTTTATGTAGAATAGAAGCTCATTAGAAACAAAAAATCAGATATAAGACTCACATGCTGCCTTTGTGATTTGTGTGCCTCCATTCCCAGTACGAGGACCTGAGTCCACTGCAAATCAAGGTAGAGGCATTAATGGCTGAGATCGAGGAGCTGGCAGCGAATGTCAAGAGTGATCAGCAGCTCTGGATGAAACGACAGGGGACTCTAGTAGGACTGACCCAGGAGATACAAGCCAACAGCAAGGACATGCTCAAACTGCAGATAGAGTACACTGGCATGCAGCAGAAGAAAATACGCCTGGAGAGTACGTAATTAAGAAGCACACACATGCACAAATAGGTACAAAGGTTCAAGTCAAAGTCAGTTGTCGGTAAATTATACATAGGCAACTAGTGATCATGAGCTAGTTAACAGCATGTCTGAGAATCGAACTATGTACGTTTTCTGTATTTAACAACATCAGTCTGACATCTCTAAATTAACTGTTGTTATAGTAAAACAATTCATACAGTATGTGAGGTAACTTTCCCCATGCACTCGTACATGGGTTGCAATTAAGCCAGCTCCCAACCCCATCAGGTCAGATTGAAGTAGAGCACCGTGAGGAGACGGAGCTGGACAAGAATGCGAAGATGCTGAGAGGAGACCTGCTGAAGCTCAACAGCCTGCTGAGCACCAACGGACAGCTCAGCCAGGCGCTGGAGCAGGAGAACGCACTGATGGAGACTGACTTCCTCCACAGGCTTCAGGCATGGCATTGATTGTTTCATTTGTCTTTTATTTTGTTATTTTTCTGCATTTTTTAATAGTAAATGATTATTAAACGTGATCTCATGTGTTTAGGGGGCAGAGCGAGAGGCTATCGAGATGCAGATGACACACGAGAAGACCCAGGAGGAAAAAGAGAGACTCCTCAACTGCCTGGTGGAGGCTGAGTCAGTCACATATTCATTTTGTTTGTTTAATATGAGTTAATATTTCTATGTCTGTATGACAATCAACTTGATGAATTTGATTCCCTAATGTGTTATTTAACAAACATACTAGGGCTTTCAATCGATTGAAATAATTAATTGTGATTAATCGCATGATTCTCAATAGTTAATCGCAATTGATTGCAGAAACCCTCACAGGTACTGCATTTAACATAAAACAATATGCTCAAATCATAACATGGCAAACGGCAGCCCAACAGGCAACAACAGCTGTCAGTGTGTCAGTGTGCTGACTTGACTATGACTTGCCCCAAACTGCATGTGATTATCATAAAGTGGGCATGTCTGTAAAGGGGAGACTCGTGGGTACCTATAGAACCCATTTACATTCACATATCTGGAGGTCAGAGGTCAAGGGACCCCTTTGAAAATGGCCATGCCATTTTTTCCTCGCCAAAATTTAGCATAAGTTTGGAGCGTTATTTAACCTCCTTCAACAAGCTAGTATGACATGGTTGGTACCGATGGATTCCTTAAGTTTTCTAGTTTCATTTGATTGCAGTATCTTCACTCTAGCTTTAAAACTGAGCCGCACCAACCTCAGAGTCGCAAGTTGCATTAAAACAAATTTGCGTTAAAACCCTAAAAAATATTCCTACTCTTATAAATCGTTGCTGACTTTATGCAAATAAAACAAATTATATTATATTATGGTTAGTAGGTAATTTTAGATCATTGCTTAGAAAACAGTAACCTCCAGGGCAGTGGTTCCCAAACACAACACGCCAAGGACCCCTAAACTAACACAAATTAAAGATTTTGTCCCAGTGTCCCCCATCTGATAGCTTTTTTGCTTTTAGAGGATGTGTTATTACAGAAAGTATATAAAACCCATGACCAAAATAGTCATACATTCTGTTATTTTGAACTTATGGATGGAATTATAGTGAAAATAAATGATTCTTTTTCTTTACTGGGGACCCCCTGGAAACTCCTCAAAGACCCCTGGGGGTCCCCGGGCCCCACTTTAAGAACCACTACTCTATAGGGTATTAGAGTTATTTCAATATATCCATAAATATCCAGACATTTGTCTTCTAATAATCAATACCCTATATCTATTGGAATAAAATCATTCAGTTAATGACAGCTTGTATCATTCTGGTTTTAAAGGGATAGTTCAGATTTTTTGAAGTGGGGTTGTATGAGGTACTTCTCCATAGTCAGTGTATTATAATATCTACAGTAGATGGTCGGCACGTCCCCAGTTTGGAGAAACAGACAGGAGTACCAGCACAGGAACAAAGCAATGTACTTGTAGGAGCCAAAGTGTGTATTTAGCCTGTCGTTTATTATTATTATTATTATTATTATTATTATTATTATTATTATTATTATTATTATTATTATTATTATTATTTGTCTAGGCTGCACACTTCCTTTTGGTTAACATCACTTCCGGTAATTGGGACAGGGGTGTGGTTTTACCTAGTACCTGTTTACTTGGACCATGAGAGTCAGACGAAGAGGGTGAGATAGGTTTGGATAGTTTCTGTTGACCATCACGTCACTTCACGTTTAGTTATTCTAGTTAGCCTTACTGTTTGTAATTCCTTTAATTTAATAAACTTTAAAACGCATCTGGACTTTTGGACTTTTTGGAACGAGTTACGCAGTAAAGTGCCTACTTCAGCCTCTTAGCGGCTTTTTATTTGATAGTAGTCACTACAGTACTGCTGTGGACGGGGGTGGGCCTTTCTTTTAGGTGGCTAAAACACATTTTCCTGCTGCCCCCGTCTACAGCAGTACATTGCTTTGCTCCTGTGCTGGTACTCCTGTCTGTTTCTCCAAACTGGGGGCGTGCCGACCGCCATCTACTGTAGGTAATACACTGACTATGGAAAATACATCTCATACAACCCCACTTCAAAAAATCTGAATTATCCCTTTAACAGCTCATACCACACATATTGGGTACTGGTTTTTACATGCGTCCTTTGTTGAGTGCAATGTGTTTTGTGTGCGTGTCAGGCGGCAGATCATGCTGTGGGAGAAGAAGACCCAGCTTGTGAAAGACACTCGTTCAGCTGTGGACTCGGACACGGGTCAGGGAGACATCCATATGATGAAGATTGAGATACACCGTATGGAGGTAAAGACAATATGATTATATACGTAGAGACAATAAACAATAATATTGAGTTGTCATCCACTGTTTGCCTTTGTATGTGCATACACGTATTGTATGTACATTAAGGCAGTAAAGTTTTACTGCTGACTCACTGAGAGAGGGGGGATCTTGACTGAGAGAAAAAGGCTCTCGGTCAGACATTTGGATATTAGAACACACACCTTTGGTTCCCTCTGCCTCCAGAAAAGACTCTCAAGCACTCTCAACATCTCAATGTTTGTTTCCAAAGTATTTATCCTTGCTAGTTAGTTGCAACAGCAATAGAAACACAGCACACACAGATCAAGTAGCTAAGTTACAGATCGATTGCCTCCTGTACTAATGACCTACTTTAGATAGAAATCAGCCTCCTCTTGTTTGGGTCATGACCGGGAGTGATGAGGAAAGATGCAGCAGAGACAGACCACGTCAAGATCAATGTTACTACCTCAAAAACAAAAAAAAGTTATGTAACTGTTATTCACCTTTTGAGCCGAATCATACGGTTTCTTCATGGAACTCATAGCAAATGATCAGGGGCCTCATGTATAAAAGACTGCGCAGCTTTCACACTGGAAGATGGCGTACTCACAAAATTGGAAAAGTACGTACGCACAGAAATGTTCACATGTATAAAACCGTGCGTACGCCTGTTCCTGCGCACCTTTCCTTTATACATCCCAATTGACGTGAAATTGAGCGCAGCTGCACGTGCCACTTGGTCCGCCTTGTCTCCTCCCATTAATAACTATGCAAATGACTATAAACACGCGCCATGCTGTCACTTATTGTCCAAATAACAACGGCAAATCACGCTGGAAAAGGAACAAAAAAGAAGAATTTCACAGAGTGTGAAATTGAAATGTTTGTTACTGAGGTGGAAGCTAGAAAACATATTTTATTTGATGGTCTTTCATCAGGAACCAGTAACAAACGCAACGTCTCCACAGCAGCTGACCGTGCGCTCCCGAAGGCTCCCGAAGGCTTCCGAAGGCGCACGGTCAGCTGCGCCCCGTGCCTCGGCTGCTGAGGGGCGCCGGTCTGGCCGCGTCCTCACTAAATATATACTATACGCTGTGCTGGAGTCACAGAGAGAGATTGTCAATACAATGAAGGATATATATATATATATATATATATATATATATATATATGCAACGAATTAAAAAGAATGAATGACGTTCTTGGTGGGATAAGTCATATATTAAAAGACCTTGTTGAAAAATAAATGTTTGTCTCAACTCACCTAGTTGCTTTACATTCTGTGTATCTCATCTAAACGGCGCCGTATAGCTGCTGCATTTGGCTCATTGTTAGGTGTGCCAGGGTCCGGTTCATCCATCTGTAGCTCCAGGGGACACAGGCTCACCACGGTGGTTTGCCACATTGTGCAGCATGCGATTTTGTTTTTGGCACGGTGGTTAAGACATGTCATCTCTGGGACATTAGTTTAAATGTGTTTTTGTTGTGCCTTTCTGATGTTAAACATTATGCGCAAACTAGTTAAGAAATATGTGTTGTTTTTTTTTATCCAACATCATAAATAAAGCTCAGTAAGTTGAGTGGAAAAATAATTTTTACACATTTGGCGAGTTTCAGCACTTTGTAGTTTGACGCTGCCAAATGACAGAGTTTGTAGGATGGCCCGCACATTCTCACGACTGGTCTAGAGTTTGCGGCACGGTACGCACATTCTCACGCCACGTTGATTTTTATACATCCAGGTGTGAGCGTGAAACACAGCGTACGCAACATTTTAGTACGTGCGCGCCGTTTATACATGAGGCCCCTGGGACTTGGGAACCATTGGTTGATTCCATTTTAAACCACAGCACATTTTTAAAATTATGTCATGCCGACTGTAGAGTCAAAGTTTACATATCCAATATGTCAATATATATATTCATCTTTTTCCAACACTTGTTTTTGGAACTTCCTCATCTAAGGTGTAAAAAGGTCTTTAAGGTAAAACAGCATCTCAATGTGTGTGGTTTGGGTGAAGCAAACATATAGAGCAGTGGTCTCAAACTCAATTTACCTGGGGGCCGCTGGAGGCAGAGTCTGGGTGAGGCTGGGCCGCATCAGGTATTCCACAAAAAAAGCTTTGTTAAAAAAAAACCAATCTTCTCAAACGTCATTATTAACAGTTCTTTAACTTGAATGGGTTCTTCTGAACATGAACGGTTCTTCTGAACATGAACTGTCCTGAACATGAATGGAACATTGAAGAACATGAACGGTTCTTCTGAACATGGCTTCTCTTGCCTATTCCTTGCTGCCAGAGAACTGGCAGCAAGGAATATTCATTCCAGTTGGTGTCACTCCGCAATAAAGTTGTGCCAGCTGTGTTTGTGTTGCTCTGCAATTACACCACCAAACCGCTAGTTGGCGGCGGCATCTCTATGAGTTTCCTTCTTCTTCTTCTTCTTCTTGTACTACAAACAGAAACTGAGCGGAGTTGGAGCTAATAACTGTTGAACCACAGAACTTTTACTGACATTACTGGAACGCCGAAAAGAGAAAATATATCTGAGTGGATTTGTGTGAACAAACATTAAAAAGATCGAGGCAGAGAGAAGTTGAACTTTCTGTGGTTGTCCGGGGTCCTGGCCGCTCAGCATCGCTGAGAGACTGGACCAATCACAGCTGTTGCGGTCTGCGTCGCCGCGACGTGTAGTTACATTTCTGGAGAGGTGCAAGTCAGGCTACGGCGTCGATTCAACGCAGAAGTATAAATCAAGCTTTAATCAAGCTTATGCGATGTTACACGGGCGCCGCCATAGTTGTTGTGAAATGTTTCTCTGCTTGCATCAAGCCCGGCCGATTGCCCGCCCCCGGGAGCCATATACCCCACTGTGATTGGTAGGTTCGTTCAGCTCGGGCTCGCGCAACAAAGGGACCTTCCACACACAACGCGGCAAAGTGCCATTCACATAAAACTCGCGGGCCGCACTAACATTAAACTTTCATATCAAGGTGGGGGCCACAAAATATCGTCTTGCGGGCCGCAATTGGCCCGCGGGCCGCGAGTTTGAGACCTATGATCTAGAGGGAGTAAAAAATGAATGGCTGAGCCTCTAAAGTATTTTTAAAGGACTAGTGTGTAACAATAAGAAATGGAATATAATATTAATAAGTATGTTTTCCTTAGCGTATAATCACCTGATAATAAGAATCGTGTTTTCCTTAGCTTAGAATGAGCTGTTTATATCTCCATAGGGAGCGGGTCTTCTCCACGGAGTCTGCCATGTTGCACCGCCATGCTTCTACAGTAGCCCAGAACAGACTCTGTTAACTTTTCCTGCTTGGGCCAGAGCTGATAACGTGACTCGCTCCCGTCGTTGCCGCTCTCGCTCTCTTGCTTCACCACTCACTTCCCACGTGCACACACACACACACACACTCTACGCACTGGCTCTGCTCCAGATGACTCTAGAGATGGACATTAAGTGTTTTCACGTCGGCCACCGTGGCTCTCCAACTTGCTTGGCACACGGGAGAGGCTTCAGTTGGTTGCAATCTCCTCACCTCACCGCTAGAAAACCGCCAGATCCTACGCACATTTAAAAGGTCAAATTAACGAGGCATCATAGCCTGGTAATGATTTGAATGCATGTATTAATGTTTCTGGAGCTTGTTTAATACCTGTGGACACAATTCATTAAACATACAGTATGTGTGTGTGCGTGTGCGTGTGTGCGTGTGCGCGTGTGCGTGTGTGTGTGGGGGTTTGCAGGTGCGAGTCAACCGGCTGAAGAAGCAGCAGATGCTACTGCTGAGGGAGAGTGAAGCAACAGTGGCAAGGAGGGAGACCGTCGTCCTGCGCAGGGAGGCCATACGCCGCAGCCCCCACAAGCAGAATAACACAAAGGGCGAGCTGAACCGCGTCATTCAGGGCCTGCAGCGCAACATCCGGGACACACACAAGGTAGGGGGATGTACATTTTTCCATATCTGCATATGTGCCTGAAGCATGTTGCACAGTTATCTTATATACAGTATGTTTGTCTTCAGCATGTGGCAGACTGTGAGCAGGTGATCTGGGAGCTGCAGGAGAGCCAGGAGAGTCTGAGCGACAGGCTCCCGCAGCTGAAGCAGCAGCTGATAGAACTCTGCAGCACTAGCTACGTACTTGACACCGACTTTGAAAATCTCCAGGACACCAAAGACAGGGTAAGGAGCACAAACTGTGCAACATACTGCATTACAACACATTAATACATGCTACCATGTAAATATACTGTAAATCAGCTTTGAAATGTTGTATTTGTATTATGGTTGTATTAAAGCTAACACAAAAAGAACACGTTAAATACAAATTCGCTTTAAAGCCACTAATTTCTTTAAGCAACTTGCGATTTTTAGGCTGTAACGGGCTAGAGTGAAGATACTATATCATATGAAACTAGAAAACCTAATTAATCCATTGGTACCAACCATGTCATACTAGCTTGTTGTAAAGGAGGCTAAATAAAGCTCCAAACTTACCCTAAATTTGGCAAGGAAAAAGTGGCATGGCCATTTTCAAAGGGGTCCTTTGACCTGAAAATGGGTTCTATAGGTACCCTCGAGTCTCCCCTTTAGACATTCCCACTTTATGATAATCACATGCAGTTTTGCAGTTGTACTGTATCTACTGGGAAAAAAAAGTTCGGAAACTTGTGTTTGGTGGATTATTTCTCTGTTGTTACAATGCTAATGGTCATTGTATTTTTCATCGTTGGAAAGCCTGTTTATTTACCTTCACAATGATGTCCAACTTGTAAGGATCATGCATTTGTGGGATGAGCAGCACAGCTGATTATGTGGGGAGCGCCCGAGAAAAATTTGCCAAAATGCTCTGCCAATGGTAAACAGTGAATTCTCCTGTTTTTATTGACTCTTGTTTTGAGTTGTTTGGTGGATTGGATGATTGAACTTTCTTTCAGTAACAAGGAACAAACAAGACATATTTGCAATTTTACACTTTATTCATTTAATACACCGTCAGGAGCCTCAGTAGCGGTGGAAGATCCATACGCAGTCACAACAGCCTGGCACCTCCTCCTCATGCTGGTCACCAACCTGGTCACATGTTGCCGTGGGATGGCGTTCCATTCCTCAACCAGGATTCGTTGCAGGTCAGCCAGCGTGGTTGTGTTGGTCACTCTAACACGTACAGCACGCCCAAGCTGATCCCACAAGCGTTGAATTGGGTTGAGGTCTGGACTCTTGGCAGGCCGTTCCATTGTCTCTACTCCCACATTGTGGAGGTAGTCTGTGATAACCCTGGCTCTGTGGGGGCGAGCGTTGTCATCTTGGAGGATGAAGTTAGGTCCCAGATTGTGGAGATATGGGATCGCCACTGGCTGCAGAATCTCATCCCGATATCTCCCTGCATTGAGATGGCCTTCAATGATGACAAGCCCTGTTTTTCCAGTGAGGGAGATGCCGCCCCACACCATGACACTGCCCTCACCAAAAGCTGTTACTCCATCGGTGCAACAATCAGCATAGCGTTCTCCGCGTCGTCTCCATACTTTGACCCTGCCATCTAACTTTGACAGACAGAACCTGGACTCATCACTGAACATGACATTCCCCCACATGTTCAGGTTCCATTGTCTGTGTTGTCGACACCAGCGCAAATGGGCCTGACGGTGAAGGGCAGTCATTGCAGGCTTCCTGGTAGCCTTATGAGAATTCACTGTTTACCATTGGCGGAGCATTTTGGAACATTTTTCTTGGGCGCTACCCACATAATCAGCTGTGCTGCTCATCCCACAAATGCATGATCCTTACAAGTTTGACATCATTGTGAAGCTACATAAACAGGCTTTCCAACCATGTAAAATACAATGACCATTAGCATTGATATAACAGAGAAATAATCAACCAAACACAAGTTTCCGAACTTTTTTTCCCAGTATACATTGTGTGTGAGACTGACTCTTCACTGTCTTGAAATCGAATACATTGTTTAAGCTGCCTAAGTAATAAATAATTGCTGGTATGTGTCAATCAAGTCTCCACAACTGAAGTATGCACCCTCACTTTTCTTCCAGTACTTGTTGAATAGCTCTAATGAAGGTGTGGTGAGAATGTTAATTAAAGCATTTTGGTCATGTTGTTCGGTCATGGGTTGTGTTGACATGGCTGTGGAATTACTGACTTGTGCGTCACAGTTTCTACTTACAGAAAAACCACTCCCACACATAGAGAAGAACAGGAATTGTTTTTCCACCTTCTGTGGTCAGTGTTGGAAATGTTCTAACAAGTGAAAGCATAAAAACAAATCCACACTTTATCCTTCCCCTCCCTGTAGAACCTAATCCACCTCGTGGCTCTACAGAGCCACAACAGGAAGCTGCAGGGGGTGTGTGGGGGAAGCTACCAAGCCTCGTCCACCAGCAAATCCGTAGGAGCCGCTCTGCAGAGCCAGATGGAGCGCGTGCACGCCGTCAGCACCATCTTGCACCGTGTGTGTGAGGAGTTCCCCCAGCACCAGGCGGCGCTGCGCAGGCTGTCGCTAGAGTTGGCAGCACGCACACGGGCCCCGGAGCAGGGGACGCCCTGAGAGTAAGGGAGGATGGACACATGACAGTGAGTACAGGGGAAGAAGTGCAGAGGATGGAGAGGGAGTAGACGATAAGAGGGAAAGATTAGATGAGTCATAACCTGAGAAGTTTGAGAGGTCATTTATTTTCCTGTTTGCATTCTTTTATGCTTTGAATGAAATACAGATTGTGAAACAATGTATTCAAATAAAGACTCATGAAACAGTAATACAAATAACTAAATCCTTCATCATGTTTGGCTTTTTCAATCCAGTTGCGAGAATGGAAACTAATTAATTTGTGGTTCAGTGGTACTGAATCATTTGAATGATGAAAGGTTAGTAACATACATAAAGGGTTGCTACTGTCATTGTCCCAACAATTAAAGGTCCCATATCGTGCTCATTTTCAGGTTCATACTTGTATTTTGTGTTTATACTAAAACATGTTTACATGCTGTAATGTTAAAAAACCTTTATTTTCCACATACTGTCTGCTTGAATATACCTGTATTTACCCTCTGTCTGAAACGCTCCATTTTAGTGCATTTCAACGGAACAGTTTGGGTCCATGTTTACTTCCTGTCAGCTGATGTTATTTACATACACTGCAACAGGAAATAAAGTGGGACACATTTAGAATGTTTATATTTAAAACCGTGTAATGGTCTAAATATTGTATATTTGTGACATCACAAATGGACAGAAATCCTGACGGCTTGTTTCAAACGCACAATTTCTGAATACGGGATGTGTGTGTTTTTCCGTATATTGAGCGTTTTGATAATTTAACAGTATTTATATAGCACTTAAATCTGCTTTATAATGTAAAAGGAATGAAAATCTCACTTTTTACAATATGGGACCTTTAATGCAGCAATGACAAAAAAAAAATATTTTCTAAACTAATCAGTATAATCACGTTATTGAGCTCATCCACCTTTTATTTGTTCAGTTTCTGAAAAAGGGGCAGACAGCAGCATATTTGAGCTCTTTAAATCCTGTGCCAGGTCAATATAATCATATTTCAGAAGCCTTATTCCCTTATTCACTGCCTCATTTTAGATTTTAAACATTCCTGAGGTCTCTGAGGTTTCGTACCCATTCAAATCCTCAAAGCATGTAGCCTGCTTAATTACACCAACAGCCCTGGTTATTTCTGTTGACCTTTTTCTCATATAGTATATTGTAGCCAAACATTGTTTGACCTCCATCACATAAAGGATGGAGGTTGTAGTGGCTCAGTTTTAAAGCTAGAGTGAAAATACTGGCATCATATAAAACCTAAGGAATCCATTGGTACCAACCATGTCATTCTAGCTTGTTCTGAAGGAGGCTAAATAACAATCCAAACTTGCGCTAAATTTTGGCAAGGAAAAACTGGCAACTGGCCATTACAGACATGCCCACTTTATGATAATAACAACATTTACCATCACAGGTGTGTCTTCATACGTACATGCTATTGAAATAAACTGACCACACCTGTCCTGGTTGACAATGGCACTTAAGTCTGTTCACAATAGACCAGCACTGTGGCAGCGCATTTCCCACCATGTCTGCATTGTCAAGCATTGAAATCACTTGTCCAATAACTGGTGGCTTTACAGAGCTGGCCCAAGCAGCTGCAGGCCGTCCTTGAAAGCAGCACATCTGCTTTAAGCGACAGTGACGTCAAACGATTTCAACACTTAATAATGTGACTCTTCTGCAAGGGTTGCCTCCAAGCCATGTCCATGCAATGCTGTGGAACCGGCTTCTCAGATTGCATGCTCCCCGTGAGCACCATCTTGTACTGCGTCTGCATGGAATTTCCACAGCACCTGGAGGCACCATACAGACTGTCACTAGCGCTAGCAGCACAGGCCCTGGAGCATGGCCAAACAAGCAGCTTATACAAAGAACTCAGTCTCCTCTTACTTAAACTCTTTCTCACACTCCTCTCGCCTCAATATCTGGCCTAAATCTAATCTCTGGCACAGTGGTGTAGGGGTTCTACTTTGGTAGGTTTTGGTTATTAGCAAATTAATTAATAAATAATAATAGAATTATTAATATTAATAAAGATTATCAATAAACATCAATAATAAACGGGGCACCACCCTGGAATCAGGGACCAATGACCAAAACGTTAATATAGTCTCATTATATATGCTATACTATCAATTTGGAACGTTGATTAATAATTAAATTAATAACTATAACCAAAATAGAAAGTACAGGTTGAAGGATATCGGAGTTCTTGACATAGCAGAGGTTGGCATTATTCACTATTGTGCAACATTAAAGAGACCAGCATGTATATTCCACAATCATTTATTTACAAGATAATAAAGGTTCAAAACACAATATTAATCTAACTAAATAACTAAACTAAACAAACCAAACACAGTGTGTGTGTGTGTGTGTGTGTGTGTGTGTGTGTGTGTGTGTGTGTGTGTGTGTGTGTGTGTGTGTGTGTGTGTGAGAGAGAGAGAGAGAGGGGGGGGGGGGGGAAACAAGATGGGTTCTTGTCTCAAAATGTCTGTATGGCCTACAAACAAAATGGCGAGCACTGTAAAACTACAAAGATGGCTGAATCAAAGATGGCGGCATCAAAGATGGCGGCATCAAAGATGGCCGTCAGCATGTCATCACATGACCTCTTTGTTCTTCTGAGCATGTGTGCTCAGGAAGGACAGGGAGGGGGGTGATGTGGGGGTTAAGATTATCTGAAGCTGTATGTTTATGTTTAACTAATTCACAGTTTCTGTATGTGATCTTTATGTGTGTTAGATATGCAGTGGGTTAGAAAAGATGGTTAGTTTGCATGCAAGACCTTGTCTATGTGAAGCATATCTAAACACATCAGATGTGGCGAAGCCAGTTACCCAGATATCAAATACAGATAAATCAACACAGTCAAACTCAATGAATAACATTAAACCAAATCAATACAAGTACTTTCTAGAAATCAAAGTTGAACAGTCTTGCTCAGCCCTGTGCGATTGCTAATGCTAAATTAAGCCCAGTACGTTACCAATCCAGGGAAGAAAAGGGTTTGTGATTCCATGTGTTGAAGTTGTGGTTCCCAATCAAAGATGTCGTCTTTGCTGTTAGTTTGGTGCTAACTTCTTTGCTTGATAGCTTGAAGTTAGCTGGTGAAAAGGGCAGAGCACTCGCGTCGTCTGCCGTTTGGTTCCTTGTGGCTATGTCTGTTTCCTAACAGGACATAAAATCAGAAGAGCAGAGCTGCTTCCGGTCTGGAGAGCAGGAAGAGAGAGAGGAGCTATAGCTCACCTCCAGCAGCTGGTCAGCTTGGGTCAGGAGGTGAAGAGCAAAGAGTCGAAAGAGAAGGAACAAAGGACATTCCTCTGGTTTTGTTCTGTGTGAATTTCACACCTCTGTGTGAAATGTTACTGTAGCCAATGAGGACTGAGATCAGAATCAAGGATCGTGTTACTGAGTTCATGAAGTGACTGTCTCTGCCACCAGAAATGGCAGGTCCCTACAGTGGATATGGCAGATGACTTCTGTCTCACCTACAGCAGTGGTTCCCAAACTTTTTCACATCAAGGACCCCTCAACAAATGACACAAATTAGAGCACGGACCCCCATTTGAGATTTTGTTCCAGGGTCCCCTATCTGATAGGATTTTCGCTTTTAGATGTTTTATTACAGAAAGTGTATGAAACCCATGACCAAAATAGTCATACATTCTGTCATTAGCCATGTTTCCATTGAATTATCAAATGAATACTAAGCAAACGTTTGAAGTGTCACAAAAAAGACGAGCGAATTATGCGCATTTCCATCAACTGGCATAGAGCGAATAAACTCGACTACAGCGTAGTTTGGTCCGACGTTGGTGCTATAAACTACGCATGGCTGTAATCCGCCAGTAAACAGAGTAGTAGACGTTGCGAACCAGAAACAAAACAAGTCGGCTTTGCCATCTAACCATCTATGAGAGAAAAATGGAGAAAGCTCTTCAGGAATTTGTTTCAATTGGGCAAATGTTAATAGTTCTTTCATGTCAGCTAGTATTGGACATGTTTCCTGTGGTCCGGAGATGAAGACAAACATTCGCATATTATTGGAATATCCGAGAAGTTGCTAGCAGCGGAAACACGGTCATATGAGTTAAATGTTCGCTACATCAGAATTTATTCGTCAAAGGCGTATCCATATCCCATCTAGTGCATCAACTCTAGTGAATAAATCACGTGTCATTTAACGCCGTTCTCATTCCCAACACGTCATATACGGACACACGGTTGCAGTTTTAAACACGTGGTTGACGTTGTGAATTAAACAAAATGACTTGGTTATGTTGAGGCAACGAAACTACTTGGTTATGTTTAGGAAAAGTTCATGGTTTGAATTAAAATAAGGACGTTTGTTACGTAAATTAAGTTATGTACATAAGTTAAGTAGGCAATGTAAATATGTCATCGGTTGACTTTTGGTTTCACGCGAGACATGAACACCGCTCCCCTGAGTGAAAATCATGTCCCATCCATCCACCCAGTCCACCTCCTCGCGTGGACTTTCTCGCTCTTTATATTACGTCACCTGACTTCTGGAGCAATTGCTCTGAGCATCTAATATTGCGTGAAATGAAAAGCAAAAAGCAAAAAATGCGTAGCGATAACACACAAAATGACTGAAGAAACTGGTGTGTTATTCATACGCCTTTTGGTAAGACCGGGCACTTTAAAAGTATGTAGGATTTGGCGGCATCTAGAAGTGAGGTTGCAGATTGCAACCAACTGAAACTTTGATTGCCATGCGTGTAGGAGAACTACGGTGGCTGACGCAAAAATGTGAATGTCCCTCTCTAGAACCAGTGTTTGGTTTATCCATTCTGGGCTACCGTAGAAATATGGCGACCGGCTCTGTGAAGAGGACAACCTCTGTATGTAGATATGAATGTCTCATTCTAAGTTAATGAAAACAAAACGATTCTTATTTTCAGGTGATTATACACTAATGAAAAAATACTATAATAGTATTATATTCCATTTCTGCCAATAGATCCCCCTTAATGTTACACACTCATCATTTAAGAAATTGGTGTCCCATAAATAGTTTCAGACTTTAACATAGATAACAGGCAATTTGAAGTTGTTCTCGTCTTTAGAGAAAGTGAAGAGTCCGTTTTTTAATCATCTTGATATATGCTAATGTGAAAAAAAGCATATATTTTGTCTGTATAAATACCCACCATTTTGAGTTGTTACCCTGTGCTGTCTCATCTTTCAACTTGTCTGTCATCTTTTGACCTATTAAGTCATTAAATTATGGCCAACTAATTATCCCAGTAATGTAAACTGCTTCTTGGCTTCAGACCAAGAGAGCAGGGTTCAATTGTTCTGATTAGATTAATATCATCATTAGAAGGTCTTTTCTCAGTCACCTGCATGATCAAGACTCTTGAGCAGTGCATGTGTGTGCTTAGTCTGACCGACATACAGTATGTGATTAAAGCCTCTGAACACCCACACAGGTGTTTTCACTTAATCTGACTGATCAGACCTCTTCTCAGGACTGTGTGGGTGTGTATAGACTTATGGTGCCTTCAACTGGGGTCGTGTTTACCGTGTTTACGAGTTGGGCCCGTATGAACACCCCCTCATGTCGTATTCACGACCTCGGAAGTGGAAAGTTTCTGAAATTTCCGAGCTTATTGGCACGGGTAACATCGTTTACATTACTAAGCAACTTGGAATTAAAAACTAAAACCTGGTCCTCTCTCTAGGTTCCATGGCGTAGAGGAGGTTGTGTTGCTCTGGCTCTATCTATTCGGCGTGGAGAGGTGGTCGTGTTGCTCTGGCTCTTGCTCTACCTATCTGACGTGGAGAGGAGGTTGTGTTGCTCTAGCTCTACCTATCTGGCGTAGAGAGGAAGTTGTGTTGCTTGGGCTCTATCCGTTTGGCGTGGGGAGGAGGTCTTGTTGCTGTGGCTCTATCTGTCTGGCGTGGAGAGGAGGTCGTGTTGCTCTGGCTCTACCTATCTGGCGTGGAAAAGAGGTCGTGTTGCTCTGGCTCTATCTGTTTGGCGTGGGGAGGAGGTCGTGTTGCTCTGGCTCTATCTGTTTGGCGTGGGGAGGAGATCGTGTTGCTCTGGCTCAATCTGTTTGGCGTGGGGAGGAGGTCTTGTTGCTCTGGCTCTGTTCTGTTTGGCGACGCCGGGAAGCTGCTTGACATCCTCCTGGATCAACCTTCTCACATATGTTCACATTAAATGTATTATTTTTTGTCATATGGATTGTCTATGTTGTATTTTCATTTTGTTGTTACTCTGTACACACGACATCTATTGCACGTCCTCTGTTGCTCTTCCTGAGCTTTCCTTCCATTTTTTTTCCCTGTTAAAAGCTTTTTTTTTGGTTATGTTTTTCAGGCAAATTTGTGATTTGTGATTTTGGGGTATACAATAAAATTGACTTGACCTGACTTAAACTTGTGGAGGCTGAAAGGTGATTAATGTGCTTTTGGGCGATTGAAGGCGAGGTTTGGAGCACTCAGAAGGGCTGTGGACATAAACCTGAATAACCTCTCTTTCCTCATTTATGCATGTAAAGAGACAGTTGATGACAGCAGAGTGATGACAGGAACCCCCCCCCCCTCCACCAACAATAACTGTTATCAAACTGACTGTAATGAAGCTGAAGGAAAGGGAGTGAGAAGGCTGGTAGCAAAATTCGTTGACCCTTAACTTGTGATCTCACTTGCGGTGAAAATGTAAATATTACGGCGAGCGCTTGGAGTCGTTTTTGCATTCGAGTGTGTATATTTTGTAAAACAAAGGCTGTGTGGACAGATTTTTTGATTTAAGAGGGGAAATATCTGTATACGTGGGCCATGTGGTCTGTGAGCCATGCTCACTTTTGCCCTGTTTATTACTGTTCTATTTTCTTTGTATATTATCATACATGTGCTATGGGATTTAGTTGTCCTGACTATATGAAATGATATGTATGAGATAAGCAGGCTTTGTACTGTTGACAGAGGCTGTGTCAGGTTACTGTATCGGGGGTGAGAGGATCATGTTTTGTCCATCCTCTTTGTTGGTGGTAATAATTTGGTGCAGGCGCTGCTGAGCAGTAGAGTCATGCTGCTTGTAAATTTCGTGAACTGACAAGCTGTCATTTATCTGTCATCTGTCAGGGTGCCGAGAGCTGACTCACTAATGTTGTCCACTGGATGACTTCCATATCATTTTCTGAGTCACACTTTTCACTAATCTTGTTTACTGGCACACACACACACACACCTTATTCCCCTTTAATAACTTCCTTTGATCTTAAACCGCATCATTTGTTGTAAATACGGGAATAGCTCTGTGGCTGGGAGACATGTTTTGTGTCATTTGACTGCTCAAGCTCTATACAAATGTTATTGTTCTCTTATTTTCTTTTATTTCTATAGTTAAATGTGCTATTGATAACATTGATAACATTCAGCCACTAGATGTCGCATTCTCCCTCTCCTGTTCCATTGCATTCACTTCACAACAAGTCGTTGCCAGGCACTTTCAGCCATTTATCCGTCTTCTTCCATACTGACGACACAGAGATACCACGTGATAACAACGTCGTTTTACTATTGACTCACAAGCCTTGTTAGAAGTTCGACAAAAATCATCGGTATTTTTCCATTGGGTTTTAGATTATTGCAGAAAATCAGTTTCTTTGGCAAACACATGTTTATGATACTTACACGTTTTGTTCAGCAAGATAATCTCCACAAATCAACACCACTTTATGGTTTTTGAAGTGTGAATGCAATCGCCAGAAGTAAAAAGCTAACGTTAGGCTAAAAACCAACTACACCACGGTCACATGAACGCGAGTATACACAACGAGGCTGTAACGGCGTGAGTCAGTCGCCGGAGTCAGTGTGATGCCGTTTAATAGTCTCATTTAGCCATATGTTGGCGACCGCCTTTTTTAAGACACATAAAGGCTTCAAAATTCACAAGTGGGATATTTATTGATGTAATTTATGTTGTAGAACAAAACGTTAAAATCTCTTCAGCTTGTGTTAACCACAGACTTTATTTCAGACATCTAACTAAAACCCATTGACTTTCAGCCGAGGGAACCGGAAGTGCTAAAATGCTAACTCATTTCCGGGTTTTGGGACTCATTCCTGCAGCACTCTATGTCAGATATCTTCCACAGAGATAAAGTAAACATTCATTTTTGACCTGCCAACATTTTTAAAATGATAAATTCACAACCATAATAATTTTTTCATGAAAAGCCATGCTTTAATTCGGTACCTTTCTAAAGGGTAAAATTATTATTAAAGGTCAAATTAATTAAAATTAATATTTTTTTTAAATATTCATCTACATAAAAATGTTATCAATAAGACCTTTAAAAGGGGTGCCCTGACAGCTCAGTTGGTAGTGCGGGCAAGGCCCGGGTGCGAATCCGACCTGTGGCCATTTCTGCATGTGGCCCCTTTTCTAGACCTTCCACTGTCTGTCAATAAAGGCTTGAAATGCCCAAAAAATAATCTTTAAAAAATAAAAAAAATAAGACCTTTAAAAGATATGCTTTCAAACTGTTTTACTTTTTATTTGCATATTTCCTGTAGCTATTAGATTATCTACATCCTCCAAAGTCTTTGTGCCAGTAACGTTATATCATTTACAGTAGGCTGCTTTGTTAGCTTCCATTTGTTTGCATAAACCCTTTACAATACAGTAAACAGTAAGTTCACCCAACCAGGGCGGTAAGTTAGCTAACAGAGAAAGCCTATGACCTTGCTCTGACAACCCATGCCAGCTACGCCCCCTAACCTTATTTCCTTCTTACGGAGGACTTTGCTCTTCATAGCTCAGTGTTCCTGTCAGCGGTGGGGTATGTGTGTTTGCTTTACTGTGATTAGGAATTATTAAGGCGAACTCGCATGTGGTCTACCGTTTCTGTGTCAGTGAGAGGCTTTGTTCATTTACGCCATATGCTGTGGCTTGAGTCCGTTCAACAAACAAACCTGGCTCACTTATTGATAAAACGAGGCAGAGGTTTATGATGTGATTAGATATTGAATTAGCTGCAGAAAGCAAACACACGTTAGAAAGCCACCGAGTGTATGAATGGAAGAGACGTACTGTATGTGTGGCTCACTTGACTAATGTTTTTTTAGTGAGTATCTGAGATGTGATTGTGTGTAAGAGCCTGTGTTTCAGCTCTGTTTGCACTTCTGTGTGTTTGTGCCGACACTCATCGGGTCGGCCCCTTGCTGCGCTGCATCACAGAGGTCTTGTCTTACAGGTTTTCCTACACGCCCACACATAAACACACACACATGCTTTGACACAAACACCCACAGGGCGTGGAAAGCCTGGCTCTTTTAATAATGCTTTTCTGCTGCTTCCAGTAAGACTGCTGTTCTGTGTGCTCCCAGTAATGAAAAGTATTTGTGATAAGTGTCCTTGCAGCTAAGGGTGTGTGTTCCCTCCGTCTGCTGTAGCCGTGCCTATCGTCACAGCGGCAGGCAACCATCTCTCTCTTGAACACACGTAACGCACTCAGGATGGCAGGGGAGTGTGTTCCTGAGGGTCCAGACCTGGGAGAGATGGGCGAGGAGGAACTGTGGGAACTGATTAACGACAACCGCCACCGGATCTCCTTGGGGGTGCGTCCGTGCATCTTGATCCCGTACCTGAGGCAGGCCAGGGTGCTCACCGAGATGGACGAGGACGAGATCGTCTCCTGCCACAACCTCACCAACCGCAGCATGAGAACCAGTGAGATTTCTAACTTCTTGGATTTGAAACACAGTTAAAAGCCTGTCCGTGGTGTTATGGAGGACATAGTCTGCCTCAGTTTGTTCAGTTTGTTCAGTAGAGGACGAGTGGATTGTGCTTTGTCTTCTTTTACTGCACCTGATTTGTTAACACTGACTGTTGAGTGTATTGCCAAGAGACAGAGGACATTTCAGCCACACTACAGTGCTAAGAACAAATAGTTAGTAGTAAAACCAACATGTTATCCTGCCTGAAAGAGTTTAAGTGTATTGGCCTGCTTATTACTTATTTATTTTATTTTATTTTTGATTGTGATCATTGTAGAGAAATATTGTCAGCCTGCTAACAAGAAATGTATAGAGGAAACATGAAGTCAATGACAACATTACATTACCCTCTACCATTTCCAGGCTATATGCTGGATCTGCTGAGCACCCAGGGGAGGAATGGTGCTGTGGCGTTGCTGGAGAGCCTGATGATCCACTACCCCACCCTGTACACACAAGTCACAGGACGCAAACCCAGCACGGAGCCTTCCAGATTCAGTGGTCAGTGGCTTTAAGTGTTCATTTTTAAGGAAATATTTGTCTCTTTGTTTCTCTTGCTTTATGTCTGACTTGCATTGCTCTCCTCGCAGGCCTGATAAAGTACTCCGAGCTGACAGAGTATCTGGTCCGAGCAGTAACGGGGATGCAGAAGGAGCTCCAGGAGGCGCGTTGCGAGGCTAGCAAAAAAAGTGCACGCTGCGCCTCCCTGGAGTTGGAGATCAGGCAGATAATGGAGCTGGAGGAGAAGTCAACATGCCTTCAGTCTGAAAATGAACGCATGCGGAGGCTCATGTGCTCTTTGCAACATGATGTCACCAAGCTGAAGGACGAGAAGTGTGACTTGTACATGCGCTACACGGCAGCCATCGAGGAGAAATCAGCTGTGAACAAGCACCTCCATGACCTCAACCTGCAGGTCAGTTTCTCACCTTAAAAAGCTCAGAAATACATAGAAGGAGTTTCTCCTCCCTGAAACACAAAGCTGTGATCTCAGGGGAATGTCCTCAACATGTCAGGGTCAAAGAACTGAAATGTGAGCATTGGAGCTTGATGTAAATTTAGAAGCTTATGCCATGTATGCCTCGGTAGCCTCTGTGAACATGTTGTGGAAACAGTTGTATTGTGTCTTTTGGGTCTCTGGAGGAGCTTTGCCTGAGAAAGTCATTTTGGCTTGAGCTTAGAGATGGCATATCTTTAGCAGAAGGCCTAGTGTTACAGTACAAACTGGGGTTGTGGAGTTTGAACAATTTTTACCTGTCACCAGTGTCGGAAATGAACTTTTTGACTCACCGGCCAAGGGGACAGATAGATGAAAAAAATCCACTGGCCAAGCATATTTTTTACAGGTCAAAATAATAAATTGTCTTTTTCTGTCACATATGCATTTGTTTCAGTACATTTCATTACCTTAACAAGGTATTATGTTGAATACAAAACTAAGAGAACTTCAATCAATAATTCATTTGCATGTTTTTTTTTTTATTTTGATGTTAAAATGCAGCTAAGTTCAATTTAATTATATTTTTTATGTGTAAAAAGTAACCGTTGTCGTGAGGTCAGAGGCTGGCGGTATGTGCTATGAGTGTGTTTATGTTGTCAAAGTGACTTAATAACAACTGTGTGCTACACAAAACCTCATTTATCATCGCTGTTCCTTGTAACGTTAGCAGGGTATTTTTCTCTCAACTGGTCCCAAAATTCATTTTCATCCTCCCTGATCCTACTTTTTTCAGCCCCGGGACGACGGGACGTCCTTAAAGCTCGAGCCCTTAGAGGAGTTGTAGCATTTATTCACCGATAAATAGCCTAAACTGTACACACACTGCACCGCTACGTTCACAGCTGTAACGTTGTCACTTCATACTCTCCCTCTCTCTCTCACTCGTTGTCTGTGAGTCAAACTCCGACACAGAGAACAGAGGACAGAAGCAGCGTAAATGACACCAAAACGCAGTAGAGACTCTCAGTGTAACCAAGCTTATTCTTTTTCATTATATGACTATTTTGGTATGTTTGCCCACCAGTGTGGCGGATAGCCTTTCGAGATTTACTTGCCAAACGGTATATCTACTCGCATTTGGCGCTTGTCGGGTGTTCATTTTGGACCCTGCCTGTCACGGAGGGTCTCACAATAGATGCTATTGAGTTGCATTATGGGAAGTGTGCAGGATCCAGTGTTTTTGGAGCCAGGATCTCTCAGCCTGTGCTACATCTATTTTGACTGTTATTCTAATCATGTGGCTCAGTATGCAGTGATGAGTGCCGTAACCCCAGAGGTGATACTGAACGTGGAAGCTGATGTTTTGTGTCAGTCATGGTTGTAACATTTTGGATCTATACCACAGATGCATTTTACCTGAGTAACATTGTATCAGTGTATCAACCTTTTGTGCTGAATCCGTTATTTGATAAATCAATCAGTTGCAGTGGTTAGCATTGTCGCCTCACAGCAAGAGGGTCGCAGGTTTGAATCCGGCTTGAGGCCCTTCTGTGTGGAGTTTGCATGTTCTCCCCGTGTCAGCGTGGGTTCTCTCTGGGTTCTCCGGTTTCCTCCCACAGTCCAAAGACATGCAGGTTAGGTTCATTGTTGACTCTAAATGTCCCGTAGGTGTGAATGTGAGCGTGAATGGTTGTCTGTCTCTATGTGTCAGCCCTGTGATAGTCTGGAGACCTGTCCAGTCCAGGGTGTACCCCGCCTTCCCCCAATGTCAGCTGGGATCGGCTCCAACCCCCCCGCGACCCTGAATGGGATAAGCGGTTATGGATAATGGATGGATGAATTAGACTGAAAGACTGAATGGCACCTATAAAGTCTTGTATGGTTGGTTTGAACTAAGGTCCAATCATATTTAAGGGGTAATGGGGTGGCACCTGGGGTGGCCAATCACATTTCAGGGGTGGCCCCAAATGTGAGGATTTGCTGCTTTTCTCTTTTACTAGTGCAGTGCCCGTCTGGAACGGGCCGATTGCTTGGCCCCCAGACGTTCTGCTTGCAGCATTTGTCAAGAACCGCGGTATGGCTGCTTGTACCCGCCATATGTGAATTTGATTGGATGAGCAGTTCTTGAGATATACGAAGACAGTCATACATACATACACAGACAGACAGAGAATACCTCCTTTATAGTTAGATGATGCTGCTAAAGTGCAACCTATTGGCCAAATAGCACCAAATTTGTCATGGTCACTCAGACAGTATAAATACACACGTCCACCAAATGTGGTCTCATTAGCGCAAAAAAAAGCGGATTCAGGAGATATGCCATTTTTTGTAATATAAGCCCTGCCTGCAGCATTTTAGCTAACTTTGAGGGCCGGCTATAGCAAAACTGTTTGGAACATCAAAAATCCCAAAAAGTAACTTTTTACGGCTTGGTCCAGAGATGTTCTGTACCAAATTTGGTGATGATTGCTCAAAATGTGTAGACAAAAAATCAGATATGGACACAATTCAAAATGGTGGAAAATCAGTCCAGGGTAGATTCATCTGGACCTACAGAATCCCAGGAAAACAATTCCTTTTGTTTTTGTTTCTGAGAGTTACTTTTCCTAAGTTACAGGCCAAAATGTAAAGTTCATTGTTATAGCGCCACCATCTGGTCAAATCGCACCACATTCAACACTTCACTCCCTTGGATCTCCAGCAATACACCCGCCAAGAGTGATGTCAATCGGATGAGCGCTTCTCGAGATATGTGAAGGACATACAGACAAACAGACAGACAGAGAGAGATTCCTGGCTTTATAGTTAGATATAAATTGTGAATGGAATACCTTTGGGGTCTGTGGGACTGTCAGTGAGATAATACACATCATTTTAGGCCGTCATCTTGGGTTCTGGTAGCAGACATTTTATAGACTAAAATGTATTTATTACTGTTTGGTTGTGTAATGAACAACGAACTGCATAAAACTATGATGTATTGGCAAAAAAAGAGAGAGAAAGAGATACTAACCAATTCATTAAAAGAATTGGATAGTGGAAATAATCCTAGTTGCAGCCCCATTAGCATTGTTGTTCTTGTGTGCTGGCAGATGTATCAGCTGCAGACTGAGTTGCAGAAAGCACAACTGGAGAACGAGTTCCAGAAGCGGCACTCGCTCAGGTGTGCCTCTCCTGCTGCGACGCCGCAACTGCAAGAAGAAGTCAGGAGTCTGCGCTGCCAGCTGGTGAAGGCGGAAAAACTGGACCCGGTGAGAATAATCACTTCACTATTCTGTTATTCACTGATTCATTTGGATTCAATACTATAGTAACAGCTTTCACACGTAATCTCTAGACAGTGAAAGAGTCCATAGCCACTTGTGTCTTCATGTTCACATCTCATCTGCTGTCACTGACACTGTTGTGTCTCTGCCAGGCTCGTCAGGACATCCTGGCCCAGGACCTGGCTGAGGCCATAGACAGCCAGGTGGAGCTTGCAGAGCAGCTCAGGTGTTACAGAGAGGAGAACGAACAGCTGCTCAGAGAGAAGAAAGGGGTGTGTGTGTGTGTATTTCTGTGTCATCATGGATCATGGAATGTCATGCAAATTCAGCCAAATATCTACTGTATGATGAGCAGTGTCATTTTGATTATTCCACTGCTACACAGTACCATGACGTGCAAAAGTATGTCGATCCATGCTCTGACCCCATGACACACGTTGAGTGACATCCCCTCATTTGCATTATGAGGCAAAAATGCATAAAGAAATGTAAAAAGAACTGTATAAAGAAAAGAATACAGAAATAAACTAGAATGGCACTCAGAGAGTGCAGACCTCCACCAACGCATGACTTTAAAAACAGATTACAGCGGTACCATGGGCTGCCAGTCTGTGGTCAGCTTATTATTAACACGGTTTGTTTCCGTGTAACGTATCGGCGGATGCCTCTCTCATTCAGCAGCCTTGTTATGTCTGTATAACGCACACACATCCACACATGTATCTCTCTGCTCTCAGAAGGAGGCGAGGTCACGCGTCATCAACGCGTCATCAGTTACACTGCGCATGTGTTATACTCTGTGGTCTTAATGTTCTGGCTGATCGGAATCCGTAAAAACATTCCTGAATCCGGATCATGATCCGGATCGCCACCAAAATCGAATCGATTGTTCATTGTGCCACACCCCACCCTTCCAAAAAATTTCATTAAAATCCATTGCAGACTTTTGGAGTAATTCTGCTAACGAACAAACAGACAGACAGACAGACAAACCAACAAACCAACAAACCAAGAGACCAACGGCGGTGAAAACATAACCTCTTTCCTAGGCCTTCGGCCTTGGCGGAAGTAATAAGTTTGGGGAAATAAATAAGGTGTGAAGGGAAAATCGTGCATAAATAAATAAAAAAATAAAAAATAAACAAATAAATAAATAAATACACATATTTAAAGATAAATATAATATAAATAAAAAGTAGATGGAAAATAAATAAATAGATAAAACATAAATGCAAAAATAAATATAGAAATGTATTTTAAAATGAATAAGAATTAATACATACATAAATAGAAGGGAAAATTAAACAGAAGAGTAAATAAATAAGGAAATTAATACAAAGATAAATAAATAAAGAAGCAAATACAAAAATATCAATTTTGTCAATTTTTTTCATTAATTAATGGTTACATTTATTTTTAATATTATTTTTATTGCATTTAATGAAATATCTTTATTTATTTATTGAGTCATTTACTTATTTATTCATTTATTTTCAGGTTCTGTCCTCCATACATAAGGCTTTGGCCAGAGGAAAACTTCTAATTTAAGCTATTTTCTGAGTCTGTGTAATACTTAAAAAACATCTTGTAACATGAAAGCAAACAAACTGTAATAAGTATAAGTGAAGTGATAAGAAACTGTAAAATGTTAATACTATATACTGTATACCACCACTATCTATGTCAGAGAACACAGACGTTCCCGTGTGGCTTAGCAGCGCGTTGACTCGCTCATCCATAATATGTCCCTAAAACACTTGAGGCCACATTAGTGTAATGTGTGTGCATCTTGTGTTCAGCTCCTGGATCAGAACGAGTGCCTGAGCCTCCAGGTGCAACAGCTGACCCTGGACTGTAACACGCACCAGCAGAAGAGCACTGTGATCCACAACCAGATGAAAGAGCTGCAGGCAGAGAGAGCCCAAGTAAGGAACAGATAACAATCTCAAACCTTCTGGAAAATATTCATTCACTTTTCCGAGCAGTATTTTCTGTTTTTATGGCTCGCTTGGAACTGATCTTCCATCACATCATGTTGTTTGTTTTTCCTGTAGAAATGTCAAGCAGTCAGGTGTCAGCAGGGCTGTTGGGGGGGAGTATCCAATATCAGCCAGCTCACTTACTGTCTGTAACTCCCTGTTGTGTGCGTGGGCGTGTAGTTATTTATGTCTCTTTGACATGGGACATTTATTAGGCTCTCCTTTACTGGAAACACATTCTTTTTTGTACACAACTTACATAAGCATAGTGTTCTGCTGCATTACACCTGTCGATGATACGCAGTAATGGCTCATCTTAAAACCGGTTTCTTACTCGTCTTCTCAACATCACTGAGGCTCGTCCTCCGAGAGGAATGAAATGAATAATCTACCCACACACACACACTGACAACTGTCAGGTGGTCACGTAGCTATCAGCTGCTCTACTGGAGCTGTGCAGTAACCAACAACATGTTTCTGCGGTACCTAGACCAGGGGGAGACATTGATGACATTCTTCTCAGAGGCTTTTTACATTTATACACTTCAGTGATGGGAATTCCGTCTCTTTCTAGTGAGTCAGATCATTTGGCTCAGCTCACCAAGAAGAGCCGGCTCTTTCGGCTCCCAAACGGCTCTTCGTTTTACAACTTCTGCCTTTTATAGTCCAGACAAATTTAGCGCAGTTTTGAGCTTTGATTAGTATGTGTGCACATATATCACTTAAATTATGCAATATAATTATACTAAACCTTATAATTTCCTGAATACCATAATTTTACATGCTTCTTCGTTTCCGACTGTCACTCATCTAGTCTGCTATTCGCGCACCGCATTCCTCTCTGTCTTTCTCTCCTCCTCTCCCTCCTGCTCTGTACCTGTACTGCACCCCCGCCCTTCCCTCCCCTCCCTGCTTGATGGTATGATCCTTGTCTGATTGGTTGCACAGACGTCATTAACACAATATTCAGTCACAGTCAGTGTATGGAGTGCCCGTGGCGCAGAGAAGATCATCCTATCATTCTGCCTTGAATTAATTAAAAAGAAAATATCTCTCGGACGGGAGCCGGCTCTTTGAGCACACACACAACACATCACTAACACACTTGTTACTCTGTCACCGAAAGGTCTTAATACACGTTTCGATTTGTAGCCTTTCTTGTGATTGATTTCACATTTTTCCATTAGAAATATTTTTGTATAACATTTTTTTCTACGTATACAAAAACGCTTTAATAATATTTTCTCATATTTTTTTTTTCTCTTTTAAAATTGTAACTTTACTTGTTGGGGTGTGACATAGATGTCCTCCTCCTAATTAAATATGTTCAGAAAGCTCTAGCATTGATGACCAGGTGCAGGTGCTGATTACTGCCTCTACAAGAAATGCCTGTTTTTCTCTTTCACACCTGCCCGAGGAGGTTCTTGTAGATCGAAACGTTGCCATGAAAAGAGAAAAAGAGAAATAAACTTCTAGCCTAATTCGGCTCCAAATAAAAAGTTATATAGACCTAGCAGACCTCCTTTGTACCAGTTAAGTATTTTTTGTCTTGCTCTGGAGTATTTTTGCCTGGACGTGCACACACTTGGTTTCTCTTCAGTAACCAACAACACAAGAGGGTGACAATTGTTGACAGCTCCGGGGTGTAATTAGTGGATCATACTTGCTGTAAGATTTGTGTCACACAGGATCTGCATGTGACTGTGGGGTTGGAATACCTTGTGTTTCATGCTTCTCGCTCTTCATTTAAAAAAAAATAATAATAATAATTCTGAAAATTACAGTTCTTAACTGGAAAATCCTCCTAAATTTTAAAACAAGGCAACCAACACTTGAAATCCCCCATGTTGTATTCTATTCATCATGTTGTATTAAAGAATTAAGATACTGTATATGGGATACAGAGTTAAGATCAAGATAGTAGCTTTTAACACACCACTACCACTTTTCCTTACAAGATATACTATGCAGCAATTTTGCCTCAAATTGCATCATTACATTTTGGATGTCACGTATGAGGTTTTCTATCATGCATTATAAACAGTGAAAGGCATGCATGGTTGCTGCTCCAAGTTTCTATCATGTATTGTTCCTGAGTTGTTGTGTTCACAAGAATGTGTCAAAAGATAGAAGCCACAGACGCCACATTGACAACATCCTGCATACCACAGGCATGTCAGGCCTGTCTAGTTTTCTTCTGTGTTTCGCAAGACTGTGTTTTGTGTTAGAGTGAGTGCTCTGTCTCATGAAAAACTCACTTTTCCAGTGCTTGTGCACATACACTTGGGTATCTGGAGTGCCTACCAACCCACAAACTGTGAAATAAGACGACGTAGTCAATTTTTAGTGGGCTGCATATAGCGCCCACAGCTTGAGAACTACCTTTGCAAAGGTGCACCATATTTTTCTTCCAAACCAATCAGAGCAGACTGGGCTTTTTCGGGAGGGGGTCTTAAAGAGACAGGCGCTTAAATGGAGCGTTTCCGACAGATACAGGTATATTCAGACAGACAGGATGAGAAAAAATTGTTTTTTTTTTACATTAAAGCGTGTAAACGTGTTCTATTAGAAACCCAAAATACAAGTATGAACCTGAAAATGTGCATAATATGTCTCCTTTAAAGGTCCCACATCATGCTAATTTTCAGATTCATATTTGTATTTTGTGTTTCTACTAGAACATGTTTACATGCTGTAATGTTAAAAAAAACAACTTTATTTTCCTCATACTGTCAGCTTGAATATGCTTGTATTCACCCTCTGTCTTAAACGCTCCGTTTTAGTGCATTTTGACGGAATTGCAATGGAATTGCTTTGCTAGGCAACAGCTTGGGTCCATGTGTACTTCCTGTCAGCTGATGACATTCACATACACTGCAACCAGAAATAAACTGGGACACATTTAGAATGTTTACGTTTAAATCTGCGTAAAGGGTCTAAATATTGTATATTTGTGACATCACAAATGGACAGAAATCCTGACAGCTTGTTTCAAACGCAGAGTTTCTGAATACGGGCTGTGTGTATTTCCCTGTGGATTGAGCGTTTCGATACTTTCACAGTATTTATATAGGACTGAAGCCTGCTTTATAATAAAAAAAACATGAATATCTCACTTTTTTATAATATGGGACCTTTAATACTTCTTCATTTACTTTGGGGACAGAGCATTCTCCAGGGCAGCTCCCAAGCTCTGGAACTCACTCCCCAATCTCATCAGAGACTCCGATTCCCTCACCATATTCCAGTCCCGCCTCAAAACACATCTTTTCTCATCTGCTTACCCATATATATTTAACAATCCCTTACTGAGACATGTGCATAACCATGTTTTTAGTTACAGGTGGTTATCATGACGTTGTGATTTGGCTTAAACTCGGATTGTGTTTACCTGCGTGAATGAGAAGCAAGACGTGCATGTGCTCAGTCCTTTCTGTGTAAAATGAATATGTAAAGTAAATATGAGCGATTCCCGTGCTTCTAGGCGTACCTGTCACGAGACGAGGCCCAGGCCATGATCGCCCGGACCCTGGCTGAGAAGGACACCCTGAGGTGTCAGCTGGTGGAGCTCCAAGAGCAGGTCTTCAGTCTGCAGGCCAAGCGCAGCCCCAGAGAACAACAACAACGGCGGAGTTGTGATGTAATTTGTCACACAAGCACATATTAGCATACACATGAATACAACACATACAGAAATAATCATGTTAATCTCTGTGTTTTTGTTAAAGGAGACGGGGGTGGACTGGGGGAGCCCGAGTTCCAGCTTTGAAGAATCCCCACTACCCCCACCCAGAATGCCCACTAGACGTAGACTTTGCCGCATGGATGCAGTCAATCCCATGTCAAATAGTTCCTGTAATTTAGAGGTGAGTGTGTGTTCGTATGAGATCAGTCACAATTATGTAATTAGGGCTGGGTATTATAATTCTTTTTGGACAAGTATCAAGTATTTTATTTTCTAATTTCTTAAAGTTCTTGTACAGCTGCTTGTGTTAAAGTGGCAGTCCTGGTTGATTTGGCGACACCTTGTTTACTGGTAGTAACATGAAACGTGGTTTAATACTACAGGTCCCAGAATACTGGGGGCAGCAAAATAATCTATTGTTGTTTTTATAACAAAGACGGGCAATAATTGGCCTTTTTCCATCATTCTGTGAACAACTGTGAGCCTGATGCATCTCATTTCTCTGGGCCAGAGAGCTCCATTGTTTCCACCCTTGTTGCACTGTAATTTATTTTGAGTCAATCCCACAAATACCGTTGTTACTACTATATGCTTACCAAATGTGTGTGGTAATCCATGGCCTAAAATAGTCCCCCAACAAATACACTATTTAATCCTTTTTGAGTAACGATTGCGACAGTGCCCAGCTGTTTTATGAAATTAATAATTAGGCTTTTTCAAACTATACATTTTTGACCCAGTTTTATGTCTCCGCGCCGGCAACAGCCGTGGCCAGAGGCTTTATGTTTTTGGGTTGTTCGTCCGTCTGTACGTCCGTACTTTCGTGAATGCGATATCTCAGGAACGCCTTGAGGGAATTTCTTCAAATTTGGCAAAAATGTCCACCCTGACTCAGAGATGACCTGATTAGATTTTAGTGGGCAAAGGTCAAGGTCACTCTGACCTCACGTCCATCCCACTGTCATGACAGCGATATCTCAGGAACACCTGGAGGGAATTGTATTACATCTGGCACAGATATCCACTTGGACTTTGAGGATGAACTGATAGTCAAAGGTCACTGTGTACTCATAAAGCACGTTTTTATTTGTAGATTATTTGATAGTAGGTTGGAAACTATTGAGTGCTGGCATTGGTCTGTTTGTGGGATTTGTTGACAATAAGGACCAGTGTGTAAAAATTACGGGGATCTATTGGCAGAAATGGAATATAATATTAACTAGAATGGCACTCGGGAGCGCAGACCTCCGCCAAGGTGCCTGACTTTAAAAACAGATCACAGCTCCCAGCTGGTGGTACCGTGAGGTGGTCGGCTTATTATTAACACGGTGTGTTTCCGAAGTTGGACATATTTTGCATATATATATAGAGTATAGGCTCCCGCATTTTTTTTTTTTTTTTTCAAATAATAGCCAGGCCTAGATTTTATATCTGTCTCTAACAGTCAGTATATTTTTTTGGACTGATCATTTTACCTGATTTAAAAAAAAAAACTTGATTATTGTACTTTTTTCTACAGTAAATAATTAATAATTATGTGTCCATGTGTATCTGTATGTATGTGTCCAGTGTGAAGATGCTGTGCTAAATAGTGTCCGATCCCGAAACGCAGAGCCCCCCAGTCCAGAGTCTCTCCGCAGAAGGGAGGAAGCTCTTTATGCAGACAGCAGGTGTGTGTGTGTGTTTCATGTTCATCCACAGTATGTGTCACTGTGAGTTCATGCTCCATTAGATTAATAGTTCCAACTGACAAGGCTGTTGGCAGGACACCCACCAGGAAGGACAACTTGAAGGTGTCATTGACCCCTGCATTCCTTTCTGTTAACATGACGGCATCCAGCTTCAGGTGGATTATCGATTTACAGAAATGAGAGGGGCTTAACTAGGATCTAATGTTACCAAGAGTCAATTACAGATAGCATGAAAGCTGCAAGCAGACGGTGTTGGGAAACGTCTACGTTTTTGTACAGACTGACATTCCTCATTTCTTTTTCTACTCAAGAAAACTTTTGTATTCTCATGTTCAAAGTGCTGACAGAAGATTCATCTTTATCATTATGAGACTAAAATTAATCTTATCCACCACCAAACCAGTCTGCGGGTTGTACAATGGCAGTAAGCTCAGGATAGAGTACATAACTCAGCATTATCTGTACACGTTTGTTTGTGCAACAGAGTGACAGACAGAGAGAAATCTCATAGAGGTGTTCATGTTGCTGTTGTCTTCTTTTCTCTTGCAGCTCGGAAACAGTGGAGACTGAATCTCTCTTGGACGACTTTGTTTTTATCCCCAGTGGTATGTATAGAAAACTGTCTTTGTTTAAGTGTGTGTGTGTTTGTGTGGAGGGGGTTGGTGGGTTGGGGTTTGGCAGGACTTTCATTAGCTGTTGTTTAATGATGAACCCATGCCAGCGCTGTAAAGTGACACATTAACTCACACGCATTATTTCCGGGGAAACAACGCAATTGCCAAATCATTGAACAGCCTCTCTTTTGTTTAGAGGGGAGTGACAAGCAGACGCCCAGGCTTTCCTCTTCTAATGGCTCCAGCACTGATGGGTGAGACGATAAATAAGGAGTTTCATATTACTAAGCATTTATGTGCGTAACATCTGGTGGAATCTAGCGGTGAGATTGCAGATCGCAACCTCTCCCGTGTGCCAGCCGTGGCCGATGTGAAAATGTGAATAGAGCTGTTGTAAGAGTAACGTAGGTCAGAGGAGAATAGAAGTGTGTAGAGTGTGTGTATATGTGGGACGTGAGTAGTGAAGCAAGAGAGAGAGAGCGGCGGCAGCGAATGTGTGTGAGGAACAAGAGAGCTATGGTGGAGCAGAAGACGGAGTTAGTTTAGCTTTGAGAATATCAAGTGAATATACAGTGGAAGTTGCACTTGGACTCCGGCCCAAGCAGGAAAGGTTTGTCCGTTCTGTGCTACTGTGGCAGCCGGCTCCGTGGAGAGGACCCGCTCCCTATGTAGATATAAACGGCTCATTCTAACCATTCTTATTATCAGGTGATTATGAAAAACACACTGGACCTTTAAGGTAGTAGTAAATTTAACAGAGGGTAATAAAGGTATTGGAGATTAATAATCAATAACCAGTTAATTAAACACAACATACCCAGCTTTAACCCATGAACTTGCTTAGATTTAATAGTCAATTATGATATGAAATATACTTTAAGAGCTCATCTAGTGCATATAGCTGAAAGTGGGGAAGTGACTTTTTCCATGTTTTCTAGTCTAACCCAGCACACTGGGTTTGAAACATAGCCTGTATATAAGAAGTGGACGTAGTCTCCGTGAAGTCATCCCTTGGTTTGTGGACTGCCGTACGCAGAACGTACGTGCTAACTGGCCGTCGGCTGTCGTCTTTGCGATGTGTTCAAATGCAACCTGTTGGCCTAGACAAAGGCGACTAGAAGCGACGCAACAGACGGCCTTCATCACCGCTAGTTCTTTGATGTCTGCTTGGTGTGTCTAGGTCTTAAATGGGACCATAATTTACTAAATGAACATCATTCTGTATTGATTAAGACTTGAAACTAGTGATTGAGACCACAAACTCATGTTTACAATGTTTACTGAGGTAATAAATCAAGTGAGAAGTAGACTCATTTTCTCATAGACTTCTACACAATCAGACTTCTTTTAGCAACCAGAGGAGTCGCCCCCTGCTGGCTGTTAGAAAGAATGCAAGTTTAAGGCACTTCAGCGTTGGCTTCACTTCTCAGACCCGGAGGCTACGTCCACTTCTTTTATACTGTCTATGGTTTGAAATGAAACAATGACTGAGGTTCAAGTGCTGACTCTCACATTTTGCACCAATTTAGCTTCATTTCAAATCCGATGTGCTAAAGTACTGACCCACTAACTCCTAAAAATGTATCACTGTCCTACAACTTACAGACCATACTGGGTATAGCTGTTTATACTGTACAGTCTGAAAGGATTTTCTCTGTTCTCAGTGAGACATTTTTCTGTTCCATAAAAGGAAAATGTGATCCTTACAATAATCAAAATGTTTGATTTCCTCCTCCCCTCATTACTCTCTCACCAGCATGTCCAGAACCTCAGTCCCTCCCTTCCTGATGCGATCTCGTCAGAAAGCAATTCGCGTCAACGGCCGTGTTCTCAGCATCTCCCTCCAGGGGGAGGCGCTGCTCGGACAGCTGGCAGTGCTGGGGGGCAATAAGACCGGAGTGTTTGTGCACCAGGTGACAGAAGGGACTGCTGCCCATACTGTCGGCATCAGCCCCGGGGCACAGATAGTGGAGGTGGGTTTAATGGCGTTTCTGAACTCTAATCATTCTTCCTACTGTGAAGGTGTTTCTCATAATGCTGTTGTTCTGCAGGTGAAGTACGAGCAGAACCAGAAGGCTCTGAGGATGGTGCTGGAAGATTCCACTCTAGAGGAAGCTATGTGGGCTCTTGGCCAGGTCACAGGGCTCTGTCACCTCTCCCTCCGGCCCAGGCAAGATGGTATGTCCCACAGCATGTACATAAAACACTTTGAGCCTCTTGTAACCAAGCTGGTAGGTCTCATCATAAATCATAAATACATTTTACTGAAAATGTTGCATCCCACTCTAAAACATATCTCCATTCTTGAGTTCCAAAATAATTCATATCAGACATTTCCCATGACTTTACACGACCCAAGACTTTCTTCATCTTCTCAACAAATGCCACTCTATTTTCTATAAGCAGAATTAACTTAATGCCTAACTCCGGTACAGTGGCATTGGGATCATTTGTGTTCATACTGTAATTCCAGGATCATGAAATTAAATAACATACTAATGGAAAAAAACAGCAACAAAGGAATGCATTACTACAGTTTTTATTTTCAGAAAGAAAACAATCTTTTGCACACAAACATATGTAAACACACACACACACACACACACGCACACACACGCATGCAAGAGCAAAGACATAAGGCAGGACTGTTTGTAACAAATCACAGTGACTGGGATTAGCTGGAAATTAAAGTTTATGGCTTCAGCTGTTATGAGGCCTCCAGGAAGCAGATTGTTTCTCTTGAGAGTAAAGGGATGGCCGGCTGTCACATGAGGAAACTGAGAATGTACCTGTGCCTTGACTGAAATAGCAACAGGATATATTGTTGATTAACCCGCTGTATTTATGAGGGTGTCTTTGTTTTGCATCACTCAAAGAATTCAACATTCTTCGAAGACTAGTTATTGAGACAAAGTAATTTGATAGCTTCATAAAACAGTTTTGAAGTATCCAAGGGCATCACATAAGACACAGCACAGAACAGTGTCAAAAGCACAAAACCTTGTGCCTGACTGGGGACATTTTTGTCTTTTTAAGGTCAAATTTTTTTTATCATTTCAACATCCAGCCACTTAATGTCACATTCTCCCTCCCCCATTCCATCGCATTTACATCACAACAAGTCGTTGCCAGACACTTACGGTCAGTCTCAGCCATGTATCCCTTTTTTCCACATTAACTGACGACCCGGAGATACCAAGCGATACCAACGTCATTTTAGTATTGGCTCACAAGCCTTGTTAGCAGTGGAAACCAAACGTCAGATATCTTCCAGAGATACACAAAACATTCATTTTGGACCCGCCAAAATAAAAAATAAAAAATTAATTCACAATCATGATATTTTTTTCAGGAAAAGCCATAAAGGCTCTGTAGATGTACTCTTTTTTATTTTTTTATTTTTGCTTTATAAAAACGTTAACAATAAGACCTTTAATGCATATGGCATACATTTTGGCAAGGGTGTGAGTTCTTATTTTTAATTTTTAAGTTCAACCTCAGCTTCTAAAATAAGTCTATAATAAACTGTGTAGCAAAAATACAGACACTCAGATCCTTAATGAAACAAATGTCCCCATTGAAACCCATTAAAACCAACATTTTTGATCCCACGACCATTACAGCCTAAAACCATTAATTCTATTATAACGGTTCTTCAATCTAGAGCTCTGGATTCAACATTGTAGTTTTAATATTTTCCACCAGATTGAGCCATTTTCTCCGGTGGAAAATGCATGTTATTTTCCTGGTTTCTACAAAGAAACATATAAAAGAAGGAAGGGTCATTAGGTCACTGAACTCACATTGATGCCAAGCAGGTAGTATTCTACATGTATTTGATTGTAATAGAGCATCTTTGTTATCAATAACTAACCAACCATCAAACTGTTAATGACATTTAATAACAATGAGGAAGGCTAACGTTAGCCAGCTCTCTCGACAATGTTTCCTATTAATGTCAGGAGGTGTCGCTAATCGCCAAATTGTATATGCCTCTATAAATCTGGACCTTTACAGCGGTACTTGGAAAATTAGAGTCACGATGACGTAATGACAGTTCCTTGGTTTCCACTAGGGTTATTGCTGCTGTATAGAGTGCTAGTCAGCTCTTTCGGTTCCCTCGTCTGGAAGTCAATGGGTTTTTAGTTAGATGTCTGAAATAAGGTCTGTGGTTAACACAAGCTGAAGAGATTTTAACGTTTTGTTCTACGATATAAAATTCATCAATAAATACCCCACACCTGAATTTTGAAGCTTTTACATGTCCTAAAAAAGGCGGTTGCTAACGAGTGGCTAAAAGAGACTACTAAACATCATCACGCCGACTCGTCCTCCTTTACAGCCTCGTTGTGTATACTCACGCTCATGCCACCGCGGTGTAGTTGGTTTATAGCCTAACGTTAGCTTTTTACTTCTGCCGATTGCATTCACACTTCAAAAATTATAAAAGCTGAACAAAACGTGTAAGTATCATCAATATTTGTTTGCCACAGAGTTGATTTTCTGCAATAATCCAAAAGCCAATGGAACAATCCCATTGGCTTTTTGTTGAGGGAACCAGGGCGATGCTAACTTCCTGGATGGCCTTTAGAAATACGTCATCCCTGGAGCACTCTGTTATGGAGCACTGCAGTATTTGATGCAATGCATCAAAATCAATGTTGTTGTTAATCATTTATATATCCCAGACTGTGAGAAAATAGTAGTCACAGCATGGTGACTAGACCGGAAGTCACGGTGGACAGCAAGTGAAGACTTGAGAGATTACATCATATGTAAATAATGCATAAGACACAAACATACAGTGGCTTTAGTTAAAGTCTCTTCCTCGGCCTGTTCAGACTACGAGGCGTTGCTGCAGCAGCTGCAGAGCAGCGAGACGTCATCCGGAGACTCCTTCTATGTACGTGTCAACATGTCTCTCCCTGCTGGCCCCAACGGAACCCTGGCCGTGTCCTGCAACGACATCCTTCACGTAACCAACACGCGACCCGCTGGCGCCGAGGACTCGTGGCGCGCCAGCCAAGTTCACCCCTGTCGGCTGCTGGACCTCCAGAGTGGAAACGTACCCAACTATTACAGGTTGGTACACTGATGAGGAATGTACCAACTACCAATTATACTATACTATACTCACCACTCACAGTGCTTTAAACTGGAAATTTGAATGATTTTCTGATGGCACAGGGCACAGCGACTTCTGATTCATGCAATTGAAGACTTAAGCTTTCAAACAAAGAAGTCTCAAAAGGTAAGAATAATCTAAAGTACTGCCACCCAGTGTTCCCATCCTAAATGTCACAGTGTGCTTACTCCTGGGAATATTCCTCTCTCTCACCAGGTTGGGCGTCTGGTGGCCCAGAATAAGCAGAAGGCAGTGAGGATTGTCGGCACCGTGCGCCAGGGCAGGAACCCACTGTGGGTCAGCGTGGAGGATGAAAAGACCAAGAGTGCAGAACCAGGTACAGGTACAGGTCGCCTGCAGCAGCACAGTCACAGTACAATATCTCGCTTTATTGCTTCTTCAATCTGCTGATTGATGAATATTTTGAATGATTTTTTTATGGAAACATTTCTCACAGTGTATATTATTTCCCATACAGGTGATACATCTGCACCCAAAAGTTGTCTAACCCTGATGCCCTACAGCCTGGTCACCCCCCACTTCCCACCCGTATGCAGGCCTGTCCTGCTGCTGCCCACCATCCTGGGACACATCCTGGACAAGAAGCTGGCAGACTGGCAGGGCTTCCAGCTCTGTGAGGCTGGTAAGAAATACAGTGTTGTTATTATATGCTGAAATGAAACCCTGTGCAATCATATTTCATAATCTGTTTCCGCTGGAGCGTATGCCATTGAAGACAAATCTTTAGATACAGAGGAATGAAGCACTTTGCTGTGCTGACAGATAGCTCTGTTTGACTTGACAGATCACGTTTACCTGTTGCTGCAAACCAGGAAGGAAATAAACTTTGTGAATAAATAGTAATAAAAATGACAGAGGCTATAAAGACAATACATGTTTGCCAGTTTTTCCTGCAATGATAAGGTAAAATGAGTTTGATGATGTCGGATGTAGGAAGATTACAAGGACTACTGTATTTAAGAGAACAAAAAGACACGACATGCAGTAGAAAATTATAAATGTTTCAGATAATGTACCAAATGAATTAAAGATAATGCCACTACTGAAGATAAAGATGCCATATCTTCATATAGAGTTTGAAATATATTGATGAAAATATTAGGGCTGTCAGAGTTAGCGCGTTAACAACGTTTTAACACCACTAATTTCTTTAACGCAACTTGCGATTTTTAGGTTGTAGTGGGCTCAGCTTTAAAGCTAGAGTGAAGATACTGGTATCATATGAAATTAGAAACCTAAAAAATCCATCGGTACCAACCATGTCATACTAGCTTGTTGAAGGAGGTTAAATAACGCTCCAAACTTATGCTAAATTTTGGCGAGGAAAAAATGGCATGGCCATTTTCAAAGGGGTCCCTTGACCTCTGACCTCCAGATATGTGAATGTAAATGGGTTCTATAGGTACCCACGAGTCTCCCCTTTACAGACATGCCCACTTTATGATAATCACATGCAGTTTGGGGCAAGTCATAGTCAAGTCAGCACACTGACACACTGACAGCTGTTGTTGCCTGTTGGGCTGCAGTTTGCCATGTAATGATTGGAGCATATTTTTTATGCTAAATGCAGTACCTGTGAGAGTTTCTGGACAATATCTGTCATTGTTTTGTGTTGTTAATTGATTTCCAATAATAAATATATACATACATTTGCATAAAGCAGCATATATGCCCACTCCCATGTTGATAAGAGTATTAAATACTTGACAAATCTCCCTTTAAGGTTCATTTTGAACAGATGAAAAAAATCACAATTAACTCTGGACAATCATGCGATTAATCACGATTAAATATTTTAATCAACTGACAGCCCTAGAATATATACATAATTCTTTCATGAACGTATATGACTTCACATATACAGTATCATGAGTTCATGTCTCACCTGTCTGGTTCTCCCTCTCTGCTGTACAGAGGTGCTGAGCTCCAGCGAGCATGCAGCCCGGCTGCAGAGGTCCGAGATCCTGGAGGAGTGTGAGCAGGGAAGAAGCTGCTGCTACACCCTGCAGGGTGTCGAGAAAGTCATGAAGAAGGTCAGAACATTCAACACAAAAACTGATCTTATATAAAGATACTTTCATTGGAGGCTGGTAGCTCAAAAAGCAAAGAATGAGACGGCTGTAAAGTTAGTTTAAATTTAATGAAAATGTGAAAAAATATATCAAAATATTTTTATTCTATGGATAACAGTGTTAGATGGTTGGTTGTTTCACAACATTAGTCCACACTTCTACACACATCAGATGGGTTGGTTGTAACTCAGTATTCTGCCTGTGTATGTGGGAGACATTAGACTATTGGAGCTCATTTATCCTGAGTGTTTTAGCCCCCTTTCCAACTTAAACAATCTTTTGGAAATGAACACTGCTGTATCACATTTTAAGATATGATGTAACAATTGATAATGTGAAATGCAGTAGAATTATGACTGAAAAAGTGTCAGATTGAAGTGATCATATAAACTGCTTCACCATACAATTTTTCATTATTTGTTTCATCATCATTGCACTAATCAACTGTTCAAAAATACACCATCTGCCTTTGGCTGCAGATTTGTGGTGCTGTGTGTTCACATCATGAGTATATATATGATATTTGTTTTTCCTTTCATGTAAAGTTATATCATGCTACCACTTTAAAAGTATGTGCTCGTAGAAAACGGTGCAAATTAAAAACAAAGATTTTTATTTTAAACATCTTCTCAGATTATGCATTTAACCCATATTGCATGTATTCTTCTCCTCATCCTACAGGGGATTCACTGTGTGCTGCCGTTGGGGCTGGACTGCGTGCGCCGGCTGCACCGGGCCGAGATCTTCCCTATTATCATCTTCATCGGCCAGTCTGCACGTAGTGCTCGGAAACTGAGGTAAACCCTCCTCCTTCTTCTTCATACACATGCTGACAGAGCTCACCTCGTTGCTCGTGACTCTGATAATCATCATAAGCACGGAGATGGTTACTTGGGGTGAACCTTGATGACCTCACTGATATCTGTCATAGCTTCCATGTTCTAGAGATGGATACATGTTGTTCTTAAATTGACGTTCCTCATAGAAGTCCCAAAATAGTTACTGACATACAGTTAGAGGGAGAGTAAAAATCATACAACAAAAACAGTGCACCCGGTTCGACTGTTATCAGGCCATCAAATAGGCGTTATCAGTTGCCTACAGTAAATGGCGGTCGGCACAACCCCAGTTTGGAGAAACAGACAGGAGTACCAGCACGGGAGCAAAGCAGTGTACTGCTATGGATGGGGGCAACAGCAAAACAGATTTTAGCCACCTAAATAAATCAATATCAGTGTACGCTATATTTAGAATATTTTCACCGCTTTACCTCGCCGCCAGACAGCCCTTTCCGACGGGGAACTGAAGCCGTTATATCCATCTATGCTCTCCTCAAAGCCACCAGACTCCGTTGACAAAAACAGTCATTTTTACCTCGCAGAACACGGGAGTTGCTGGTCTACCGCTGCCTTGATTGGTTAGTTTGTGTTATTGTGTGACTTTGGTGTTTTAAAGGTTTTAGGTCGGACTCACCAAAGTCCCACAATGACAAACAAATAACACAAACAGCAACTCTCGTGTTCTGCGAGGTAAAATTACTGTTTTTGTCAATGGAGTCTGGTGGCTTTGAAGAGAGCGATATAACAGCTTCAGTTCCCCGTCGGAAAGGGCTGTGACGGTGAGGTAAAGAGGTGAAAATATTCTAAATATGGCTTACACTGAAACTGATATCCATTTTTTTAGGTGGGCCTTTCTTTTGGGTGGCTAAAATATCTGCTTTTGAATGTTCTGTTACATATTGTCATATACTGTAATCTTACGTTTCCCTGAATAATGTTCAACCCCCTCAACAAACAGGCTTAAACTTCTCGTGACCTGCCTTGTGTTGTATTGTTAAGCAATAGCATGAGAACAGCAAGACATTCAGTTTTTCCACTGAAGCAAGAAAATAAAGAAAACAAAGTTATGTCGTCCTGTGGCTGCGATATGATCTGAACTATTGATGCAGCTATCACTGGAAAAACTGGTATCTCTGCTATTCTATGGGGATTTCCCCCTGTTGACAATTCAAACTAGGTCTAGAGCAAAACCTGTTCCCTCTGATTCTGAAGGACTGACATCACAACCTGACGTTCCATGTTGATGTTTTAGAGAAAGGAATAACTTTATTACGTCAAACTCAATTGTAGCTGTAAAGAAATATACTGATATGATGTCACATTGTCTACATTTGGACAGTTATGAACAAAAATCCAACAAAAAATGGATCCAAAAATGATCTTTACTTTATCTTTATTTATTTCGTTCATCCTCTCCAACACTTCCAGGTCCAAGTTGCAGCGCAACAGCCAGTCGGAGGAGCGTCTGTTGGCGTGTTCGAGGAGCGAGGAGACACTGCTGGACAAGCTGCCGTGTCTGTATCACAGCGTGGCTCCGGACTCGTGGTGTGACCAGGCCTCGCTGCTGACCAGCCTGCGCACCATCATCTGGGAGGAGCAGCAGAAGATCGTCTGGGTGGAGCCGGACCTTCGATAGAACAGAGGATAGAGCTGAAAAATATCTTAGAAAAAATATTCAAATAATAGGAATTTCTCAAGGGGCTTTTCGTTAACATGATGTTGAGAATATATTTAGCTTTACAATAAATTTGTAAACATGAGTATGTATCTATGATACTTATGAGTAAAAGGACTCTCATAAAGTGCTATATACTGTACTTTTAAAGTGTATGAATCATTATTTACTGTGAACATTTTCTGCTTTGTGTCGCCCCCCTTTTTGAGGCGTTTGTTTAAAGCAACCACTGGTGTGAGGTGTCTACTAAAAACATCATTCAAACATACTGTAATGTCTTGTATGTACTGTATCTCTACAATATGTTGTAGGTCATTTCCCACTATGGGGGATTTTCTGTTAATGCTCTGGATCTGTCAGCTCTTGTGCTTAATCAGAATGCTACAGTCTATGGTCATTTGGATGTTTTATTTCAATTACTGTAGTAGGACACAGGATTGTTATTAGCAGGAAAAGAAGATGAATTGTCGTGGAGTCTACATCCCGAGAGATCTGTATCCTGTGTGTCAGGTTCATGACTGGGATGTTGCTGCAGTTATTCTTTTAAGGAGATCCTCTCTTTTTCCTTCTCTTCTTCTCCTCTCTGGTTCTCCTCTCTGGTGCCGCCCAGCACCCATACACATGATGACTTTTACTGTCAGCTTTTCACAAACTGTTCATGCCGTCCCTCTGAATTTCTGTAGAAGTTTTGTTGGCAGATTCTGTAATGGTTTGTTTTATTTTATCATTTTGTTTCCAATGTGTATCACTGTACACATTAATAAAAAAAATTAGCAATATTCAATAGTTTATCTTCATTCAAGTGAATTCAACTTCAAATTTCTAGTTTTTATTTTAATTTCAGGTCTTACAGACATGACTTTGTCTGGTTAGACTTAATAATGAAAACAATACTAACCGCAATGAAGGTTAGTATCAAACTTAGTCACTACCACCGTGTACTTTTATCATAATTGATCGAAGTCAATGGCAGCAGCCTCACAAATTGTCTTTTTACTGACTGGTTCAGGAGGGATTCCAGCAGCAGCAGTCATTTATATGTCAAATGAAGAAGTGACTCTTGAAACAGAAAATGATTGACTGCAACATAGAACAGTAAACAATTGTTCATTATTCAGAATATAATTATTGTATTAATCTTAATATAATATAATATAATTAAATTCAGTTAACTGAAATCAGTTGGTTTAACATTTCACAACTCATCAGATACTTTTGAAAAAAATAAAATAATATATATATATATATATATATATATATATATATACGTATATTCAAGTTGTGTTCAGCTAACTTACATTTTTAGGGCAGCAGGAAAACGTGTGTTATGCTCTTAAATTAAACCAGCTGAAAATGTTTTGTGCTTTCAAACTAGAAACTAGAAAATGTGCAGTAAGTTGAAGGCAGTAGAAGTTGATAAGTTCGATAAATCCAAAAGTATAAAGCCTCCAAAAGTGTTTCACTCTGGGTGAATCTGTCAAAGGATTAATAATGGTGTTTTTTTCTATTCTCAAAATATCTCATGTTGGACTCAGTTTAGACTTTAACAAGGAGAGACAACACTTCATGAGACATCCTGTAATGTCAGGTGCATCACCAAAACAAATATTTGATACTTTCATTATTAACATTAATATAGGGGAGAATCAGGAAAAATCTGACAAAGTACATACAGTATATGTCAATTTAAGGAATAACATACATGTTAGTGCAAATTTGATATGGTGAGTTTGTGTGCTTGTTCTAAAGAGGCATATTAAGCAGGCCTGTAGAAACACACAACATTGTATGAATTAGGTAAATTTAGTGTTTGATTTAGGACAAGATTCTTAACAGGACATGAGAACATGTTTGTGTTGAACAATGTGACACCTGTCATTGTTGGCTGAATAGGAACTCCAAAAAAGGCATGACCCGCCCTACTCTGCCTCTGATTGGCTTACCCTGATTATCTTTACCCTAACCCGGACCAACCCCACTCCTCATGCCTAAGCCTAACCAGCCAACCCAGCCCAGTGCCCAACCAACGAAGGCAACGAGTACGAGCGAATCAGAAGCAGAGTAGGGCGGGTCATAATTTAGCCATCTAAAAGAAGATGGCCCCCAGCCTTCAATAACCTCAGTAAACAGACCTACAGGCCTAGTACAGGCCTAGAGCTAGTTCTGTACCTCCACAATCTTTCATCTTCATCATTTAACTGCTTCTTTTACTGAAAAAAGTCAAGTCTTCATATATTTTCCATTGAAACATATTTTCTGAAAATGTCCCCAGGTGGAACCAGTTTTTGGTGCCTTCAAATGGGGTCATGTTTACCGTGTTTATGAGATGAGTCCATATGAACGCCCCCCTCTTGTGGTATTCACGACCTCCGAAGTAGAACGTTTCTGAAAGCTCCGAGTTCACGAGTTGTGACGAGTTTGTTGATGTTGTCAGAAACCCGTGGAAATTCATTTTTCAGTGCATAATAAGTTAATATATTGTAATTTTAGTCGTATATTGTTTTTCTTCATAATTTTATAATAGGTCTGAGGAAAATGTTGATATTCCCGAGGACCTCATCCTTTTCCTCTGTCATTATGTCTTTGCATTTACTGCATTATGTTACCCACTTGCTAGCTTGCTAAATCGTTAGCCTCTGTGGCTTCTAGACGCCGACAGTAACGGTAATATTGCCGTTGCGTAGCAGCGGTGTTCTTCACGAATCACTTGAATGCCAAGTATATCAAGTACACGACTCCCCATGTTGTAAACACGAGCTCACGAGTTTCATTTGAAGACACCATCATGTCTCGCGCAGGTATAGGTGACGGGTCCATCCGCCTTCGATAGGTCCCTCCATTATCAGCTGCATCACCACAACAGGGAACAAGATAGAAACAGAATAGGCCTATTTGACATTTTACATTTACAGCAGGCCATCTTCAACACGTCTAAACCGGGGGTTGGTTAGTTCAGTGACAATATTGTTCAGTTCTTACAAATACTGTGACACCTGGGGTGGTCTGGGGTGGGAGGGTTCACCTGAGTGGAGCTGCGGCTCGAGCTTCGTAGACAAAGAGGAGGAGATAAAAGGAGGTTTGCTGCTAGCTTAATTTGTTTTTTGTTGTAAACTGGCCGAACGTGTTTCAGGTGAATTTGTGGAAGGAAGTAAATATCTAGTGTGAGCTAGCTAACTGTAACTGAATGCCAGTAAAAATGTGTTTTTCTCACTCGAACACCTTCAGTTTAGCTACTTTACAGCTGTGCAGGTGATTGACATGTTGCCCTCAGGCCCAGTCAGCCTACACCAATACTTCCTGTACAGCGTCAGGCATGGAAGTTCCATGTAGGCTAACCTACATCTATGTAGGCTAACTTGTAAGTTACTACAGGCTCATTCTGAGTTACAGGTGGATGTTGAATAGCAACTGCTCATATCAAACTTTAGTCTATAACATCAACGTTGAATGTCGAATTAACTGAAGAATATTTGAATTAGCCGACTGTATTCCCATTCTTATAGGGCGGTTTGAATGTAGGCTTCTAACAGCACTGTTTGACACGTGTTCATATTTCTTGAATAGCTTTATAAATGTGGTAGCCTACACTATTTTACACTATGCAAGATCAAGTTAGATTTGGAGTAGGCCTACCACTTGACATTTAGGCAGAGTTTCAGGGTTTGGAAATGGCCATGACTTATTATATTATATATTATATTAAATGTTATAAATGAAATTAACAGATGCTCTTCAGTAAAAACCTCTCAGAGTGAACAAATTGAAATATGTTAGGTTGCCAGATAATTGTTTGTAGTTGGATTTTTCTCATTAAACAATGTGTTTCACAACCTGGCAACCCAAAGGTTTCTCTTATTTTATATCATAAAAGGATTATTACTTGTCTGTAAATGATTAATACCCTTCTATTAAACTGTGAAAGGGTAGCATATCCCTGATTTCAAAATCAGTGAGGACAAAATAAAAGCATGTCACTTGTTTAATCTTCTTCTTCTCTTCTTAGCTGTCCATCGTGTCCGATGATGACGATTGCTCCAGGGGGTTGAGGGATGGGGGAGGGGGTTCAGCGTCGTTGGCGCTGGTGCCACTTCATGTGGCTGTGTAGGCCGATGCGTGAGCCACACACTCGCCCGCAGATGGGGCAAGGGAGCCCAGATGTTGTTGTAATGCCGGCTGCCCGCTGGTGTCGTTGGGCACGCCTTTCGGTCCTCCTCTGTTGGGTGGTGTGGTGTATTTGTTCGGTTGCTCTGGCACAGGTGACCTGCCAGGCTGACCTATCAAGTGCCAGATGTTCCAGATGGGTGGGGTTTATGTTGCAGCGCTTGAGGAGGTCTTTAGTGTAGTCCTTGTAGCGCCTCTTTTGTCCGCCAGCAGCCCGTTTTGCGTTGCTGAGTTGCCCATAGAGGGCTTGGCGGGGCAAGCGGTGGTCAGGCATGCGGATAGTATGCCCTATCCAGCGGAGATGTTTTTTTGCTAATGCTGCTTCCATGCAGATGGAGTTGGTCATGGAAAGGATCTCTGTGTGAGGCACCCGATCTTCCCAAGAGAGGCCGAGGATTTTTTGGAGGCATCGAATGTGGAAGGCCTCCAAGTTTTTGATATGCCGTCTGTATGGGGTCCATGTTTCTGCCCCATAGAGCAGAGTGGAGGCACATACCGCGTTGTAAACAGCCACCTTGGTACTGATCTTCAGGTTTTTGTTTTGGAATACCCTTCTTCTTACTTGTTTAATAGGCTCACATCACAATAGACATACGCTTAGGCTAGGACTGTCCCCAATACTATTTTTTGGGCTTCAAAGCTTTGTAGAGAAATATTCGAAGGTATTTGAAGCTTCGCAAAGCATCAGGATGACATGTTTTTATGTCTGTCTGTCTCCATCTCACCTGTTTCACTGCCCGGGACATTGCCACACTACTGTACACACACACACACACACACACACACACACACACACACACACACACGCACACACCTCTACACACAACAAACAGTGATATCTGCTGAGAGTAACTAATAATAATTCATGATGAATATGAATAATATTGTGGGATTATTCCTTATTTCATGGGCTATTTGGGGATTTATACTTTATTTTCGCATATTTTACATATTAAAGAAAAAGAAAGCATTCAAATAGTGATTTGGAGGTCGAATACCATGGCAACGGTTGAAGCATCCAAGCACTGGGTCAGCCCTAGCTTACGCGTTTTGGCACAGAGCCTTCTGTTTGAAGTATACAGATTCAGTTCAGTAATATACACAAGGGCAGAGTTCACACACAGCTGGGAGTTGGATCCAGTTATTTGGGAGCCTATCACTTTTCTTTCTCATAGCTCTAGATACAAGGCCTATTGAAAGAGGCTGGGACACAGGTCTTGGGGTGTGGGGTATAACACATGCGTACTGTAACTGGAGCTGCGGTCGTGCGTTGCGATTGGCTCAATTTCAGCCTTCTTCAAACACTCTGAAGAAGGCTGCGTGCCGAAACACATAAGTCTATTGTGATATGAGTCAAGTGAAATGCTAGTATATTGTCCTCCCTGATTTTGAAATCTGGGATGTGCTACCCTATCACATTTTTATACTGATTGGACTTTGGGTCTAGCACTCCACCGTGAATCCCATTGAAGCTCAACCTCCTTTACCAAAACATGATTTCAGAAAGTTATTAGTTACATCTATAAACCCTGTAAATATGCTTTATTGTAAAGTGGAACCATATGGTGGAAATAATTAGTCCTTGGATTTTAAAAAGCAAAAGAATCCTCATCTGTTACAGTTCTCCTTTACTGACAGAATCATTTTGTATAGCTAAAAGAGCTGCCACGAGCATTAGCGGCCACAGGGGGGAGGCAGAGAGAGATGAATGTGCTGGAGGGAGTGGTTGGGAGAGGAAAACATGGCTCCTCTGAGAGAGGGAAGAGCAGGGGGGGATGAGAGGGGACACTTTTGATTTCTGACCACAAGCCTAAAGCACCACTGTCTTTCATCAGACTGTCATGCTGTTTCGTTGGCTGTTTACCAGCTCTTGATTTGACTGCCTGTGTGTACTGGCCAGCAGAAAACAAGGATAATCAATGCTCCTCCCCCCTCCCCCCCCCCCACCCTCCACCCTGTCTACCCTTTTTTTAATCTGGTGGTGATTATTGACTGGATCTGAAGGATTTTTTTTAAGACTTCCACTGAATCAATTTCCTCTCCTGGAAGACGTTTTTGGCTCCATCAGGGTCCAAAACCCTAAACCCTCCCTCCTGTTGCTGGGAAACCACTCCAGTGATTTGTGTGTTGTCAGAGTGCATTATAGACACTGACACGGAGAGAGAGAGACAGAGAGAGGGAGAGAGAGAGAGAGAGAGAGAGACAGAGAGAGAGAGAGAGAAACCTTGGCTGGAGAAAGGAGAAAGAAAGAGAGGGAGAACGAGAGAGGTGGGATTCAAGAATAAAAATGATTACATGCACATCTACTCTGGTTCCCTTATGCTTCCTTGTACTGTCTCTCTCAAAAACACACACATCCATACACACATCATAGTGCACTCTAGGGATTGATTAACATGCTTTGATTCCCCTGTCTCTCCCTCTCTCTCTCTCTCTCTCGCTCCCTCTCTCTCGCTCTCTCTTGCTCGCTCTCCACTGCCATTTTAACTGGGTTGAGTTTCAGCTTTTGGGATGAAAGGAATGAAGAATGTGTTTGGCAGCAAAACTGTTGGGGAGAATATTTGATGTTTAATTGATAGAGGTTGGATGTCAGAGCAGAAGGCTTGTTATTTGCAATTACCCTAAATCACAGAGTGAGTGTGTGTGCGTATCTGTCTGTCTATGCCCATATGTGTGTGTGTGTGTGTGTGTGTGTGTGTTTGTCAGTCTGTGTGAGATTTACAGCCAGGAGCCGTGTCTTTGTGCACTGCAAGTGTGAACGATTTCATACTACGGTCAGAAACGCCTTTCGCTGCCAAATTCCTCTCTCCTTGATGTGAGAGTAAAACTGTCACTTTAATTAAAAACAATAGGGCTCTGCTCTACAGCGCACTGCTGATAGAACTATGAGGACTATTGAAATGTTGAGGGGGAAAACGGTGGCTCTTATAATGTGGATATGAGTTTTCTTGTAGAATTTTACTAGTGCAGTTTCGGAAAAGTACTTATGTTTTTATATTTATATTTTACATTTATATACAACGATAACTATTTTTGTGGGAGGGTGGGGAGGGATAAGGGGAATTGGAAGGAAGTGAATTTTTCATATCTCAACTAGAATAGCACTCGGAGAGCGCAGACCTCCACCAAGCTGCCCGAGTACGATTGCCTCCCCTCTCCGTTCAGTTTGCGCCATCATCCACGTGTCATTTTGTTAATGTTGAGATCATCTGTACGTAGCGGAGCATCATAAAACACTTAAACACAAAATAAAACTCACCTAAACCGTCGTCGTTACTCTTTCCAACAATCACCAAGTGTGCTTTGGTCGAAACTCAACTGTAATTTCACAGAGTTTAATGTGAAAAAACGCAGAATCTACAGTTGTCATCCCCCCCTCCAACCCCTCGCTCTGTCTCTGTCTCTCTCTGAAGGAAAGAGGCTGGGTCATGTGTCATCATCAGTTACACTGCGCATGTGTTATACCCAGAGGTTTTAATGCTCAGGGCGATTGGAATCCTTAAAAAAATTCTTGAATCCGGATCATGATCCGGATCGCCACCAAAATCCAAAGGATTGTTCATTGTGCCACACCCCATCCCTCCAAAAAATCCATTTCGAATTTGTGGAGTAATCCTGCTAACAGACAGACAAACAAACAAACAAACCAACGCCGGTGAAAACAAGACCTCCTTCAAGGCCCTTGGTAATAACAATACATATCACGATATAGCATGTTTTCTAATAGTCTATTTGAACCACATGGCAAAGCATATACCTACGCAGGTGTTTTCACTTATTAAGCCTGATTAGAGCTCTTCTCAGGACTGTGTGTACGTGTGGAGACTGTGCTGCTGGCAGTGTTCAAGTCACTCCCTAATCCTCAGCAGTTCCCACAATGGAACGAACAAAGTGGTGTCTATGACACAATGCGTTTTATAGATGCTGAAAGTACAGTTGTGCAAATCTACACCTGTGAATGATGACGCAAGATGATGATTTATGAGGGTCTATTTATAGAAAGTAGTGAACGAGTGAAAGATGGAGTGATTTCAGACAAAGCACCTTGTCATTCATACTGATACATTGAGGTGACCTAATTCCCAGTATAGACAGGCATAGCCCCACCCAACATCAACCTGAGCAGAGGTCTAATCAGCCACAATGACTGAAAACACCTGTGTGAGTGTGCAGGGCCTTTATATTATAAAGTACAAGGTCATATATTGTGCTTATATGTTCCAGTCACCGTCCATGGTCAGAAACAAATGGTATTATTGTATCAATAACAACTGATACCTGTTATCATTTTTATTATGGCAACGCAGACCCAGAGCAACATTATGTTTCTGTCCACCCGACAAACCTCTCCTTTTAGCTCTGTTTTGGTCTCCACCCATTATCTGGCTCTTTCTTTTTTTCATCAAAAACAATGATTTAAAGGTGGCTAAAATAACTAGTAGATCTGAGGGGGGCTACAGAATCAGAATCAGAATACGATTTATTTTGCCAAGTACATACAAGGAATGTGACTCCAGTTTCATGCAGCTCTCTCTAAGTACTTACACAGAATAGAAACAGCTAGGAACAAGGACAAACAGCTAGGAACAAGGACAACAAAGCTGGACAGATAAAGGTGAGGAATAGACAGGACTGTTATGTACACACATAGTGAAAAAATAGGTGTATATATAAATATTATATCAATGAATAAATATAAAAAAAGCACTAAAAATAAGAATACAATAATAGAATTAAACTAGAATGGCACTCAGAGAGCGCAGACCTCCCCCCCCCCCCCTCTCTGTGCAGCTTGCGCCATCATCCACGTGTATTTTTGTAGCGGAGCATCGTAAAACACTTCATTCAAACTGGACAGAAACAAAATAAAACTAACCTAAACCGTCGTCATTACTCTTTCCAACAATCACCAAGCGTGCTTTGGTCCAACTCAACTATAATTTCACAGAGTTTAATGTGAAAAAACACCGAATCTACAGTTGTCCCCCCTCCCACCCCCCACTCTCTCTCTCTCTCTCTGAAGGACAGAGGCGGGGTCATGCGTCATCAACGCGTCATCAGTTACACTGCGCATGTGTTATACCCGGAGGTCTTAATGTTCTGGCTGATCGGAATCCTTAAAAAAATTCCTGAAGCTGGATCATGATCCGGATCGCCACCAAAATCTAATGGATTGTTCATTGTGCCCAACCCAAACCCTCCAAATAAATTAATAAATTAATTCAAATCCATCACGGACTTTTGGAGTAATCCTGCTAACAGACAAACAAACAAACCAAAACACCAACAAACAATCCAACAAACAAACCAACAAACCAACAAACCAACAAACCAACAAACCAACAAACCAACGCTGGTGAAAATATAACCTCCTTCCTAGGCCTTTGGCCTTGGAAGAGGTTATAAAATGTATAAATACAATTCAAGTGTAAAGAAATAAATACTGAATGGATACATGGTACATGTATACATGTCTGTATACTAAAAATATTACAAAAATGTTTGCATTAAAGACTGTAAGAATTATAATCTATAATGGCAGTGACAGTGTATTGACAGTGTATGACTGACCTAAGTGTTCATCAGAGTGACGGCGAGCGGGTAGAAACTGTATTTGTGTCTGGTTGTTTTGGCGTACAGTGATCTGTAGCGCCTCCCAGAGGGGAGGAGCTGGAACGGGTTGTGTCTAGGGCTGTTCCATTTTTTAAGCCTCGAAGCTTCGGTGAGTAATAATCAAAGACATGTTCTTCTGTCTGTCTGTCTCCATCTCCCCTGTTTCAGTGCCGGGGACAGTGCTGCACTACTGTACACACATACACACACACACACACCTCTACACACACAAACATAGATAGATAGATAGATAGACTTGTGGTATTTTTATTTACCTATAGAATAATATTGAACCCTCTGTCCACACATCGTTTAATATGTACTTTCTGTTACGCCATGTAGGCCTACACAAACCACGTACCTATCAGCTTTTGTGGTCGAGATCAGACTGGAGACATAGCCACTTTAAAGATGGGTGAGTAGTAGGCTACTTGCTCTCTTCTGACGTTTGTGTTTTTTAAACAGAAAACACAGGTTTTATACTGCGATATTTACTAAGAATGACAATACAACACAGCCAACAGTAGCCTCAGTAAACATTCAGGTGATCTCCCTCCAGCCAGCTGTCACCTTATTTAGGTGTTCGTCATGAAATGAGGAGGCATCGTATCAAATAACTCCTCATTTCAACTTCACCAATCAGCCGTTCCTCATCCGTTGGAATAAGATAAATAGAAACAGGGCGTCTGACAAAAGTTCAGCTCAAAATGGGGCACCCTGTGCAGCGCTTCGTCGCTCGCGGCCAGTTGGTTCATTCCAATAGAAAGCAATGCAATCTAACTCGTTTTTTTTACTGATGTTTGCTCGCGTTGCATTCTGTGGGAGGCTGTAATATGTGAGCTACATGCATCCCAATACACTAGACCTCTGCGTTGTACACATTATATTCCCTCTAGATTTGTGAACCCCCAACCTTAATGTTCAAACTGCGCCAATGACAATTAGGTAAGCACGCTGAACTTCCTGAGCTGACACAGGAAGTACATCCTCTGCTGGGCCTGCAGAGAGACACCTTTACACAAAGTCATTTGATCCACTGTTGATGTGAAATGCATGATTTAGTGCAACTTTACTGAACAGACTAATTGAATGACATCTTCCCGAGTCTCCTGTTAGTTTAGACAGACAAATTACACCTTTTATTATCGTTACTGGTAGATGAAGATTTGTGACCTCATAAATTCCCATCAAAGCTCCGGCCCACCCACCTTCAACTTGAGCAGAGGTCTAATCAGCCAGGAGAACTGAAAACACCTGTGTGGGTGCACTTAAAGCTTTTCTTTAGGAGCAATTTCACTCAGAAGGCCATTTGAATGGCACTTCTGACTGAAAAAGTTATGGTAATTTCGTAAGTTCTGATTTTATGGCAACCAACACAAATGATATTAAACTCTGTCTTGAATTTTGTCTTTGTCGTTGTCGTTGTCGTTGTCGTTGTCGTTGTCATTGTTGTTGTCGTTGTTGTTGTTATTGTTGTTGTTGTTGTTGTTGTTAAGGTTGAAATATAAATCTCTGTCTCTCCCTGTCACCTTGCAGAGTGCTGACCCTCTGATGACCCAGACCCAGCATGGTGTGAAACACGTCACACAGGAGTGGCTGCAAACCTGTGTGAGTCTCTCCAGGCGATCGTCTGTCACCCACACACACTCACACTCAGAGCTCAGCTTGAGGGCAGCCCTCATGTACCAGCATGGATTAAAGCTCTCATGGGAACTCCGCTATGTCAACAGTTTCTGAATGCACAACTGCAGTATCAACAGTTATCAACCCTGAACACATGCACGTAGTCTCACAGCACAGCCCAGTGTTTTGCATAAGCTCTAATGTTGTAACATGTTTACACGTATGATCAGAAAGGTAAATGTCAAATGTAATATTTAGGGCCGTCAAAGTTAACGCGATAGTAATGAGTTAACGCCATTCATTTCTTTAACACATTAACACAACTTGCGATTTTTAGGTTGTAGCGGGTTCAGTTTTAAAACTAGAGAAGATACTGGCATCATATGAAACTAAAAAACCTGATGAATCCATTGGAACCAACCATGTCATACTAGCTTGTTGTGAAGGAGGTTAAATAACCCTCAAAACGTACGTTACATTTTGGTGAGGAAAAACTGGCATGTCCATTTTCAAAGGGGTCCCTTGACCTCTGACCTCCAGATATGTGAATGTAAATGGGTTCTATGGGTTCCCACGAGTCTCCCCTTTACAGACATGCCCACTTTATGATAATCACATGCAGTTTGGGGCAAGTCATAGTCAAGTCAGCACACTGACACACTGACAGCTGTTGTTGCCTGTTGGGCTGCAGTTTGCCATGTTATGATTTGAGCATATTTGTTATGCTAAATGCAGTACCTGTGAGGGTTTCTGGACAATATTTTATCATTTTTTGTGTTGTTAATTGATTTCCAATAATAAATATATACATACATTTGCCATAACATGATTATTGTATCATTTATGTTAGTGTAGCCAGTGTTTCAGGTTGAATATACTCCCATGGTAGCATTCAAAATCTTGCAAGGGATGCTTTAGATCATTACGTTATGAATGAGATACTGAAGCTGAAACACCGAGCTGGTACACTGATATCACTGAAAGCTCACTAGTATGGAAGATTTATGATCTTGTGTTAAAGCAACTATCGGCATAATATCCCATCAAATAGTCAGGGATACATATTATAGCACATTAAAGCTGAAACCTGCACGTTTCAGCATGTCACCATGTAGTGAGAGGTTGACAGCAAAAAGCAGAGCTGTTGTGAAAGGTTTGTGTGGGACCTGTGGTTAATCATTTATTGGCATCTTCATGTTGGACCTGCCATGACAAGCTCATCAGCTTTTCTTAGTAACAAAAAATAGTAATTGATTTGTTTGGAAGAAACACAAATCTCATGTATCAAACTGGGGTTTTAAAATGACAGGTCAATAAAATAAAAAGAGAAAATGACAGAGAATGAGAACAGGCAGATACGGGGTGTTTGGTGTTCGTTCCTCAACATGGCTTGTATTTTCTTGCCAGCTGTTGTTGCCTGTTGGGCTGCAGTTTGCCATGTTATGATTTGAGCATATTTGTTATGCTAAATGCAGTACCTGTGAGGGTTTCTGGACAATATCTGTCATTGTTTTGTGTTGTTAATTGATTTCCAGTAATAAATATATACATACATTTGCATAGAGCAGCATATTTGTCCACTCCCATGTTGATAAGAGTACTAAATACTGGACAAATCTCCCTTTAAGGGACATTTTGAAGAGATGAAAAAATGTGTGATTAATTTTTGATTAATCACAATTAACTATAGACAATCATGTGATTAAGTGTTATTATATATTATAAATGATTGACAGTATACTAATACTGAATAAAATACTGTAAGATATACGTAAAGATATAAAATACTGTAAGATATATGTACAATATAGCCGTTCTACAATAAAAGAGCTGTACAGTTTTGTGTAGGAATGTGCAATATACTGACCAGGGAATGTGCAAAAGCTCACAGCATGAAGTATAGAAGGTGTAGCGATAGAAAGTGCTCTGTAGGATGTCAGTATGTCAGCATGTGTATGTGATATAGTTTCAGTGGAGAGCTGGAAGAGCAGAGGATGGATGGGATCTGATTTAAGAACATTAGGGTTCATGTGATGTGCATTTTACAATAGAAGCAATAGAACTACTCCCACCATACCTCGTTGACTTATCATGTATGTTCACACAGATATGCACACACATACTGCCACTCTCTCTTTCCCCTCCTCCCCCCCTCCGTCACCCGCTCTTTTCTCCCCCTCTATTCTCCGGCTGACAGTGAGGGTTGACGCTGGCTGGAAGGCTGTGAGTGGAGCCATTGTGCCCAGGGGTCAGAGAGAGTCAGAGATACACAATGCCAGGGTCGGAGTCACTGCGGTGATGGCCCGACCACTTGGCAGCACCGTCCTACTCAGCCAGATGAACCACAGTTGGGAAAAGAAGTATTCAGGGAAAGAGAGAGGGAGGAAGAAAGAGGAGTGGGTACAGAGAGCGGAGTGCAGCATGATAACTAAAAATCCAATACCAATGGAAGTCTCTTCTAAATAGCGCAATGAAAGAGGAGGTGCAGAAAGAAGAATGACTAAGAGTTTATAAAAAATGCATCTAGCAGTAGGTGGCATATTGGAATAGAGAGACAGTTGAGAACAAATACATAAAGGTGAGGATATCTAATAAAGACTGTCACAGTCAAATACTCCTAGAGTTTGCAGGGTCCTCTGGTCATGTAACACATGCAAAATTCATGGAATTTAAAAATGGCCGTGTGCTTGGCAAGGCTGCATTCGGTGGACTAAAATAAAAACAGATTTCATGTGCACACAAGTCTCATGGAGACATTAAGGACCTTCAGGGCGTTACGTTTTTTTGTAGCGCTTTCAATGTTAGTGCGCTAATAACGCTAATTCATTTTTACGGCACTAATTTCTTTAACGCATTAACACAACTTACAATTTTAAGGTTGTAGCGGCTCAGTTTTAAAGCTAGAGTGAAGATACTGATATATGAAACTAGAAAACCTAAAGAATCCATCGGTACCAACCATGTCATACTAGCTTGTCGCGAAAGAGGCTAAATAACGCTCCAAACTTGCGCCAAATTTTAGTGAGAAAAAGCTGTGTTTTCCCCACCATAGGATCTATAACACCAAAAACAACCATTAGAGGGTCGAAATCAACATTTCTATTCAATACCTGAGACAAAGTTGGAAAAATACATCTCCAATAGATCAACAGACTAGGACAGCTCCAGAACATGATGCTGGCACTTGCCCACAACATTTGCATGAGGGATCAATATTTGGGAATATTTTATGAAGCTTTTGTTTAGACCAGTGCAGCCGATGTAACACCTTCAAGTGTAAGAAGCCGTGTCTGGCACAGACAGATGAAGAATGGATCCGGCCAAGTGCCTCCTCCCAATGCTCTTCTGAAATCTCTATTTCTAATTCTTCCTGCCATACCAGTCTCAGGTTCTGCATAGTGTTTGTACCTGTCAGCTGAGACCATTTTTTAGATATTACTGATATGCCCCCTTTGATAAGTTGATCATCCAGGAAGAGTGAGTCCATGGGTGATTGTTCAGGAACACCAGGATATAGTGCATTATTTTGCTTAACAAAGCTTCACACTTGTAGATATTTAAAGAAGTGAGAATGAGGTAGATTGTATTTTCTTTGAAGCTGCTCGAAAGATGGAAACAAATTGTCTATAATAGGTCCTTAAAATGTTATATTCCTTTCTCGTGCCATTCATCAAATACAGTGTTGTTAAAAGATGGTGCAAAGGAATGATTTGCTGTAATGGGGGCCAATAGGGAGCTGGCATGCCAACCATAGAGTTTTCTTATCTGAATCCAGATTGTGAGAGAGTGGGAGACCACCGGATTGCCAATAAAGCAGCATATTTACCCACTCCCATGTTGATAAGAGTATTAAATACTTGACAATTCTCCCTCGAAGGTACATTTTGAGCAGATTGTGATTGAAGATTTTAATCGATTGACAGACATAGTTCTTTGGTCTTTTATGTCATTTATTTAGATGAATTTCTTTTGTCATGGTGTTTACCACTTCCCCCAGCAGGAACCACAGGAAGGCGAGTTGTGTTAGAGCAGCCTGTACATGGTAAAGAAGGCCCATGATTAAGGGTATGTATGTCTATGTGTGCAGAGTCAGACGTGTGCAGGTGTGTCTTTGTTTGTGTGCACATGCAGGCTGTAGCTGCACTGTAATGCAGACAGAGATGTTTTCATTTCCCCAGAATGTCTTTATATAAATATGAGACATAATGTCAATGGTATGATCAATAATCACATCTTGTAGTTTACTGCACATCACCACTGAAGCGCTAATGTGTTGGTGTTAAGCTCTCTCCAGTCTATAAACGTGGAGTAACCACCATCTATTAGCTGACCTGCTGTCACCCAGCCAGAACACAATCAATACCCTCTGATAATGATGTCATTTACTCACAGTAAACCACCGATAATGACGAGACTGGAGGTCTCCTGTTATTACCTCATTTCATGGGTTTAGTCTCAATGCAGGGATCAACCGTTACACCAACCCTCTCGTGAACGTGTAGAGGGGGAACCTTTCAGACAAAGACTTGTGCGTAGCATGTGGAAGAACTAATGAATGTTGTTAAATTCAATGATCTAAAAACAGCAAGAGGCTTATTGTGATCTACAGAGACAAACTGAGGCTGTATACTTTTACGCTGGATTTTTCATATTGATTAAAAATGCTGATCATTTAACAGTATACCAGCCATGTTCTTTTTTTATTAATGCACATTTTTTTGCATGTATAATTGCATGTTGAACAGTTAACGTTTCCTTAACAGACCCAGTCTGCACATCTGTGATAGAGAGCAGCTGTGCAGAGTCCTGGAAATAACAGAGTCCTGGATACTTGAATTAAAGCTGTAGTAGGCAGGTTGGAGCAAATATGATTTTGTTTTCACTATTTCCTGACAGTAGTGCATGAGACAGGTAATCTGGAAAAAAAATCATGTTCTTCTGTGTCCAACGGTGCTCCTAACGGCATCTGCAAGATTCCACAGTCCGGAGGAAAACAACCAATCAGAGCTGAGCTGGAGTACGTCTCTGAGCAGCTGTCAATCACTCACCAACTCCGATCAAATGGTCAAACTAGGCAGCACTGATCAAATATGAATCAATATTCTGTTACTGTAATGTCTATTTCTCTCCTCAGATGTTTTCAGAAACATCTTGTAGTGTACTGTTTAGCTGTAAAATTTGAAATTTTGTGACCCGGTAGCCATGTTGAGATCTGCTGAGGAAATACCAAGCAACTTTTTCTTTTCTTACATTCCAGCTAACATACAGTAGTATTCTTCTAGGTTCAGTAATACCGCTTTTCTACACAAAACATTTTAGCTAAACTCATTTTAGATTTTTTTTTCTAACATTTATGACTTGTAGCTTTCAATGAATGTTCTGAGATGTGTTTTGTATGTCTTGTGTTTGAACTCAACTAAACCGATTCCTATTAGATATCAAAGTTGAAGGGGCATTGAGTTTAGAATCATGACTATATTCATTTACTGCTGGCCCTGACCAATTTTGGTGCCCTAGGCAAGATTTGATCTGTTGTCCCTCCACCTTTTTTTTTTGTGGTCTCGCAAAGCGCGCCCTGCCAGGAGGTTCTTAAACAGTGTTATGTTTGTGCATACAGGATTGAATATAGCATCTTAACCTGCATATAATATCGCTACCGTATTGACCTTGATTATGAGACAAAAAAAAATTAAATCGGACCAGAATGCACCAGTAGCAGTAACATATTGAGAAAAAAAAACAAGGTAAGCTGATATATATCTTTTTTTTAAAGATTTGTTTTTGACTTTTTTCTCTTTTATTTAGTGATGGCAACAGTTGTGAAAGGTGGAGAGAGAGGGGATGACATGCAGCAAAGGGCCGCCGGTCGGATTCAAACCTTGGGATGCTGTGGTAAGAAATCAGCCCTACCAGGTGAGCTACCAGGTGAGCTACCAGGTGAGCTACCAGGTGAGCTACCAGGTGAGCTACCAGGTGAGCTACCAGGTGAGCTACCAGGTGAGCTACCAGGTGAGCTACCAGGGCGCCCCAGCTGTTATACTGTATATCTTTTAAATTAAATTGTATTGTTGGCCAAGCATTTAAATGAAACTGTAGCCTAGTAGGCATATTTCTAATATAATTAAACCATCTAAAAGTGAAAAATAGAACTATAGGTTATATTTGAATTAGACTCTGCCTGTCTCATTGATCACCATGATCTTAAAATTGGTATTATTCTCCTCTTCAGTTCTTGGTTTACTAAGCCTACTTTTAACCCTCTGAAAGTGATGGAGGTTTTTAAGATAGTGGAAATACAGTGGTGCCATATGAATCTTGAGATTGCGGTGAATCCTTTAATACCAAACATGTCATGCTAGCTTACTGGGAAAGGGGCTAAATATTGCTTCAAAGTTGAGCTGTCTTTACCCCGAGGTCCGTTGACACCTCAGTGGCAAATGGCAGCTTTATGGTGTGTTATCACCAGGCTATTTGTGGCCCCTCCGGCACTTGGTCCTGTACGGACAGCGAGTGATGCGCGCTGCCTATCAGCGGCACTGATAGTCACGTTAATATTTCTGAAAGAAATAGGCCCTCTAATGTATTAATCTAGCTCCACATATAACGATATTTAACCTCCACCTATCCATTTGCTGCTGTTAGAGAAGGATCCAGTGGTTTTTACTTTGAGTGTCCATGACTGTCCAGACCTAGTCATGAAGAAATGTAGCTCTGTGTGTGAGGGTGGTGTATATATACTGTAGTGTGTGTGCAGGTGTATGCATGTGTGTGTGAATGTGTTGTAAATTCATGCTGAGGTGAGGTCTGAGCCTCAGGTTGATCCACGGTCGATCTGACAAGAAGCACAGGGAGTCAGAATCCGCCTCCAGCCAACACACACTTTCCCTTTTACACGCACACATTCACCCCTGCTCCTGGGCTTACTATACCTCCACAGCCTCCCCCTGCATCCTCCATCCACCCCCTCCTCCTCCTCCTCCTCCTCCTCCTCCTCCTCCTCCTCCCGTCTCCTCCCTTCAGGATGCGGGTAAAGACAGCCAGGCTGAAGTGGATGTCGGGGGGAATTAGATGCTAGCAGACAATTTGATTTCTTCGTCTTCAAGGCTTCCTACTCCTCCACAGGCAGCACAGAGGGTTTGATGCTCACAGATAGCAGACAAGCAGGTCTGAGAGGAGAGGGAGACACAGACAGAAACAGACAGAGAGGGAAGCAGATGAAGGTAAAGAGTGATGGAGAGAAAGGAATGGGAGGTGCAAGTTGTAGTTTGAAACATATAAGAAATTAAGTGGCAGGTAATTAAGATTGATGCAAAAAAAAGAAAGAATTTACATTGAAAAGAAGAAACCAGAGAGGAAAAAACTGAGCAGGGGGAAAGGTTGAGTGTGTCAGTGGGAGAGAAACCGAGGAAGACAATAGGAGGCCATCCAGGCAGCCACTTAATAGTCCACCCACTCGCTGCTGTCCAAATGGGCAGATTGACGCCTGTTAGCTCCTTTAAGAGCTCCTATAATGGACAGCAGTTTAGGTGGGTGGCAGGAAAGGGAGCCATCCTGTCCGAAGTAACTCAATTCCTCAGTTCTGTTCTCTTGTTTCAGCCCCTTTCAGCACATCAGGGCGGTGAACAGATCGTGTGCTCTTACCTCGCTGTGATCATGTACACAGATAGATTTACTAACCCACAGAGGACTCTGGCAAGGTGAATTATGGCGAGAGTGGCCGACCTTGTAGTAACGTAATGTCAGTTTGAGTTGTGTGCATGTCTGTGGGTCCTGTACATTATGTGCATTATGAACATAACACACACACATACTGGAGGTGTGTCTTCTGAGTGTGTATAGTATGTGTGCCCTTGTGCATGTGTGCTTTTGTAAAGGTCCATGTGAGTTTGTGTACACATGAAGCTGTGGGTTTGTGTGTGTGTGCTTTGCTACAGGGGAATAAGAAAGTCAACGTGTGGAGAGAAATGCTGGTTGAGCTATAATATTATATTTGGGAATCTTGATAAGTTTACTCATACTACCGCCAGTCTAATTTAAATCATTGTAACGCACACAAACTAAAGCCTCAAACCTCAGTCATTACAAACTCGTGCTGTGCAGCCAAACATCATTCAAACCCACATAACTTCATTTTAAATTCTAGTGGGAATCCAAACGTTTCCAGAGAATGGGTATAAAATGATGCAATGCGATGTAAAACAAGCTATTGGTCAAATACACTGATCAGCCATAACATTCAGACCACTGACAGGTGAAGTGAATAACATGGATTATCTGGTTACCATGGCACCTGGCAGTGGGGGGGATATATTAGACATCAAGTGAACATTTTGAACTTTGAACTTTGTGTTGGAAGTACAAAAAATGGGCCAGTGTAAGGATGTGAGCGACTTTGACGAGGGCCAGATAGTGCTGGCTAGACGACTGGGTCAGAGCATCTCCAGAACTGCAGCTCTTGTGGGATGTTCCCGGTCTGCAGTGGTCAGGACCTACCAAAAGTGGTCCAAGGAAGGAAAACCAGTGAACCTGCGATGGGGTCAGACCCGAGACTCATTGATGCACGTGGGGAGCGAAGGCTGGCCCGTGTTGTCTGATCCAATAGAAGAGCTACTGGAGCTCAAACTGCTGAAAAAGTTAATGCTGGTTCTGATAGAAAGGTGTCAGAACACACAGTGAGGAGCAGTTTGTTGTGTATGGGGACCGGTCAGGGTGCCCGTGCTGTCCCGTGTCCACCGCCAAAAACGCCCACAACGGGCACGTGAGCATCAGAACTGGACCACGGAGCGATGGAAGAAGGTGGCCCGGTCTGATGAATCACGTTTTCTTTTACATCATGTGAATTGGAGGTGTTGACTCGGCCTCCAAGTTCTCCAGATCTCAATCCAATGGAGCATCTGTGGGATGTGCTGGACAAACAAGTCCGATCCACGGAGGCCCCACCTCACAACTTATACAGGACTTAAAGGATCTGCTACTGACGGCTTGGTGCCAGATACAGCAGACCTTCAGAGGTCTAGTGGAGTCCATGCCTCCACAGGTCAGGGCTGTTTAGGCGGCAAAAGGGCGACCTACTCAATATTAGGCAGGTGGTCATAATGTTATGGCTGATCGGTGTACACTCATGCCCCTACTACAGTATCGCCCAAGAAGTCCTCCAAGTTAAATGACAAACTAAGTCCTTTGTCCGTGCTCTTTAAATGGTAAATGGACTTGGACTTATATAGCGCTTTTCTAGTCTTCCGACCACTCAAAGCGCTTTACACTACATGTCAGTATTCACCCATTCACACACACATTCATACACTGATGGCAGAGGCTGCTAAGGTGCCAACTTTGCCCATCAGGATTTAATCTAAATACTCATTCACACACCGATGGCTATTCCTTCGGGAGCAATTTGGGGTTAAGTGTCTTGCTCAAGGACACATCGACATGTGACCCGGAGCAGCCGGGGATCGAACCACCGACCTTCCGACCTTCCGATTGGTGGACAACCTGCTCTACCCTCTGAGCCACAGCCGCCTATGTGTCATTCTTTAGAATGACACATAGTTTTCTGATCTGAAGCCCCTATCGACAGGACGACATCATTTGTCTGTGCATCTCAAAACCATGACAAATCACTGAAATAATAAATCAGTGTTACGACTTGGTAAGTGTGAGATCATTTATTCTCTATACCATGTGTGTGTGTACACATTGCCAGTGTAATGTTGAGGTTTACAGAATGTGTTTCAGAGGGCATGAAAGACAACGTATGTATCACCTTTTCCTTCGCTTCTGTAAGTGTGAGCATTAACTTACTGTTAGAAACTGGGAGCCGCCCTCCAAGGTCTCCCAGCACCAGGCTTTGTTATATATAATAATAATATTAATATTAATATTATTAATATTATTAATAATAATAATAATAATAATAATAATAATAATACAATAATACAGATTATTTTATGTTATACTGTATCACAGATTCTCTCTGTTGGTCAAAAGAGATGTCACCCTGACCCATTTGTCCGTGTGATGCTTTTCTCCATGGCGCCATGTTGATAAAGAGCGATCACATCAGCCAACCTGAGACCAAGAACAGAGAGTTCATGTTTTCGTTGATCATCTGAAAATATGTATTCATCCGTTCAGGGAAAGATCATGGTTTGGGTTAAAATAAGTACTTCATTAAAGTGGCAGAATGTTTTTGGCATCATTGGGCAGAAATCCCATAATAACCTTTCAGCATATTGTAAATCAAGTGTTCTGAGAGAAAACTAGATTTCTGCTCCTCCTCATGGCTCTGTTTTCAGACTTTAGAAAATCTAGACCGTGACGGGAGACTTTGACCAATCACAAGTCATTTGAGAGAGAAAGCATTCCTATTGGCTGATCATTCAACGGAGGCAGCTGTCAATCACTCGCAAACTCCGATCACACTCCGGTCAAACTAGGCAGCGCTGATCAAATATGATTCAATATTCTGTTACTGTAATGCTTATTTCTGTCCTTAGTGTACTGTTTAGCTGTAAAATGAGAACTGTATCTTAGGGTTTACCCTTGAACTGTAATTCCTGATCATTTTGTAGATTTTTTTACCAAGTTGCTGGTACGATTTATTATTTTAATAATAAATAACAATTCACTAAATGTATATAAGTATTTATTTGTTACATTCCATCTTACAAAGTTAAGAAAGTAATGTTTAAGTCCAGCCTGATGTTGCCTTACACATAACAGAATGATCAAGGGTCACTTCCACACACTGAGGCAAACAGCTGATTAATTAAACACTGGTATCAGATCAGACGGTATCGGCCGATACCCAAAGCCCAGGTATCGCTATCTGTATCGGGACTGAAAAGTCGATTGGTGCATCCCTTCTTTGTCACCGGTTTCCAGTCCTTGTTGTTTGTGAAGTGTCCCCCTCAGCTGCAGGCGGTGCTGCTCCGCTGTACAGTTGCTGATGCTGTCGGGCTGGTAGTTGGGGGGAGGAGACTGTATATCTGCTCCAGTCGGGACTCTGAACACACCCAGAGTAACTTGTTAACTGTTCTTTGTTGGTGCCCATGCGGTGGCTATGCTTTGCATGTCTCCAGCACCTCCACACCCTCCCAACCCCCTCCCCAGGTGTGGGTTGCCAGGTCCTCAGTCCCCCCCAGATGCAGGTTGCCAGATCGTAGTAATCCCATGCAGTGTGGAGGGGCTCTGAGATGCTGGCTGTGGCCCGGTGCCATGCTGGGCCTGGTTATTATCTCCAGATGACATCAGCATGAGCAGCAGATGCCTTTTTGGCCACAGGGGCCGAACAGAGAGAGAGAGGCAGAAAGAGAGAGAGTGTGCGACTGTGTGTGTGTGTGTGTGTGTGAGTGTGTGTGTGTGTGACTGTCTGCATGCTGTTCTCGGCAGGATCGGCTATTTATTACCTCCCCACTTATCAGGCCATCTCCCCCACTCAGCTGGGAAGGAGTGTCTGTTTCATTCCAAAACGATTTCTCCTCGTGATGATAATGTCATCATGCAAAGACACACACGTACGGAGATGAACCGTTTAATAATAGCAATCGTTATCTATTTGCTGTGGCAGTGACGCTAACATACACACGTTACAAAAAATGACATGATAATTAGCCTTGTGAATAATTATGATGATAATGATGGTAACAATCACAGTAGTAGCAATGAAAGAAAAACGGCTTGATGTCACACTGGAATAGAAGACAATCATCTCAGTAACACTGTAAATAATGGTGTGATTTTCACTGAAGCACAATACCAGAAGATACTGCAGTTAATGATGGTGATCAGCATTGTTATGTAGGTCACCTTTGTGTGTGTGTGTGTGTGTGGCCAACTGTGTGTGTGTGTGTGTGTGTGTGTGTGTGTGTGTGTGTGTGTGTGTGTGTGTGTGTGTGTGTCGTCCCGCTGAAAGCTGCTGGTTTATTTATGCCTGTGTTTTCTTTGAGAGACAGGCTGAAGAGGCAGGAGATTAAACTCATGGAAGCAAATCAAAGCAGAGGCAGACGATTTAGATTAAAGCGCCTGCACCTCACCAGGTTTAGCGAGTGCGCGGCGGTGTGTAGATGTGTGTGCACGTTAGCCCCGTGCGAGGCAGCAGGCACTGCAGCCGTTCCCTGTCCATCACCTCAGTTATTTTACAGTCCTCCTTCCCTGCAGCTTATTATATACAGTCTATCCCTGCTCAGCTCCGACCAATTTAATGGAGGGAAAAAAGACGGGCATCAGGAAATGATATTTCTAATCAGACAACAGCAAAGGGCCCCTTTTATTAAAGTGGGGGTGCTCTCTCTTTCCGTCTCTGTCTGTGTTCAGAGCAGTCTATGAGGCTGATAATGGCCTCGGCCGGTTTGGTGTTATCATATTAAAGCATGCACACACACACACACACACACACACACACGCACACACACGCACACACACACACACACACACACACACACACACACACACACACACACACACACACATATTCCCTCTTCTCCCTCTCTGACCAGTTCCCTCATATTCTTCCTGCCTTGCTCCTTTCTAGTGAAAATGGACACTTTTGTTGTTCTGTCTTTTATTGCTCCATACCGATGTGTATTATACCCTTTGAAAAAATATTGAATTCCCCCGAGTTCTCAGGGCCAGGCCATCGCACCTCATAAAAGCAGCTGTGGATTTGTAAAGTGGTAATGTGCTGGTGATCTCATGCACTGTGGCAGGTGGATGATGTGGCGGAGCAAACAGTGTGTGTACACCTGCACAGTATAGTGATAGAAAATGGAATTCAATTAAATTTTTTATATGGTATTTGTTTTTAATAGTTTACTTGATGTGTAAAATGTGTAAAATTGAGTGCTTGTGAAGGAATGATTTTTCCACACATTGAATACAAAATGAGTCCAGGAAATAGATTTTTAAGTAATTTATTTTCCATTTCGTGTGATGATTTTTTGTGCATGCTTATGTCTGGGCGTATGGTACGGTCACAGTTGTTTTAATTATGATTAAAAGACAAAGTGCTTTGTTTTCAGATAATTCCCTTTCCTTTTCCTGTGGTTCAATAAACAACATGACTGTAAGGTTTGGAAGCTGTTGCTGATAACAAAGAGCTGCAGGGAATTTTGGCAAAAAATGGCTCCATGGACTCTGTGAAGTTGATCTTATCTGAAAGTGATTAAAATCATAACCTTTGAAGGTCAGGCGTCTTCATGACAAGAAAGTGGATTTCTCAAATGAGAAACATTTCTTCTCAGGCCACAAAAGGCAGTCTTAGGCTTTTAGCAAAACCTCCTTAAACCGCTTAAGCTGTTGCTGCTTTGGGGGATCGGATTTAATCCAACAAGAACATTGTAATTAGCCTGCTATAAGACAAGACCTTCAAATGCATCTTAAAATATTTCTGCTATCCAACCAACCTTCAAATGTTCCTATAGTGCTGGATTCTACTTTGGTACATATTGCAGAAGTCCTCTTTATTCCAGATTAGCGTACTACAGAAAATTCTTCTGTAATACTTCAGGGGAGTCAGACTGCAAAATCTGAAACAAAACTCCAGTCAGCACTCCACAGTGTTTTGTGACAGCTGACAAGGCCCAAAGGTTTCATTTTTCAGTCAAGTCTAACAGTGACAGGGCTTTGTTTGTTTGGAAGCTTGTAATAAAACCGGGATTTCCATAGTGCATCTGTACTTTGTGCTTTGGACAGCAATGATGACACACAGGGTAAAACTCCTCAGCAGCTGATGGACTGATGGCCTTAAACTGATGTTGTAATCGCAGAGTAACACTCTGTTATGAGGAAACATTTGAGTATAAACAGCAAGTCAGTTTATTTATGTATATGTGTGAGAATAACCTCACTGTCAAATGTAAAAACTTAGCAATAAAAGAAAACAAAGGAGCTCCTGTGCTCCCTCTTCCTTACCCGCACTGCTCTTTTCAGCCTTACCTACAGTGTCTCCTGTGTGGCTCTATTGGTAATCCGGTGGTCTCCCACTCTCTCACAATCTGGAATCAGATAAGAAAACTCTATGGTTGGCGTGCCAGCTCCCTATTGGCCCCCATTACAGCAAATCATTCCTTTGCACCATCTTTTAACAACACTGTATTTGATGAATGGCACGAGAAAGGAATATAACATTTTAAGGAGACAATTTGTTTCCATCTTTCGAGCAGCTTCAAAGAAAATACAATCTACCTCATTCTCACTTCTTTAAATATCTACAAGTGCAAAGCTTTGTTAAGCAAAATAATGCACTATATCCTGGTGTTCTTGGACAATCACCCATGGACTCACTCTTTCTGGATGATCAACTTATCAAAGGGGGCATATCAGTAATATCTAAAAAATGGTCTCCGCTGACAGGTACAAACACTATGCAGAACCTGAGACTGGTATGGCAGGAAGAATTAGAAATAGAGATTTCAGAAGAGCATTGGGAGGAGGCACTTGGCCGGATCCATTCTTTATCTGTCTGTTTCAGACACGGCCTCACACAATTGAAGGTGTTACATCGGCTGCACTGGTCTAAACAAAAGCTTCACCAAATATTCTCAAATATTGATCCCTCATGCAAATGTTGTGGGTAAGTGCCATCCTCACTGACACAGATGTTCTGGAGCCGTCCTAGTCTGTTGAACTATTGGAGAAGCATTTTTCAAACTTTGTCTCAGGTATTGAATAGAAATGTTGATTTTGACCCTCTAATGGTTGTTTTTGGTGTTATAGATCCCATGGTGGGGAAAACTAGTCCAGAGTGCAGTGTAATAACATGTGTTACTCTGCTGGCACGCAGATTAATACTACGTAACTGGAAGCAAGCAGCCGCCCCTACTAATGCAAATTAGATGAGAGAAGTGATGACGCATTTAGATTTAGAGAAAATAAGGTTCTCATTAAAAAGACAGGAGGGTAAGTTCTACAAAATATGGTCGCCTTTTATAAATTACTTTAGCCAGACCAGAAACTGAAACATTAACAAATATGTATACCACCATCTCCATTATGAGCTTCCCTCTTACTCTTTAGTCACACCTGATTACAAAAACAGAATTCGGACAGACCTTCAGCATCCACCCCTTTTAAAAAAATAAAATAAAATAATTTAATTTAATTTACTTTAATTTATTTAAGGTTTTTGGTTAATATATTTAATATTTATTTGATTTATTTATTCCTTTTTTCATGTTGGTAAGACTGTTAAGACACACTCTTCTGTAAATTGTAAATTTATATTATATGATAGATTGTTTATTGTACAATGTGTGTGCAATTATTATTCTTATACTTTGTATGATCTCTCATGTGGAGAGTCGTGTTTTGCAAGTTATAATTGTTAAAAGCACAATAAAAACAGTGTTAAAATAAAACAAAGCACATGCATTGAATGTACAGCAGTGTTCACAATCCACATCTCCGTTGTCTCAAAGCCTTAAAAACATTCTTAGTGGCATTAAAACAAATTTGCATCAACGAGGTATTATTGAGTTAACTTTGACAGCCCTACTTTAAACTTGACTCATCTCATGAGTGCACTTCATGAAAAAAGTCAGTGTCCTTGAGACTATGTTCATGCAGTGTAGATGTTATTTCAATGGCCATTTACAATGATATTCTATAGGCTGTCAAAAGCAGGTTATCTTATGCCTGTGGTTCTCAAAGTGGAATTCCTGGCACTCTGTCAGGGGGTCCACGACATAATTTGCTATAAATTATAAGATTGTGCTGTATCATTAAAAAGGTTCATATCTACAGATGGGGACCATTTGCACCAATAAAACAAGCATATTGTGTCCATTACTCCCACCCACGTTAGCTTTGGGCCAATAGAAACTCTGATATGATTGTGACTCATCACGTCAATCTGTCGTGAATCTGTCACTTTACTCAGGAAGCTGCATAGCTTAGCTTATTAGCCAGCTAGCTAGCTGGCGAGCATGGAGAAATATTTGAATCAGTCCACATCGTCAAGCGACGCTAAGCCCAAACTATGTTGAGTATGACCACAGTCATATAGATTGACCAAAATTGACCAAAATGTGTCTTCAGGTGCGAACGAAGCCATGAAGCCGGCCAGCCGAAAGCGACATCTGATTACAAAGCAACCGGAATATCAGGGCAAAACAGTGGTGTTAACATGATTCAAACTGAAATGTGTTTCTGTTTATCACTATGGACTTGCATTTATATAGCGCTTTTCTAGTCTTCCGACCACTCAAAGTGCTTTACACTACATGTCACTATCAAACAGGTCTGAAGTATTTAGGTTGACAAGTTTTAGAATACAAATAGATCCAATGGCATTTAAGAGTAGCCTACAAATGGTAGTAAGCATTATGCTTAATCTGTTTTACGTTCAAGAGGGGGTCCTTGGAAAATGTTCTCTCCTTTCCTGGACCCAAAAAGGTTGAGAACCCCTGTGTTATGCTACTTGTGGAGTCATCTTTTCTAGTAGAGATAGCAGACTAGTGCTTGTGTGAACGTACACAAGGGAATGCAGATGGTGTCTGAACTGTGACAGACTAAACAGTTGCTCTGGGTTGCATCAGTTGTGTTTTTCTAACTCTGCGCCGTATCATCACAGTGGAGCTAAATCAAACTTAAGTCCTAATTACAGGCCACTGGTGGCTGCGTGGGAGTTGTCCCAGAGGTAGTCAGTGGTTAGTGTGGAAACAGAGAGGAAACAGAAAATGTCACACAGGTAACAGAGCCCGGCTGTTCAGGAGCAGATCTTGGCGACCTTTCCTTTCCTTTTTTATTTGTTTTAGTTGCATCAGCTGCAATTAACAGTTCCTGCTTTACCGTATCCACTAATAACTTCTCTGTCTCCTTCTCTCGCCCTCCAGTCACTTTGTTTTCATCCGGAGGTCCTGGAAGTTGACCGGTGACCACAGGTGACGGTGCAGCTCTGGAAAACCACCGGTATGTTGTCACCCAAACTCAGACACCACCTCCAGGCTTGAGCTCAAGGTAAACACGAATGTCGCCAGCAAACACAAAACACACGCATGCATATGAAAATACTTGGCACAAAGTCACGCACAGCGGGTCTGCTGACATGCCCGGTAAGCTCATAAATTAAGGCTTCTGACGTGGGCGTTCACGTGCACTGACACACAAAGCAAACATGTCATTCCGACTTATGAACAAACACACACTCATCCCCACCCTGACCTCTGAAACGCACACTCACACACAGAAGCAAAACAGTTTAGAGTCACTGCTGAATACTTGGCCTGTCTCTTGGTGGTGTGTCACTCCATCTTAATCCCTCCGGTATTTACAGCATGTGACAAGTGCACACAGCGGCCAGTCACGGTACGTTCAGCCAGGATCCTCAGGGCGTGGTTTTGCTTTTACTTTTTGTTTTCTAAGCCAACAAACATCCTCCTTGCGTGCAATTGCGTTACTAATTTTAGTGTGTGACATTGTTTTTGTAAGCCCACCAGTTGTTACTACAAGAAGGTCAACATAGCTGAGTTAACCTGCTGGAAACAACAGAAAGCGTAAAAGCTACAAAGTCATGCTTGGATTGTGTAAAAGAAAGAGGAATAGGTGGAAGACTAGTGGCATCATTAATAACAGCAGAATCTCACATGCAAAATATTAAATGTTTTTCTCAGTGCATGTCCTGCAGAATATCAGAAAAAAAACAAATAATTCTGGTTGTATAACATCAGTGTGCTGACTTGACTATGACGGAAGGAGAGACTCGTGGGTACCCATAGTACCCATTTTCATATCTGGAGGTCAGAGGTCAAGGGACCCCTTTGAAAATGCATGCCAGCCTTTCCTCAACAGAATTTAGTACAAGTTTGGACAAGCTAGTATGACATGGTTGGTCCCGATGGATTCTTTAAGTTTTCTAGTTTCATATGATAGCAGCATCTTCACTCTAGCTTTACGTCTGAGCCCGCTACAACCTAAAAATCACAAGTTGCGTTAATGCGTCATTATGCGTTTGACAGCCCTAGTAGGCTATTTTTTCTATAGCTTTTCTATATTTATGTTCTTGACTTTTGTACTACTTGCTTTTATTTTCTGTATGTTTATTGTTATGCACCAAAACACCAAGACAAATTCCTCGTATGTGCAAACCTACTTGGCAATAAGCCTGATTCTGAGATAAATAACACGTGTGTGACACCTTAGGAGCGTTATTTATCCTCCTTCACAACAAGCCAGTAGGACATGGTGTCAATGAATTCCTTAGGTTTAGGTTAAAAGCTACATATTGAGTGTATGTAGTAGGGATGTGCATCCCAAGCAAAAATACTATTCCATAATCACTGGGAACTAGTCAAGGATTTTTGGAAAGATCGCCGCATACACCCTTCTGTTGGGTTCCAATGACGTTATGTATTGCTGCTGGAACAGCTGATCTACCTGCTGAAACTATGAGGGCCGTGGTGCCGCTTATGCACACACACACACACACACACACACACACACACACCAACGCTGACAGAAAAGAGCCAAACTGAACGTGCCACGTACCAGGCAGCATCTGCGGCGGTTAAAACAAGGGAAAATATATATAAATATAAATTAAAAATAAAATATATATATATATATTTTTTTTTTCAGACAGGACGATTTGTCAATTTTCTATAATTTAATAACTATTCGAAAAATCGAAAATCATGACCCATGCCATATTTTGTAGCTTAAAAACGGCAAATTGATGGTTGGATTGTGTAAAATAAAGAGAAATAGGTGGAAGACTAGTGGCATCATTAATAACAGCAGAATCTTATCTACATGCAAAATATAAAATAATGTTTTTCTCAGTGCGTGTCCTCCAGAATATCACAAAAAATCAAATAACTCTGTCTCTATAACCTCGATGGCTGTAATGAGACTAATGCATGTTTGTGACACACCCATGAGCAGACACCTCTGTACACTTTTGTGTCCATTCTCTGCTGTTTAACTCACCCTGAGCTTCCAGCTATTCATTGTGTTTCATTACTACATTAAGCTGCTTCGAACGCCATAAAAGACAACGGCTGTGAGTCAATGGCCTCGCCTGCACAGCCACAGCTGAGGCGGCCATCTTAATAGGTATTGACGGCAGGTTTTAGCCGCGTTCTCCCACCACGCTTAAAAGCCCATGTTCCACTGATTAGCTAATTAAAACCTAGAGCGAGGGCCATCGATCCAGGGGGGAGGGCAGTCGGGAGGCATCTGTCCCTCAGCTTGACAAGGCCCTGGCACCCCCCCCCCCTCCCCAACACACACAAACAGGCACACACCTCCTCAGTTAGGGCCTGAAAGCATTACCAAGGCCTTTTACACTTCACTAGATCTATATATTGGCTTTGAGTACAAGTTATCACTTCTATTTTGAGAACATTTGCTCGTGATTGCCAGTTGTGAGGGTGGTGATTTTGTGCATCTGTCGTGTGTGTGTGTGTGTGTGTGTGTGTGTGTGTGTGTGTGTGTGTGTGTGTGTGTGTGTGTGTGTGTGTGTGTGTGCACGTTGTAAGGAGGGCCACAGCTCCAGCCAGATCGCTCTCCTGCCAGGCTCTCAGTAATGGTGGGTATTTCTATGCAGAGCTATCAGACACCTGATGGAGGCAGATTACAGGCTTGTGGCTGGACAGGTAGCTATAGAGGTGTCAGCCCTCACTTTTACAGAATCAAGACTCTTTCCTTTTTCTGCCACCTCACATTACAGCTAATAGCACCTTATCACCACACCGGTGCGTGGGTAAGGGATAAAATGAAATCAATACAGTGTGTTGTGTTAAAGGCAGGCTCAGAGAGATGGAAAAATCACAGAAACAATTGGTGTCACACTCTGGGGGAAACATTTTGGAAATGAGTCACTGCAGCAACACAGAACAGAGATGAAGATTAGTGAATCAACAGTAACATTCGGTATGGAAAAAGGTAGAAGCAATATTACTACACTAATTGAATTCAAAGAAAGAATATTACTGTATATTCCCATGATGGTTAAAATAGACCTGGTTCAATCACAGACTGAATTGTTATGGATTTATGTGATTATTTTCTTGTAATGACTATGATAATGAAATGTACACATGTAATATGGCTGTATATGTTGGTGTTTTGTTCATTCAGGGTTTTTTTAAGTAGGAAATGCTGATGACTGTTTTTGATTTCATCCTTGCATAACAAATACATGCACGTCTGTCAAGCTTGTATTTAGTCAGTATTCGGTAAATTCACTAAACTCATGTTCTACTACCTTCTGTCATGGGGTGAAAAAAGTAAAAATGTAACGTTCGTAGTCATAATGTTATGAGGCAGTCTACAGGATTAATGGACTTTACGTAATTATATATGAGTGTAAATATACAAACATTTTGTAAACAAAAGCCTAAAAATAAGTATCATGGTGTCGGTGTGTTTGAGCTCCTGCCTGCATAACAGCATGAGGTGAGCTGAGGTTGATGGACAGTGAATGTTTCATTAGTACAGTTATGCAACTTACACACACACACACACACACACACACACACACACACACACACACACACACACACACACACGCACACACACTTGTGTGGAAAGTAGGCCGTGTTAGTTCTATAATCACATTCTTTCATAATGAGGCTTATCTAAAAACTGATCCCGTCTTGGATAGGTTTTAATACAGCAAATAAACCGTGTGTGTGTGTGTTTGTGTGTGTGTGTGTGTGTGTGTGTGTGTGTGTGTGTGTGTGTGTGTGTGTGTGCGTGAGTGCGTGTCTGTGTGTGTGTGTGTGTGTGTGTGTGTGTGTGTGTGTGTGTGGCTTTGCGCATTCAAGCGTTTCCCCTTACAGTGCATTGAATATTTATAATGCTAATCAACAGTTGAGCGGAACAAAATGCTGTGTGTGTGTGTGTGTGTGTGTGTGCGTGTTTGTGTGTGTGTGTGTGTGTGAGAGAGAGAGAGAGTGTGTACAGTATGTAGATGTTTTGATGCATCCATGCACCTACCCAAACAGTGTGTGTATACAGTAAAGACGGTGTGCGTTTGATGGCGTGGAGCTCGCAGCGCCTTGCGGACTCACATTTCCTCCTCTGTATTCATTAGCCTACCGCTCGTCTCTCCTGGGATGGAGGATTAGCCCGAGAAGGGAAATGAATGCTTTCTGGGTAGACGGCGTTCTCTCTGCCTGCAGCAGGAGGTCCATTGTCTAGTTTGATATCCGCACAGGACACGGGACATCTGATCTGGCAGCCCTGACACACACGACACAGCCGTTAGCACAGGGGGGACCGGAGAGGAAGCTGAACCACGGTGACAGGGACTACTGTTTGATCGGGGGAGTGAAATACGTGCTTGTGATTGACCTCACTTGTTGTAAAAGTGGTGGACAGTAATGAAGACTTTATTGGCTTCCTGTTGACAAGCGGGGACATGTCAACAGGAAGTTGATTTACGCTCGTGGTGTGAATCATCATCATTGATTTGACTTTGTAACAGGAGGAGGAGAGTCAGCTGTTAAGCCTTTATGGGGTAGCAGCTTAGAGAGTAAACAATAGAACATATAGAGTTTGACTTGTACAATATGCTGGGAGGAGATTGATTAGCAGCTCTATGCTGAACGTCTCTTGGACAGGAGGGGGAGTTGAAATGTTGATGCAATCAATGGCAGCGTGCATAAATGCAAAGAGGTTTTCATAATGCATTAGTTGCTTCTTGTATTATTCTGCTTCATTACTGAATAATGCTACATCAGGAATCAAATTTTTTTTTCTAACCAGTCTTAAAATAAAATTCTCTAGGACAAAATAATTCTCTGCAAATTGCGGCATTAAGCTTCAGAGAATAGAGCGCGACGCTTCTCTGACCACACTGCCCCCTTCCCCTCTCTCCTCTGTCCACAAAATCCATCAAGGGAGTTTAAGTAGCTGTTAATTACTTCCCTGTCCCTGTTGAAAAGAGGAAGAGAGGGGGAGAGAAATCAAGAGAGAGAGAGAGAGAGAGAGAGTCTTTAAAAGAGCTAAAGCTTCGCTGCGGTGCAAATCCTCTCTGCCTAACAAAACCAAATCAATCTATACCCCTCAGCCATCCACAAACCGCTCTACCCTCACACACACACACACACACACACACACACACACACACACACACACACACACACACACACACACACACACACACACACACACACACACACACACACAACAGGAAGATGATCCTGTAAATCTGTGGTCTCGAGGGGCTGTTTGAGTGCTACTCCAGGGGTTTTTGGGAGGGGGGCGACCACGGGGGTTCGGGGATTGAAGGGAAAGCGTAAATATCCCCAAATTGCAGCTAAAATGTAACATTAGGATTGGTAAGCCCCACTCTCGCCCATAATCTTCCACAGCACTAAACCATTGCACCAAATGACCTCTATTACAGAGCCTGAACCCATTAAGTCAATACAGGAGAGATTACCTGTGAAATAGAGGCGACTATAGCTGCCTGCTCTGACAGACGTGGCCCCCAAAAAAGCCCCAGGCAGAATTAGATTTGAGGGCCGGGCGTGGCGTGTGCCTGTGGGCTAGAATTAGAGGATGTTGTATCGACCGCCGCTCGCTTGTTAGGAAGGAATGTGTGTATGGGGGCATGAAGGTTGATCACAGTGCAAATGGCAGAGATCAAAACCAGGGCAGTGCTGTGTGATTTAAGACCAAGTGAGATCCTGAAAACTGAACTAGAACTGCAGAGCTGTCAGGTGGTTAGTAGTGAAGTCCTTTACTCTGACTGTCACATGTTGGAGTCCAACAACAGTCAGTGTTTCCATCAGCGGCCACGTGTCCTGATGGGAAACAGGTGTTGGATCATATCTGCTGAATGCCAAATATGTAAACATGGTGTGCAAAAAATTAAGTGGTGATTTATGACAGCAGTAGACTCAAATGATATTAGCTAACTAATGTAATAACTAATATAAGAATGAATAATCTTAACATGGACACATGAAAGATTATAAGACAGGACAGCTGATCTTCTGAGCTTGATACTTATTTATCCCCATTTTCCATCAAGTATCAAAAACTAAAGATGTAAGCAGTATTTAAATCACAATGCAATTAAATCTAGAGTAAGCCATTGTGCTTTCAAGTGTCATCTCACCCAAATTACATAAAACATATATATTTTCATTTACCTGGAGTATTGGCCATGTTGGTAGTTTTGGTTTAATCTATATTAGAGGTTCATTGTCTCGATGAGCAGAGCTGACAGTGTGTTCTTGGGATTTTCTGGAGTAACAGTGACATAGAAGATGGAGACAGATACCTGAAAACTTACAAATTGTCCTGTCTCAGTTTTGTTTCCTGAGACAGGTTACCCTCCTTAAGCTGCCCCCCAGACCCTGGGGAGGGGGCTGGCTGTCAGAGGGGTCTACTGTCACCCTTCTGCCCATTCTGAACAGCCCCCAGACCTGTCAGGAGAGAGAGGGTTCAGTGTTGGGAGAGAGATTTTTTTTTCTTCTTTTTCTCCCCCTATCTTTCCCCTCCTCCTTCCCATTTAGTTTTATTTATTTGAAACCAGACGTCAGGCCGCCCCAGCCAGGAAATAGGGAAAGGGGAAGGTGGATGAATAAGTGAAGGAAGGGGTGGAAAGAAGAGAAAAGAAATGATTGTCCATAGTTAATTGCGTTAAAAGCGATTAATAGCTATTTGTTCAAAATGTACCTCAAAGGGAGATTTGTCAAGTATTTAATACTTTTATCAACATGGGAGTGGACAAATATGCTGCTCTATGCAAATATATTTATTATATGAAATTAATTAACAACACAAAACAATGACAGATGTTGTCCAGAAACCCTCACAGGTACTGCATTTAGCATAAAACAATATGCTCAAATCATAACATGGCAAACTGCAGCCCAACAGGCAACAACAGCTGTCAGTGTGTCAGTGTGCTGACCAAAAGGAGAGACACGTGGGTACCCAAAGAACCCATTTACATTCACATATCTGGAGGTCAGAGGTCAAGGGACCCCTTTGAAAATGGCCATTCCAGTTTTTCCTCCCCAAAATGTAGCATAAGTTTGTGCCGTTATTTAGCCTCCTTCATGACAACCTAGTATGACATTATTGGTACCAATTGATTCCTTAGTTTTTTTTAGTTTCATATGATCCCATCTATGACATATCTTTACTCTTGCTTTAAAACTGAGCATGGTACAACCTCTGAAATATTGGCCGCCCGCCGGTTAATTAAAAAATCGTAAGCTGCGTTATTGCTTTAAAGAAATTAGTGGCGTTAAACAAACAGACAGCCCTGCTTTATGTAATTTGAGTGAACAAACCCTTTAAAAGCTCTGTCTGTCTATAGTCCACATCCTCACCTGCTCACTGAAAACCTCCAAGCATCCTAAACATGTTGTCTCATTCCCTTTCTGTCTTTCTCTCTTCTTTACAATTTGTACCCAAGGGCACAGAAATCATTTCAGTGCACATGTTCACTATCATGTAGCCCAGGCTGAAAATGAGTTGCATTTTTGTCTGTGTGTATTTCCCTGTCAGATGCTATAGGATCAAAACGAGCTGATGCCGGTGCTGTGGTCGCGCAGGGCGGCGCTGTTCTTTGTGTTGATGCGTGTTTAGATTCATGCATGCATATAGTGTGAGGACCAAAAGTGAAGTGTGTGTATGTGTGTGTAAATGTATGTGTGTGTGTGGTGTTTGTTGCCATAGCAGACATCCCGCAGGGAGTGGATAGTGGTGGAGATGGAGGGAGGACGTTTTTAAGCACTTCAAAGTGGCCTCATTCCACACAGCTGAGCTCAGAGGTGTGTGTGTGCATCTCTGCGTGCATGTGTGTGCATGTGTGTGTGTTCTCCCTCTGTAAACCTCTATGTATTTATCTGTCAGTATATGTCTTTCATAGGCATGTGAATGTATACGTGTAAGTGTTTGAATGTGTGCATAGTGCATGTGCATGTGTGAGTCAATACATCTCTTTGTGTGTGTGTGTGTGTGTGTGTGTGTGTGTGTGTGTGTGTGTGTGTGTGTGTGATGGACTGCTGTACCTGGCTTTGTTTATGCCCTCTTCCAATCTGGGCTCCTCCTGGGAATGAACTACAGAGAGTACTGCAGTGCTTTGGGCCTCTTTGTGAGGTGTGTGTCTGTGTGTGTGTTTGTCTGTGTGTGTGTGTGTGTGTGTGTGTGTGTGTGTGTGTGTGTGTGTGTGTGTGTGTGTGTGTGTGTGTGTGTGTCTGTGTGTGTGTGTGTGTGTGTGTGTGTGTGTGTGTGTGTGTGTGTGTGTGTGTGTGTGTGTGTGTGCGTGTGTTGGAAGCCGCTTCAAGTGTGTATAAAAAAACACAGAGTGGAAGAGCGAGGGGAAAGTGAAAAGACAAAGTGTCACGGTGACTGATGAGCTTCTGGTTTCAACCTCGGCCGCAGTGAAAGAGAAATCCACTTGCTATTGCTTTGTCTCCTCTTTCCCCGCAAGAGAAAATGGAAATAGCCAACATCGAACCGACGCAGTCAATACCACTCTCCAGAAAAGGGCTGAGAGGGACGCTCTCCGCCGCAGAGCTGATGGACTGACGGGAGGGAGGAGTGGGCGATAGGTGGAGTATGTCAGGTTTCATCTGCCCCGTGTGACACGCAGCGCCCTGACAGCTCCGCTACACTCCATCTAGTCTCAAAACTATCTCTCACATGTTCACACACACACACTTTGTCTCTTCCCTCGTTGTTCTCTCTCCTTCTTTCACTCTTCTGTCTCGGTCTTTCCAGTTCTCGCTCTATCTTTATCAGTCTCTCACCCCCTCTGGGCTGACATTTTGCAGCATATGGCTCTCCCACACAAGCGCTCACACATGCACTGCCATATGCGTTTGCTCATACACTCCTCTCACACACACCGTCTTTCCCTCTCTTCTCCTGTTTATTTGCTCATCTTCCTTCCCTGTGTGTCTTTATTAAAATAGCACCTGGCCAATTCATCTGCATTTAAATGAGCTCATTATGAAAATGTAACAAGATGGAGAAGGGTTTTGATTGGAAGGATGGTTTTGAAATTTTCATCTCTGTCCTTTGACCTTTTGATTGGCTGAAGTGGACGTCAGTCAGGCATTCATAAGCTGTCAGTCACTCAGTGTCACGTCTCCACGCATGACTTGATTTGTCCACTCTCTCTGCCCACTTTCATCTCAAACCAGCAGACCGTTGAGCTCCAGGCCTTGGTAGCGTTTGGTCATCCAACCTCCAGGTGTTCCATCACAGTTGTTGTTTGATGGAACACTGGTTGTGCTGAGTAACCATTGTGTGTGAAGCATGGCATTGTGTCAGGGCTAAAACATGCTGGAAGTAACATGTAACATGTTGCTCAGCGGGGTTGCCTGACATGTTAGCTCACCAAGGAGCTCTAGTGCACATGTATAATGTGAAACACATGCAATGCACATCACACAGAGAGTTAAACGACCCATACTGACTACATGTTTTAGGCCTCAGTCATTACTGATTTAAGGTTAATGTGATCTCTTTCTCAACAGAATAGGATTAATAATGTTTCAATCCAGAAAAAGGAGGATTAATATGGTGAGACCTTGAGGAATGACGTCTGGAGCTTTAATAAGATGTTTGGACAAACAGCAGATCTTTATCAAAGCTCAGGAATTCATGCACCCATGCAAGGGGAAGATATCAAAATGTACCTTTAAACTAAGGACAATTCACAGTACAATCTGTACAGCAATACAACATCCTTTGATTAGATTAGATTAGATTAGATTCAACTTTGCAACGAAATGCAGTTTAGCATCTAACCAGAATAGAATAGAATAGAATTCCTTTATTACCTCCTTCCAAGGCCTAGGAAGGAGGTTATGTTTTCACCAGCGTTGGTTTGTTTGTTGGTTTGTTGGTTTGTCTGTTAACAGGATTACTCCAAAAGTCAGCGATGGATTTGAATGAAATTTTTGGAGGGATGTGGTGTGGCACAATGAACAATCCATTAGATTTTGGTGGCGATCCGGATCATGATCCGGATTCGGGATTTTTTTTTTAATAACTCCGCTCAGCCTGTGCATTAACACCACAGGCTTTAAGACATGCGCAGTGTAACTGATGACGCGTTCATGACGCGCCACCCAGCCTCTTTCCTTCTACCTGCAGAGAGAGAGAAGCACCTATAAAAACAGTAAGATATTGCACATGACTGAGTTGTATTGGCACTATATATAAGTAATAAATAAAAATGGGAGTAAATATGTACAAAGGAATAAACTAAGATACAGTTGGAATGTAAACATCTTTAGTTATATATATATATATATATATATATATATATATATACTTACAAGGGTGCAGTTGAAATGTAAAAAAGTAATGTAAATCTGTAAAGACATAAATACAAAGTAGCTGTACCTGTAGGTATTGTAGTGCTAAAGAAGTGAAGTGCAGAGTAACGTACAGTACAGTGTATACAGAATGAACAGTAATATATATATATATATATATATATAGTGCAGGTGTAAGTAAGAAGAAATGTCAATAGTAAGAACAATTAACAGCTGGAGGTATGATAAGAATAATTCAATTTCAGTTCAAAATACTTAATTTGTCCCTCCAGGGTCCATCCAAGGCAAGTGAGCGTGCAAACAGAAATACACGTGAAAAACAATCTAAAAATACGAGTATGACAATGCTAGAAAGGCGCACACAGGATTAATAACAGCAATATCTGACACATGTCAAAAGTAAGACAGCTGTTCACATCAGGAAACTAGTGAATACAATGGCCTGTCACTATATTAATGCAAATCATGGATCTGTCGCCATCCTCATATTGAAATGTACAGATATCCCAGATTAGGCAGTATTGTAAATTAAGTCTTGTGCAGGGAAAAGCGACTGCATATACAACACAATTAAACCATATGGACTAAATGAAGATATGAATTTATCTTGTTTTCTATATCTGTTTGTTTTTATAACATATTTTATATTTACATGTGTCTCTGATGATGACTTGCTTTTTGTCAAAACATTTCTGTATGGACCTTCATAATCATAACCATATGCTCAGAATCTAATTTTTCTGCCTGTTGTGGCACCAGATAAAAGCTCCCGATTGTTACCTTGAATTCTTGAAGAAAACGTTGTTTTTCTTGCATGCCTCCATGGTGAACAGAGTATCAGAAAACAAACTGAGTTGAAGTAAATGGATGCCAGAATTAACATCAGCAAAACTATATCAAAACATCCGTTTACAAACTCTCACAAAACTTGTACAATATAATGCAAGTCTCATTTATCCAGTATGCTCACTACTTCCCAAACACATGAATCTTCACCAAAATCTGATTGTATAAAACATTTACAGCCACGGCTGTCAGGCACAACGCAAGTCCGTGCATGAGACGTATGTTTTGATATAGTTTTGCTATTGTTAAATCTGACCTCCATTTACTTCAACTTATCAAGGATTTACTCAGTTTTCTGATAGTATGATAGGTAATACGCGGTGAGTAAAATTCTAAGGTTGAAGTATTCCTTTAAAGCGGCAGTAGGTGAGATTGGAGCAAATATAATTAAAAAAAGCTATTTCTATAAAACGATCGCTTTATCCTGACAGTAGTGCATGAGACAGGTGATCTGAAAAAAATCATGTTCCTCCTTGTCCTCCGGTGCTCCTAACGGCATCTGCAAGATTTCACAGACTGGAGGAAAACAACCAGTCAGAGCTGTTCTGGAGTCCAGCTGCCGTCTATGAGAGCCATCTGTCAATCACTCGCACACTCTGATCAAACGGTCAAACTAGGCAGCGCTGATCAAATATGAATCAATAGTCTGTTACTGTAATGTCTATTTCTCTCCTCAGATGTTTTCAGAATCATCTTGTAGTGTACTGTTTAGATGTAAAATGAGAAAGTTTGTGACCGGGCAGCCATGTTGAGATCAGTTGAGGAAATACCAAGCACCGCCCACCAGCCGGAGCACAGCCAATAGGAACGCTCTCTCGCTCTCTGAAATGACCTGTGATTGGTCAAAGTCTCCCGTCACAGGCTAGATGAACACTTGAATTACAATATGCTGAAAGGTTATTATGGAATTTTTGCCCAGTGATGCCAAAACTATTCTACCTACTGAAGAAAAGTGTGAGAAAAGCAAAACAAGCTTCTAAAAGATGTTGAACTTTGCATTAGACAGAAAGTGTTCATAGTGCAGAGGGAATGTCACCTGTGTCTCTCCCACACAGACACATACAGTACATACATAATCATTAGTTCTCTCTCTCTCTCTCTCTAATCAGTGGAAGCCCTGCCTTGTGCTTTCCTTCTGTAATTACATCCCACGTACCGCATCAAGCGGCAGATTGAATCCTCATCCCCGCACTAAACGAGTTTCAAGAGGAGCGAGACGGAGAGAGAGGGACCTCACCCTCTTTAATGAATTCTGTCTGTCTCTCCTCCCTGTCACTGTGTGTGTGACAGAATGGGGTTCTTATATGACGGCTTGATCAAACAACACACACTGACACATACGCTGACAGTGTGTTTGATCACAGCATTGTTGCTTGTGTGTTTTTATTACCTCTGACAAAAATCCAGTTTGAATGTTTTCGTTGTATGAAAGCGAGCCACGCTTTAATTAGCAGCAATTGTTGGAGGTATTTGTAGGCTCATGAAATATGCTGACTAACGAGATGTTAATTAGCTCTTCACAGGCACTCGCACTTCCAATGGAGGAGAATAGTCCCCATTCATAATCAATAGGGCTGTGGCCTCGCTTCCATGTCGACGTATTGATGTGCCTGCGTTGCTAAATGAACATGTGTGTTTCTGTTTTGTTTCGTTTTATTCCTCCTATAAGGCTCTGCTCCTCAGCGCTGCCCTGCTTGTTTATGGATATGGCTACCAGGGGTGTGTGTGTGGGTGTGTGTTTATTTGCATATACATGCGTGTGCACACACATTTTGTTGTGTTTCTTAGTGCCAAGAGATAGCACATTTCTGTGTCTGTTTCTTTGTATGAGTGGTCATCTGTGGGTTAACCACGAGGATCAGTGCAACCTCTTTCTTGTTTTCTGTGTGTGTGTGTGTGTGTGTGTGTGTTCGGAGAGTGTGTGTGTGTGTGTGAGGTGGGGGTCTCAGGCGCTCCTGCGGTGAGATTGCATTGACCGCTGTGTTATTGCTCTTTAATTATCAATTACAGCAGCCCCCCCATCCCGGCAGAGTGGAGGGGTGGAGGCGTATGCGGAGGTGATAATGAATACAGAGCTGCCATTAGGACGGTAACCGGGCTCTCCGTCTGGGGCTGGGGTGCCAGCGAGAAGGAGGAGGGGAGCTGGCTGGTGTGCTAATGAAACAGGCTGCAGCTCAAGACAAAAGAAAAAGCCACCATCCATCCCTCTCCCTTTCTCTCTCCCCTTCTCTCCATCCCATCTTGATCCCCTCATCATCTTTTTATTTTTCTATCTCTCTCATGTATTTTCTTGTTCACTTTGCATCCCACGCTTTTCAAACAAGCACATCCGCCACAGTCACCCCTATAGACACACACACACACACACAGTCAAACCCACTCACAAGGGACTACGGTCTCACAGAAACACAGTGTCTGTGTTTACTGAGTGGGTCATCTTTGAAGCTCTCTGCTAATCCATTTGAAAGTGTGCCCGTTCTTTCACAGCACATCATTACTCTGAATATTTCACATCTTTTTTTTTGTTGTTGTTGCGCTGTTCCTTTTGTGGCCATGTTTCCACCGCTGTGTGTGGTAGTATAATTGGTGCAAAGATGGGGAAAAAAATATTCAAATTTACATTTTAATCTCTACATTTGAAACAAATAAATAGTATATGATTTGGGATTTAAAATGTGAAGAGCATCCATTAATCTGGGTTTAATGTATTAGCAGGTTCTGTGTGCTTGCCTCTTGGTTATTCCATGTCGGTGGGTGTCCTGTTGATTTCTGCCAAAATTGAAGGTAGCTGTTAATGAGACTGGTGGACAGTCCAGCTAGGATACTCCAGCTTTTTAATGTCTTATTTATAATTAGAGTGACCATAAGGTTACCTGAAAGAACAATAGTGCCGGGAGGTTAAGGCCCTGTCTACACCTATACAGATATTTTAAAAAAATATATATATTTTCCCCTCCGTTATAAAAAAAAATCTGTCCACACAATCTTCGTTTTACAAAATATCTCATCCACACTCCAATGCAAAAACGACTCCAAACGCTCGCAGTAATATTCACATGAGATCACAAGGAATTTTGTTACCAGCCTTCTACCTCCCTTTCCTTCGGCTTCATTACAGTCAGTTTGATAACAGTTATTATTGTTGGTGGGGGGGGGATTTCTGTCATCACTCTGCTGTCATCAACTGTCTCTTTACATGCATAAATGAGGACAGGTTCATGTCCACAGCCCTTCTTAGTGCTCCAGACCTCGCCTTCAATCGCCCCAAAAGCACATTAATCACCATTCAACCTCCACATGTTTAATGTTGTCCTGCTTTGGCCTCCTGTGACTGGAACATTTTTAAATGTAAAGTAGTAATTAGTCTGAGCAGTGCTTACAAAACATTAAAAAAAGCTGGTAGTCCGCCATCTTTGTTTGTTCTCAATACACAAAGCAACAATGGGCATGAGCTAAATGAGGAGATGACATCATCGTTTCTTAAACGCTCTGTTTTTACACGTCAAGACGGATATAAAGTAACCAGAGTTTTTAAAAATCTGCACCTTCGAAGATGTTTTCAAAACCCAACAGACCCAAAACTGTGTTTGCGTGTGGACGAGAGGCCAAAACGTAGAGGGAAATATCAGTTTTTAAAAATATCTGTATAGACAGGGCCTAAGTCTCCAATCCTCATAAAAAGCTGCATGATTTTTATAAAAGACACATTTTTGGTGATGGAAAAATACAGCTGCATTTGGAGATTTTTCGTAAGAAATAGCTTCAGCCATTAAAACTAAAAGAGTGTTTGTATTATTCTACATGAAATAAAGATTTTTATGGGCTGCCTCTCCGTCAATAAATCACTGTGCCTGCCTACCGTGCCTATAAAGAGATGCCACATGACATTATGTCACCAGCGCTCACATGTAAATAGCCTGTTTATTTGGCTGACATGTAAATGCCATCAGAGCAGCAGTGTAAAGCACAACGGGACACATAGCGAGGGGCTTCCCTTTGTCCTTTCACTGCATGACAGATGAGAGCTGCTCCTAAAATGCAGCCGGCAATCACATCCTATTTTTCCCTTTTAAGAGATGAGACACATTAAATGTCTCCTGGAGGGGGAAATGTGAAAAATAAACAGAAATAAGCGTGGCCTCTGCACCGGCATACAAGTAAATGACTGAATTAGAAAGAGGCTATAACAGCCACGGCACATTTGATGGCACATTTTCACATTTTCATGTAGAGGCACATTACCAGGGTGACACCAGCCAGTAATGAGCAGACATGAAGAAGTTTGCTTTGTTTATCTGTGCAAATTGAAATGCAGTGCAGGAAACGTGACCGAGAGGCAGCCTCGCTCTGCTTTGTCACATGTGCCGTCAACCTGACCGGGCGCCGTGCCAAGCCGAGACAAGCCGCTCCACCTGTTGTAAATGTGCTCCGGTGCAGCGATACAGTGGCAGATAAACCCTGACCTCCAAGGTTATCACACTAAACCACCGCCTAAACACAGAGAAGTGGGTTACATTTAGATTTGTGCTCATGTAGATCACCTTGGGACTTGGAATAAAGTCATGTTATATGTCAATAGCCTGTATTCACAGTTACAATCTCGAAAGGCTTCACATCTCCCACATTATGAAGCACTAAATGACAAAGACATTCCCTAAACGTCAGACAGAGAATAGATTATCTCTGTGGGTAAACTGGGTTAAGGTGGTTTTACCCTTCATTATGTATTAACTGAATTAATTTCCAGCATCTTTGTCAGTTTGATATTCAGAATAATAGTTCCTCCTGACAGAGTCAGGCACTTGAAGCCTTTAGCTATTCATTCCCCCCACATCCTCAGGCTTCATTCTCTAGACAAAAAAAAGAAAGGTTCCCGTCCATGACTTTACATCTATTCAAGCTTTTCTACCCGGACCTTTCCAGAAGGGATTAATGCCCCTCCAGCTTTATAGAGGTCAGGTTGATTGTAGATTGAAGTCCACTCTAGAGATAGAAAGCTTATTAAATTACATCACCCATGTGGCCTTTGCAGTTATAATGCAATTTCCTTCTAAACCTCACAATTTCTTCTGACTACATATTTAAAGAGGACCAAAGCATGTGGCACCTTAGTTTTGTTCAGGTCGCTTTTTACGGGTATTTAAATAGACTTGATCCTGCCCACAGTTATTTGCCTGTTTTGGAACATTTTTATTGCAGCTGTAATACAACTATAGATGAAATTAATTGCACTGAATGGCTCCTATGAAATGATTTTGTTAGTATCTTATAAGAGTAGTTGGAGAAATTGTATCAAATGTCCTTCTGCAAACTTGGATAAAAATCTTGATGTCTTCTTAAAATATTTCTGACACGGGGTAAATGTATTCATTAGAGGATTTTAACTATTTATCATCTCCGTTGTATATTAAACCAAAATATCTGTAAGGTAGCTCACCTGTTACATAAGTAATTCTGTGCTTACAGGCAATTACAGGAAAAAAATGTAACTCTGAGAATGAAATGTAGGATATAAGAAAGTGGACTGTGTTAAGCTGTTTGCTTCCGGAATCACTTAATTATCAACAAAGAAGTTTTATTAATATTATTTCTTGACTTTATCTGCAGCATCGTGTTTCAGACATTTATGGGTGTGTTCTATCACAAGGCTGAGCTTATTCTCAATACGTTCATGTAAATAAGTCCAATTTGGAGAGCAATCATTTTCCTGCTGAGTCACTGGGACGTGGCACCATGTGAGGTGTCAGTTACACTCGTACACTATGTACCCTGTACACAATTATCACACAGTCTCAGAGAGCAGCGTTTGGCCTCTTCAGGATCACAATTGTTTCTCTCATCAAGAACAAGTTGTGAAATGTCAGGTATGTTCTGACTCGTACGTAGGAAGAGCAGGACTGCACTTGGTTATTAATGGATGGATAAATGATGTGTCGTGTCAAAGAACTGTAAGTTAATTTTCAAATTTTAAAGGACAAAGAAGAAACATTATGATAGGAAAAATGGGACAATAATATAGCCTCTTGTGCCAATTCTTGCTTCCTAATTTAGCTTGCAAAAATAGAAACTCTTCAGGCTATAAAAGTCCACTGGGCTTTCAGTCTATGTGTTCTCTGAGAGCAGCAGGAGAGGATGCAGCCGTGTTAAAGGTCACATGTTCGACCTTTCAAACCCCATTAAACAAAGAGTAACACACATCAGGATTTATTAGGAAGGGATCATATATACAATGTTTTAAATAGAAAAATCTCCAAATGTTGTGTTGTGTCAAGTCACTGGTAATAAAAAAAAATAGGGCTGTTAATCGAATAAAACATTTAATTGAAATTAATCGCATGATTGTCCATAGTTAATGATGATTAATCGCAAATTAATTTATTTTCATCTGTTCAAAATGTACCTTAAAGGGAGATTTGTCAAGTATTTAACACTCTTATCAACATGGGAGTGGACAAATATGCTGCTTTATGCAAATGTATGTATATATTTATTATTGGAAATCAATTAACAACACAAAACAATGACAGATATTGTCCAGAAACCCTCACAGGTACTGCATTTAACATAAAGAATATGCTTAAATCATAACATGGCAAACTGCATGTGATTATCATAAAGTGGGCATGTCTGTAAAGGGGAGACTCGTGGGTACCCATAGAACCCATTTTCATTCACATATCTGGAGGTCAGAGGTCAAGGGACCCCTTTGAAAATGGCCGTGACAGTTTTTTCCTCGCCAAAATTCAGTGTAAGTTTGGAGCGTTATATAACCTCCTCACAACAAGCTAGTATGACATGGTTGTTACCGATGGATTCATCAGGTTTTCTAGTTTTATAACTGAACCTGCTACAACCTAAAAATTGCAAGTTGCGTTAATGCCTATTAAAGGCATTAAATATCATTTGAGTTAACGTGTTATTATCACGTTAACTTTGATAGCCCTAGTATTTTTTTCAAATTTTCATTGTACATTTTTCGATTCTATATTTATGTTCTTGACTTTTGTAATACTTGCTATTATTTTCTCTGTGTTTATTGTTATGCACCAAAATGCCAAGACGAATTCCTCGTATGTGAAAACCTACTTGGCAATGAGCCTGATTGTGAGATAAATAAAACCTGTGTGACAAGTTTGTAGTAAATGATCTGGCAAGAAAATACAAGCCATGTTGAGGAACGAACACCAAACACCCCGTATCTGCCTGTTCTCATTCTCTGTCATTTTCTCTTTTTATTTTATTGACCTGTCATTTTAAAACCCCAGTTTGATACATGAGATTTGTGTTTCTTCCAAACAAATCAATTACTATTTTTTGTTACTAAGAAAAGCTGATGAGCTTGTCATGGCAGGTCCAACATGAAGATGCCAATAAATGATTAACCACAGGTCCCACACAAACCTTTCACAACAGCTCTGCTTTTTGCTGTCAACCTCTCACTACATGGTGACATGCTGAAACGTGCAGGTTTCAGCTTTAATGTGCTATAATATGTATCCCTGACTATTTGATGGGATATTATGCCGATAGTTGCTTTAACACAAGATCATAAATCTTCCATTCTAGTGAGCTTTCAGTGATATCAGTGTACCAAAATGGCCATGCCAGTTTTTCCTCACCAAAATTTAGCGTAAATTTGGGGCGTTATTTAATCTCCTTCATGACAAGCTAGTATGACATGGTTGGTACCAATGGATTCATTAGGTTTTTCTAGTTTCATGATGCCAGTATCTTAACTCCAGCTTTAAAACTGAACCCGCTACAACCTCTGAAAGATTGATTGCGTAATAGAAATTAATGACGTTCAAACAAATTTGCATTATTATCATGTTAACTTTGACAGCCCTAAAAAAACAGTCAAATTCAGGTGTGTTTTTCTGTCAGTGTGAAGCAGTTCATTTGTTCTCTCTGGCCCTTCCCTTCCCTCAAAAAAAAACATCAAAAAAACACAACCATAACCACACTCGGACTCCAGAGGGAAGTCAAATTGCAGGGTAAGGGCCCCCCCCCCCCTTTCTAGGTGGTCGTCTGACCACACAGAGAATGTTTGAGCTCATGTCCAAGCACCATCTAGATCCCCCGCCGAGGCCCAGACAGGCAGATAGGAGGCAGATAGGCAGATAGGATGCCCAGAGGGAGAGAGGGGAGAGGACAGCGGTGCTGGGACAGCCGGCGTCCTGCCAGCGTCCTGCCAGCCACAGCCAGCTGTGCACAGAGAGGAAGAGTCCCCATCTGTCAGGATCTGTGCTTCTCCATCTCTGCTCCGCTGTACGTGTCCCTGTCTCTTTTCTATGCTGATTGATTAGCTGTTTACGTCTCTTTCTCCTACAATCACCCCCCACCCCCCACCCCCCACACACACACACACACACACACACACACACACACACACACACACACACACACACACACACACACTCACACATTGCTGCATCGTCTTCTTTTCCCTACACCTCCCTCTTTCTCTCTATCCACCCCTCCTCTTCTTTCTCTCCTCCTCCTCCTCCTCCTTCCCTCTCACGCAGGCAGACAAAAACACCCACTCCCCCCCCCCCCCCCCCCCCCCCCCCCCTCCCCACCACCACCACCCCCCCTCTTATCCGAGAAAAATAGACTGGATGCTCACGCTTGCCAAAGTGCCTGCGGAAAGCCAGGCCGGGGCTTTTCACAGAGCTCTACGAGCAGTAACAGCGGGCAGAGGAGCGAAAAAAAACGCGGCCCAATTTGGTCCATGTGTCTTGTTTCAGGAAATTGCGTTTTAAAGGGCAGCAGGTCTTTTTTGTACTCAAGTGGGGGGCGAGAAACCTTCACCTACACTTGTTTGTTTGGGAATATCCTGTGTGTCTGTGTGCATGTGTGTTATTACAGTACATCCTAGTCTTTTTTTAAAACCTGTGAAAGGGCGAGTTTCAGACATTTGAAAAGATAACATCGCCAGACATTTCTAATACCGAGGGGGGGTTACAGATACTCGGTGTACAGACACGGCTCAGTATCTGCTCATCTCTCCCCCCAGAGTCATTCTGTAAAACAGATTTATGTTATTTTACAGAGCCTTTTTTGTTTTTCAGATTACTGCCTCGGTCTAGTTTTTTTTGTAGTTGCACTGTCCCGTGCTGTTCTTGTTTTTGTGCGCTGAGGCCCGTGAGGCACGGAGAAAGAAAGAGATGAGGAAAAACAGATTAACATGCAGCTAATTGTAATGGAAACACCATCTCCCTCACACCATTGTCTCGCCCCTGCACCCGTTTGGATGGCGCATAAAGACATAATTCCCCTAATGTGAGGTATTTGTAACACTGCCTTTGTTGGCAGCGGGTCGGCTGGCATATCGCTCCACTCTAACGGGCCTCTGCCAGCCTCGCCAGCCCCGTGCCATCCATCACCATCGATGCCAGGCGGGCCTCGGCGCACATGATCCTGCACCCAGGCACAGGCCCGGTCCTCTGGGACAGCATCGGGGGTGTAGAGTGCGTGTGTGTGTGTGTGTGTGTGTGTTGGATCTCATTGTCACTGTAAACAGCACTTTTTTTGTCCTCCCACAAGCCACAGTGGTGTGTGTTTTTACAGGCCAGTAAGTGCTCATTACTCTTGCAACTTGAACATCCACTGACTCCAGATCACATCATGCACATTTGTGTTCACACGTTTTCTTCAATATGTTTAGAAGCCTGAAAGTAAAGTCTTCAGAGCTTTCTCGGCCAGTCACAACCCAAAATGAAAGTGTATTCTGTGCAGTTTAGCAGATATTTCAAACAAACCTTTATCAGCATCAACATATAGAGTGCTACAGGAATGAGTCCTAAAACCTGGAAATGAGTTAGCATGTTAGCACTTTGTGGTTCCCTCGTCTGGAAGGGAAATCATAGAAGTGGTGTTCATTTGTGAAGATTATCTTGCTGAACAACACATGTAAGTATCATAAGTGTTTGTTTGCCACAGAGCTTATTTTCTAGGGATGCACCGATCCGACTTTTTCAGTCCAGATACCGATAGCGATACCGAGTACTGATCCGATACCAGTGTTTCATTAAAAAGCTGTTTGCCTCACTGTGTGGAAGTGACTGGGATTATTCTTTATGTGTAAGGCAACATCAGGCTGGACTTAAACATCGCTTTCTTAACTTTGTAAAATCAAAAATGTAAGAAATAAATGCAAATATAAATTTACTGAATTGTTATTTATTATTAAAATAATAAATCATATCAGCAACTTGGCAAAAAAAATCTTCAAAATTAACATGACTTACAATTCAAGTGTTATCCTTTTCAATGCAGCAACAAAATGGTCAAAACTTAAACAGGAATTCAAATTCCAGTATATCATGTATGTAAACATAGAATTAAATTGCATAGATTGGCCCCATTGTCTCGATACCCGATCCAGCTATTTGAGTCAGTATCGGCCCAATATCCGATCCGGTATCGGTGCATTTCTACTATTTTCTGCAATAATCCACAACCCAATGGAACAATCCCACTGGCTTTTTGTTGAGGGAACCAGGGCGATGCTAGCTTCCTGGTTGGCCTACAAAAATCCGTCATCCATGTAGCACTCTATAGGCTACTTACAACTTGTAACAAAACCCTAATCACTCTTGTGAAACACTACAAAAGAGCGTATTGTGTGGGATCACACTGTGAATAAGATTCAGACCTTTAACTTGAACTACCTCCAACCAGCGCTGAGCTCACTGGCATTGCTCACATTTTTTGGCACCGTCCGTCTGCCACTCGGTCCGCAGAGTTCAGGAAGAGACGCGGTGAACACTCTTGTCATTCAGCTGCTCTGAAAGCAGCCAAACAATTCTGTTGGCTCTTTGTCTCCGTTAGATCGGCTTTGGTCTTCTGTGAAATAAACAAGGAGCAGACAGAGATACATCTGTCGAGTTAGAGAGGACTCGCTCTCAGAAACACACAAGTAATAATCACGTCACCGTGAACGTATCACTGACAAGCATGCACGTTCATGTGCACGCGTCGCTTTTGTTTGCCGTGTCAACATCAGCTTTACTTTTCCCTCCCCTCCTGCCCTGCCCACTGCTGTCTGCGCCATAAATGCCAGCAGTCAAGAATTCATCTAATTCACAGCGCCAGCCGCAGTATTTCCCATCCCCCTGTCAAAAGCCGTATCCAGCCCTCATGCACCTCCTTGTTTACTCTGCTGCTTTATTCCTCCTCCTCCTCGTGCACATGCAGCCCTGACCACAGCGAAGACAAACACAGATCTGTGCAGGAACACAGTGTACAAAATAGTTACACCACCTTTTAAATACTGAGCTGAACCTTTAGAAAGAATGTTGGTCTGAAAGATTCTCTCACTTGTCGTCTAGACAATAATGAGATCAAATTATCCTCTTTAACCATCTCTTCTCTTCATGAAAATGGAAGGCCTTTATTTTATAAGTATCAAGACAGTAGTTGAGCTGAAAAAAGAGCTTTAATTGAATGTTCATTTGGTGGTTTATAGGAGGTGTTTATAGGAGGTGCTTCACAATTCTTCAACCTGATAATATTTTTAAATTGCACAGTCATCAATCAAAAAAGTAGGACTGTGATTTCACAATTTTTTTTAATGAAAGTTGGATCAAGCAGTAACTGAAAATGAAATTCTTTTGGAAAAAAACACAAATCAAAATATATTTGATTTTATTGGACCAAAACGATCAGCTTTTGTAGCCACAGACGTCTCAGCCGTCAATTCTGCCTCTTCCCCAAAGGAAATTAACCGACGGATTCCTTCTGACAGACAGCTGTTCCTCCCGCAGAGGGTCTTCTTCATAACCTGCACCTCCCCACGGCACACACACACACACACACACACACACACACACACACACACACACACTATTCCGAGTTACTCCCTCCCAGGGGAATAAATCTGCAATCAACTGGGCCTATAAATAGCTGTGGCACACTTCACTGCTGCTGAGGCCCCCTGCCCTTCCCAAAGAGCTGCTAACACACACGCACACACACACACACACACACACACACACTCTGAGGCTCTCCACCCCTTAATCCAAAGCAGGGCACCCAGCCTTTCTTTGCTACTCTGCGTTTCCTGCCGCTGATGTTATGTGCTAATATTTCTGCGAGCAAACACATTAACAGGGGCTAATTAAAGTAATTTGTCCCTCACATATCTGCACATTAGTTCTAATAGCTTTCAGGCAATTAAAAGCCCGAACCGCCAGCCATATTAGCCATTCCATCTGAATCATGTGCTTAAACCCTTTGAGAGAGCCACTAACGCTACGCTAGGCTAACGCTAGTTATTGGTAGCCGGGGCTAATCACCTCATTAGTCAGCAGGCTTAATGAGATGTGTTATTTAAGTAGATACTGTATCAGGCGGGGGGGACCTGTTCCTCTGGAGCCAGCACACAACACAGAGACACATTTTTATCATCATTAATCTCATACAGGCACACACACACACACACTAATGGTCTCACAGAAGAAATCCACAGAAATAGATTTTATAATGAACACTTTCCATAACTGTATATCACAGTGTGAAAGAAATTCATGTCGATGTTAAAGCAGCAAAAAGCTCCGCCAGGAGACAACACTGAAAAAAAAGCCAAAGATAGTCCTAAAAATACGTTCCAATACAACGTTTGTTTTTGATTTATCACAATTACGTTTAATCCAAATCGGCGTAGGGAGGAGGTGGGAGTGGATGGATGGTTGGGTCAAACACAGGACTTTCACCCAGGAGACCGGTGTCCCAAACCATCATCTTTTACTAAACCTTACCAAGTACTGACGTTTTTTTTTTTTTTTTTATAAACCTAAACTTAATTGAGAATGCAGTTTTAAAATGACAAAAGTGCCATAAGTCAAACACTATAAAGTTGATATACTCGTATGTAGAAATTAAACGTATTTTGGGTTCAGAAACGTCAAGATTTGTTAGGGTTCAGATAGAAATATAGAAACTATAGGGCTGTCAATCGATTCAAATATTTAATCGCGATTAATCACATGATTGTCCATAGTTAATTAAGATTAATTGACATTAATCAGACATTTTTTCTCTGTTCAAAATGTACCTTAAAGGGAGATTTGTCAAGTATTTAATACTCTTATCAACATGGGAGTGGGCAAATATGCTGCTTTATGTAAATGTATGTATATATTTATTATTGGAAATCAATTAACAACACAAAACAATGACAGATATTGTCCAGAAACCCTCACAGGTACTGCATTTAGCATACAAAATTTGCTCAAATCATAACATGGCAGCCCAACAGACAACAACAGCACAATGTCAGTGTGTCATTGTGCTGACCTGACTGACTTGCCCCAAACTGCATGTGATTATCATAAAGTGGGCATGTCTGTAAAGGGGAGACTCGTGTTTACCCATAGAACCCATTTTCTAAAAATCGCAAGTTGTGTTCAAGAAATTAGTGGCGTTAAAACGAATTTGCGTTAACGCGTTATTATGGCGTTAACTTTGACAGCCCTAATAGAAACATTAGATGGACAAAAAAATGTCATTCATTTGTTTCAATGGGTTTTAATCTGTGAAAGACTGCATCTTCTGAGCTGGATTTGGTTTTTTGAAATGGGCCGAGGGAATGCTACTGCTGAGATGTGAGATACAGGTTTTAGACACCGGTCCAGTCCGACTTGATTTGTCACATTTTGTGTTTTCCTCTGGACAGGAGAGCGATTTCCAACATTAAGGCAAATTTCTTGGCTTTTATTAAGAAGCTGAACCGTGATGACTTCCATAATGGTGCACCTTTCTCTTGGTTGACCTCCCTTTAAAGAGATACTGGAGGCCTAGCCCCATTTGTGTCTCTCATGTTTTACCATTACATTCAAGTCCCATCTGATTCTCTGAAAAGTAAAAACCTGACAATCTGCTGTTCTGAGGGTATTTCCAGAATCCTTAAAGACTCCTTGAACCATCTGGATGAAAACATGTTCAATCTGCTGCACATACAATAAAAAGCCATTTGATCCCTTTCTCAACATGCAACTGTTCCAAACAAAGAAGGATAGCTGCAAATGCCTTTACCTAAAGTGTACAACAAAAGTTTTATTATAATTTATATTAATGTTACCTTCTGTTATTTTATACTTTGGATTGTCTTTCTCTCTTTTCCATTGTCATTATCTGCCTTCTCCTCATTTCTGTGAATCCATGAATGAATGGAAACACGTGTGTGTTGTGTAACCAGATCTAACAGATCTACTGTGCAGCAACTCTGGCAGTTCAGCTGGAACTGTCACACTAATGCAGTGCTACCACATATCAATAATTTAATTTAATTATTGTCTTGTAATTTTATCATGTGCCTCTTGGCATGTTTATTAGTGTTTCAAAGAATGAACTAAAATCCTGTCAAAGAGATCACGAAAGATTACTGAAGATATCTGCTGCCTGCTGCATAACACCGTATCAGAGGATCTTTAGAAGTTGGACGGAATAATGCATTTCAATCTTTCATGTGTCGTACAAAAAGGCAAGAGGAGAGTCCACGATTCTGTCCACCTGGATAAGAAAAAAGGGTTGCAAATGTTTTTTACTGTGTTTTCATCCAGACAGTTACAAGAGACTTTGATGTTTCAGGGAATACTTTCAGAACTACATGTTGTTAAATGAATGATTGCTTGGTATTTCAAATATTTTTCAGAAAAATGGATGCTTAGTTCTGTGACTCGAATGTACTGATTCTACATGAGAGATCCAAAGTAGGTCTATTGAGTACTGACTTACTGTTTGCTTCTCTTCAGTCCAGAGTAATGTTGATCCATCAGAGATTAAAGGAAGACTCGTGATTGTGTCAGATTTAAAAACATACTAAATAATTAAGAATTACAGTATTTGCATGCAAGCAAAACACATTTTAAATAAACTAGGGCTGTCAGAGTGAACGCGATAATAACGTGTTAACACAAATTAGTTTTAATGCCACTAATTTCTTTAACGCATTAACGCAACTTGCGACTTTTAGGTTGTAGCGGTCTCAGTTTTATAGCTAGAGTGAAGATACCGGTATCATATGAAACTGTCATTGTTTTGTGTTACTTGATTTCCAATAATAAATATGTACATACATTTGCATAAAGCAGCATATTTGTCCACTCCCATGAAGTATCAAAATCTCCGTTTAAGGTACATTTTGAACATATAAAAAAGAATGTGTGATTAATTTGCGATTAATTGCGATTAACTATGGACAACCATGTGATTAATTGCTATTAAATATTTTAATCGATTGACAGCTCTACTGTTAACATTTTCCACCATGGAAACTCCATCCTGAAACTATCTGCAGGATCTGGCTTCATGCTTTTTTCAAGGCATGAAAAATTAAAACTGCACCTTTTGGAAAAACATGAGGTGGCTCAAACAGCCCTGTTGCCAGAGTTAAATGAACATCAGACAATCAGCCCTAAAATAAACTAAATGTTTATTTATTAAAAGTGGTCAAAGTTTACTAAATGAGGTTTGGAAACTGCATCTTCAACTGCAAAGCAAATAAGTGGAAGAAAGAACCAATCACTGGAAACACCTTAGAAAAGGTCAGACTGACTTATTGATGAACCTCGTCAATGATCACTCTGCCAAAGTTAAAATGAGGGCTTCTTAATTGATCGGTCAACACGTAACATGGCAGAGGTGATTGTTTTTGTCTGCAGGTGCTCTGTTTGAGCAGGTAGTGTGTCACATCAATGGTGTGTGTGTGTGTGGTGTGTGTGTGTGGTGTGTGTGTGTGTGTGTGTGTCTGTGGTTACTGTGGTGCTATCAGACCCCTGACCTTTCCATGTCCTGATAGCGTCCCTGGGGAGAGAGAGAGGGATGGAGGGATGGAGCGAGAGGCTGAGGAAGAGGGGTGAAGGGGGGAGGCCTTTTGTTTTTCTACTGGAGGCCTCAATGTCACCACAGCCTGAGCTTTGATGGAGCAAACAAGCTGTTTTTGTGAACCCAGTTTGAAAACATACACTTATGTCAGGGATAAAACTGAATTATGATACGGATTTATGACACTTATCCCGTTTATGTTTGACATTTATGAAACAAAAAAAATATTTATATCTTTTGTTCTTTAATTTGAGAATTTGACTTAAAGTGGAAGCTACAAACACGAGCACTAAACAGACCGAGATGCACACGTCCTCCAGGAGAGGAAGAGCATCACCTACATGGTGAAAGCAGCCCAGCGTGTTGATGCCAGATTTAATTGTCTGGGGCAAAGGCGAGTGTAAACTGCACGCCTCACAGACAATAAGTGCTAGTGTTACCAGGCTGCACAGTGTGTTAATGGAGAAGCAGGGAGGGGAGGTTTGAGGGGGGGGGGTTTCTGGTGCTCCCGACCCCGCGAATCACATCACCTCCTCCCTTCCTCTGCCCCCTCACTCCCCCCATCAGGCGCCCACCATTTGCTCATCCATCACCATCGCCCCTCGCTCTCCTCTCCCCTCCGTCTTCCATCACTCCACCCAGCCAATTTAGTCCTCACTCATTTTTCTCTCCTCTGCAGAGCGCCGTGCTTTTGTCCTCCTTCCGAACCTCTCTTTCACTCCTTTCCCCTCACCCGCTCTCTCCTCTCCGCCGGTGTCTGATCGCAACATTTGAGCGGTCTGTTGTCGGCGAGGGCGTTGAATGACAGCTCACTGTGTGTGCTGGGTTTTTTTTTTCTGTCTGTGTGCAGGCAGTCTGCTGTTTGTGTGTCCTGAATACATGTAAAAAGTGTGTGTCGATGCATGTGTGTATCTGGAGCCTGTAATTAAAACCAATGACAACCAAAAAAACAAGAACTACAGCCAGGCTTCGCCATCTGTCCCCCCCCTAAACCTGATACTCCTGAACCACCTTTATCTCTTTCTTTCTCCCTCTCTTCCTCTCTCCACACACTCACCTAGCACACACACACTCCCAAACGCACCACTAATGCTGCCATTCGGCCATTTTCCAGGAGTTCCTCTGTAAGCCGTAGCATCCAGAATTAAAGAGCATTAGTCATGACTGCAGGGCACAGCACCCTGGCCTCAGCCTATCATGTTTGCACCATTCCTACTACAAAGACACACACAAACATTATACACTAACACACACACACACTACCAACTCATCCATCCACACACACACACACTCATTCTACCTCCCACCTAGTCCCCCCGTGGTCCCCAGGCTCTCTTTGCCACTCATTAACCCTGTCACGTTTACGGTATGAATTAAATGATTCCAGTGATGCATCCCCACGCATCGAGGGAGCCACAGCCAGACCTCGTCCCCCCCCTCAAGGCTGTAGGGACGGCCCGAGGCGCCACTCGGCACCCTCATTATTACCAGCATGGTGGTCGCTAGCTGCCACACTGTTGTTTTAGCATGTACACGTCCTTGTGTGTGTGTGTGTGTGTGTGTGTGTGTGTGTGTGTCGCATGTATCTAGTGTGCGCCTGTCACCCTCTGGATGTTTGATGTTTTAATGTCTGAATGGAGGCGGATGCTTGTTTGTGCTCAGAGCAGCAAAAAGCTGATAGTGGTATTCCACTGTCTTCATTCAAATGATGGATTTCCATATTCAATGAATGTGTGCCTTTCAGGAAAGCTATACATCGGCAGGTTTAAACACAAGCTGGGTTTTCATGAAAACTTCTCTGGCACCCAAAAATGTATGCAGTTCTGTTTATTTATTTACACACACATACAGTAAAACTTCATAAAATCCATAAAAATGTGACAGATGAGATCAAGAAGTCACAGACTTATACAGCACACCTCCTCTCAAATTAAAGGAGAAAAACAAAAGAAAAGAAAATTAAGCAGATAAACTAACCAATCAGTACACAGTAGGGATGGAACGGTTCACAAAATTCACGGTTGGGTTCATATCACGGTTTTGGGGTCACTGTTTTCGGTTCGGTACATTTCTGTTACAGCGAGTAGGTCATGTTCTGATTTCAACATGCTTTTCATTTATTTGGCAAAAATAAGTTAACAAATGTTTGCCTTAACAAAAGTATGGCTTCCATAAGGAACATAAACACTTCTTCATTGTCAAATCTTAATTGAAAGAATAGGTCTTCTACAGTCATTAGTGTAAAAAAAAAATGCAGCTTTGTTATTTTCATATAAATATGATGTAATTATAGACTAAGGTCATCAACATAAATTGAAGCATAAGCTCAACCAGAACTTTACTAAAAAAACAACAACAGTATAACATACAGTATGTCTCAGTTCCCTGATTATCAGCTCTTAATTGAAAGATTAGTTTTTCCACTCACAAAGTGCAGTATTTGGAGGAATACGGTTGGATTTCTGTGCCACTGTGTTATTTAAAAATAATTAATAACTATAAAACAAGTTACAGGGATTGTGCTGCTGGAATTACTGTGTTGCTTAAGTATCAGTGAGACTGAATATTATAGCGCGGCTCAAGTAACGTTACGTTAATCATATGCTGAAATCTAGCGTCCTCCACGACTGCATAAGGCTGCATATCTTTCACTATCAACCTCCCCGATGCTGTAGTTGTGTTTTTTGCCCTGTCTAAGTCTGCATTTAGAGGCTGTTTAAATGCTGCAGGGAGAAGGCACCGCTGCTCTTTCCTACCTGAAGTGTTGCCGCTAGCAGAAACCACACGTGTTGCACAGTGCTCACACAGTCACTGTTTTAACCACCATTTTTTTCCATATCTTTGGGATACAATGTGTCTCATCTGCTTACCCATAGCCCCCTCCCTCCCCCTACCCATCAGTCCGTGTGTATGTATGTGATTGTGCCTGTGTATGTTGCTTTTTGTCGTTCGTCTCCTGTCTGTCTCACACCGTTTTCCCCCCGACTATGTTAAAGCGTCTTTGAGATCCTTAAAAAGCGCTATATAAATCTAATATATTATTATTATTATTAATGCATGCGCAGTAAAATCTGGTCTGCACTCGCCAAAATTGAGCCAATAGCAGCAGGACCACAGCTTCAGTTACACTGCGCATGTGTTAAACCCCTTACCTGTCCGCCCGTGTCCCAGCCTCCTTTCCATAGGCTTTGGTTTTTCGTGTGACAATAAACGGGAGCCTAACTCTAAATGAAAAAATTACACAATCAGCAACTTATTTCAAATGAACCGAACAATACATACACGACCCGTATCATGACGTGTGAACCGAACGTTTCGGATTTTTTACCTGAACCGTTCCATCCCTAGTAGACAATGATCCAATAAAATGTAGTTTTGTTAAAAGTAGATAAATTAAACTGGATGCTTAAAGCTTCAGTAGGCAACAAGTTTTTGGCATCATTGGGCAGAAATTCCATAATAACCTTTCAGCATATTGTAATTCAAGTGTTCTGTGAGAAAACTAGACTTCTGCTCCTCCTCATGGCTCTGTTTTCAGGCTTTAGAACATCTAGCCTGTGACGGGAGACTTTGACCAATCACCTTGCAGATGCCATTAAGAGCACTGGAGGCCATTGGAGGACACTGGAGGACACCGGAGGACACCGGAGGACACCGGAAGACACCGGAGGACACCGGAGGACACCGGAGGACACAGAGGCACATGGTTTTTTTCAGATTACCTGTCTCATGCACTACTGTCAGGATATAGTGACCGTTTATAAATAATAACTTTTTTAATCATATTTACTCCATTTCTACCCACTGCTGCTTTAACAACCAAAAAAGAGAACATTACCTGGATAATCTCAGTAAAGGCAATACGTACCAGCTTTAAATACTTAAAGCGCCTTCCACTAAAAGGATCTTTTGTGTGTTAGTTGACTTGATTGTTTGACCTTCGCTGAGTTTGATATTAGAAGGTTGTTTTATCTACCGAAGGGGGAAAATTCCTCTGAGCTCACCTTCAATCTCAGTTTAACGTTTTAGTACGTCCGAGCACAATTTGGTGACAGCACAACTAGTTTAGTTTGTGGTTCAATATGCAGCTTGCACAAGAAACTCGAAAACTTCCAGCACTCTTGCATTGAGGATGGATTTGTCAGTGAAGTGGGAGACATCTTGTATCCAGCAGTTTAAGCTTTAAAATTAGAAATATTTCCATATTCATTGATGGATTTTTCAGTGAGCATGAAATAATAATAATATGTAGTTGTAAGAGTTTTTAACAGGGCAATTTAAAATTCAATCTGACAAACGATTATTCAAAGCAGAGTATTTTATATGTCTTAAAGGTCCCATATTGTAAAAAATGAGATTTTCATGTATTTTATATTATAAAGCAGGTTTCAGTCCTATATAAATACTGTGAAAGTATCAAAACACTTAATCCACAGAGAAATACACACAGCCCGTATTCAGAAACTGTGCGTTTGAAACAAGCCGTCAGGATTTCTGTCCATTTGTGATGTCACAAATCTACAATATTTACGCCATTTTACAGTTTTAAATGTAAACATTCTAAATGTGTCCCAGTTTATTTCCTGTTGCAGTGTATGTGAATACATACTAAGACCTCAGCTGACAGGAAGTAAACATGGACCCAAGCTGTTGCCTAGTAACGTAATTCCATTGCCATTCCATTGAAATGCGCTAAAACAGAGCGTTTCTGATAGATGGTGAATATAGATATAGTCAGACAGACAGTATGAGAAAAATAATTGATTGTTTGAACATTAAAGCATGTAAACATGTTCTAGCTGAAACCCATAATATAAGTATGAACCTGAAAATGAGCATGATATGTCCCCTTTAAAACATGTCAGAGGATCTTTAACAAACCTACATTTTCCTTTGAAACGAAATGAGAGAAGACAACTACAAGCAGACACGCTGAAGCTGTTGATAGAGGTGAAAACATCCAGCCCGTTCACACAAAAAGGTGTATGAATGCCACGATAATACGCAAGGCGTTTAGCGTGCAATAAGTGCGCCTTTCTTGATTTCCGTGTGTCATTTGTACGCCATGTATCCGGCACTGACACTAATGTAAATTAATCAACGTATAAATGCTACGGTAAGAGTTAGTGTGGAGCTGGATGGGTCCAACAAACACTGGACTTTTAACCAGAAGACCCGTGTTCGAGAGACCGTTGTTGACCGGTGTTTTGTCAGTTACATGTTTTCTGTAGTTGTTTCCATACGTGTTTTACTTAGTTTTCTCATTTATTTTAAGCCCAACCACAACATTTTCCCTTACCCTAACTAAGTGGTTTTCTTTCCTGAGCCTTAATTAGTGTTTTTTCTTGCCTAAACCTAACTGCGGACGTTTGCGTGATGTACAAACGACACGCAAAAGTGCTAAAATGCATACTCATGACACGTGGAAGTCCGTGTAACGTGGTATTTATACACCTTCCAGTGAGACTGGGTTGTCCTTACAGTTACATCAGTGAAATGTTAGCCCGGGCCTGGCTCTCTCTGACATTCCTCTTTGAACACTATATCCGACTGTGTTTGTGCTCAGTTAAAATTTGTCAAAGTCTGACTGCAAGAACACACACAGATAGCTGCTAAAAAATATGAAAACAACCTTGTCGTTTGCCTTTTTACAACCGAGCTGCAATCGATTCAAATAAAAACACCATTCACCTTCTTTTTCATTCTCTCCCTCCAACTGCTGCGGTGTGTTTGTAGGTGTGTGTGTGCGTGTGTGTGTGTATGCGAATGTTTAAGTGCAGTCAAACGTGACCCTCCGCCTCCTTAGTAAAGCAGCGCCTTGACACGTGTTCGGGTAATGGCGCTAATACGCTCATAAATCGAAATAAGCCCGGCACTGTCAAATAAAAGAGAGGGAGAGAGGGTGTGTGTGTGTGTGTGCGTGCGTGGGTACGTGTGTGTGTGTGTAAGGTATCCGGCTGCCAACAGTCCAACGAGGCTTATCAACGGAATCACCCTGTCCTGCTGCCGTCTGTCTATGGCTTTAAACTCATACACCTCCTTGATTTCTCTCTGATAACACACTGCTGTGTATATATGTGTCTGAGTGTGAATGTGTGTGTGTGTGTGTGTGTGTGTGTGTGTGTGTGTGTGTGTGTGTGTATGTGTGTGCGAACATGAAGGACGTGTCAACTACACTCATTGAGACAGCTCAGTGCTGTTAACCTGTGTGTCCTCCTCATTACGGCCCATATCCGTGTTGCTATGGACGATATGAGAGGAGGCAGATAAAGCAGTAGGAGGGATTTGCATGGTAAAGCCCCCTTCTCTCTCCCTCTCCTTTTTCTCACTGAAAGCAGAGTGGTTCACCACACACACACACACACACACACACACACACACACACACACAGACACACACCGTCTCCCACTCTTTACAAGGCTTGAATGCATAATCGCGCTCTTTGGGACCTGTAGTCCAAGTACATGAAGCAGCAGTTAGAACCAAACGGCTGAAAGCCTGCAGGGCGAGATGGAAAGAAGAGAGCGAGAGCAGAGGGGAGACACTTGAGAAGGGGGATTTCTAGATGAGAACCATCTATCTTCAATATCCTTTCAGGAATTAAGAAAAAAAACATATTTCATTTCAGATTTATGGCAACACATTCTCAAAATTGTATCATTGCTTTCACTGAGGCTACTGCCAAGACCTTGAAGCTTGCTTTACTTAGCGAACATGTGAGCCCTCAAGTAAAAATATGCAAATTAGCAGACTTGCAGTGAGAGTTTTTTGTGTTGTGATCACACCACATGACTGCTTCCTGTCAGATTTATTTCAAGGTTAAGATCCCTCAGCGTGTCTGTGATATATGGCTGTTTGGTATATTTGATTCAGATGGTTTACACATTATGATAACCCCTACATTTTTGCGGTTTGCGGTCCAACCAGTCACTTAAGGAGGGAGTGTTGGCTGATTGTCTGGTGTTCATTTAACTCTGGCAACAGGGCTGTTTGAGCTATCTCATGTTTTCCAACAGGTGCAGTTTTATTTTTTCATGCCTCGATAAAAACATGAAGCCAGATACTGCAGATAGTTTAGGGATGGAGTTTCCATGGTGGAAAATGTAAAAGGTAGGGCAATAAATCGAATAAAATATTTGATCCCGATTAATCGCAAATTAATGGCACATGTAAAAATGTAGGCCTCCCTTAAAGGGAGATTTGTCAAATATTTAATACTTTTATCAACATGGGAGTGGACAAATATGCTGCTTTATGCAAATGTATGTACATATTTATTATTGGAAATCAATTAACAACACAAAACAATGACAGATATTGTCCAGAAACCCTCACAGGTACTGCATTTAGCATAAAACAATATGCTGAAATCATAACATGGCAAACTGCAGCCCAACAGGCAACAACAGCTGTCAGTGTGTCAGTGTGCTGACTTGACTATGACTTGCCCCAAACTGCATGTGATTATCATAAAGTGGGCATGTCTGTAAAGGGGAGACTCGTGGGTACCCATAGAATCCATTTACATTCACTGATCCGGAGATCAGAGGTCAAGGGACCCCTTTGAAAATGGCCGTGACAGTCTTTCCTCGCCAAAATTCAGTGTAAGTTTGGAGCGTTATTTAGCGTCCTTCACAACAAGCTAGTATGACATGGTTGGTACCGATGGATTCATCAGTTTTTCTAGTTTCATATGATACCAGTATCTTCTCTAGCTTTAAAACTGAACTGCTACCACCTAAAAATTGCAAGATGCGTTAATGCCTTAAAAGAATTAAAGGCATTAAATATAATTTGAGTTAACGTGTTATTATCACGTTAACTTTGATAGCCCTAGTATTTTTTTAAATTTTCATTGTACATTTTTCTATTCTATATTTATGTTCTTGACTTTTGTAATACTTGCTATTATTTTCTCTGTATTTATTGTTATGCACCAAAATGCCAAGACAAATTCCTCGTATGTGAAAACCTACTTGACAATGATTGTGAGATAAATAAAACGTGTTCGACAAGTTTGTAGTAAATGATCTGGCAATAAAATACAAGCCATGTTGAGGAACGAACACCAAACACTTATGACTTGCCCCAAACTGCATGTGATTATCATAAAGTGGGCAGGTCTGTAAAGGGGAGACTCGTGGGTACCCATAGAACCCATTTACATTCACAGATCTGGAGGTCAGAGGTCAAGGGACCCCTTTGAAAATGGACATGACAGTTTTTCCTCGCCAAAATGTTGTCTATGTTTGCAGTGTTATTTAACCTCCTTCATGACAAGCTAGCATGACATGGTTGGTATCCAATGGATTCATTAGGTTTTCTAGTTTCATATGATACCAGTACCTTCACTCTAGCTTTAAAACTGAGCCGCTATAACCGAAAAATCACAAGTTGCGTTAATGCATTGAAGAAATTAGTGGCATTAAAATTAAAATTAAAAAAAGTTAACGAATTATTATCTTGTTAACTTTGACAGCCCTAGTTAAAGGGTAACTTCTGTATTTGTAATAATTTCTGAAATTGGTCCAGTATTGTGGGATAACTGTGGATGTATTAAAGGTCCCATATTGTAAAAAGTGAGATTCTCATGTCTTTTATATTATAAAGCAGGTTTAAGTGCTATATAAATACTGTTAAACTATCGAAGCGCTCAATATACGGAGAAATACTCACAGACGGATTTCAGAAATTGTGCGTTTGAAACAAGCTGTTAGGATTTCTGTCCACTTGTGATGTCACAAGTCTACAATATTTAGACAATTACACACTTTTGAATGTAAGCATTCTCAGTGTGTCCCAGTTTATTTCCTGTTGCAGTGTATGTGAATGACATCATCTGACAGGAAGTAAACATGGACCCAAACTGTTGCCTAGCAACGCAATTCCGTTGCAATTCCGTTGAAATGCACTAAAACGGAGCATTTTAGACAGAGGATAAATACAGGTATATTCAGGCAGACAGTATGAGGAAAATAAAGGTTTTCTTTTAACATAACAGCATGTAAACATGTTCTAGTAGGAACACAAAATAGAAGTATGAACCTGAAAATGAGCACGATATGTGTAAGAGTCACAATGTGTGAATATAAGTTAAAATTAATCATTTCTAGTTATTGTAAATGACTTAGATAATGTTTAAAAAGGTAAAGAGACAAATGCATGTATATTTTATTTTGATAATTTAGACTCCCTTTAATATAGTGAGAGAGTGAGTGTGCATTAGAGTTAGGAGGCAGAGAGCTGCGTTAGACACGGGAGCACATAGTTTTTCTACCGTGTGACACTATGTAATATTTAACTTTTCTCAGTAAACGTTTTAAACTGGATTACATCTCCTGTCATTCGCGTCAGACTGAAGTTACTGTGCCTACAGCTCGTTTGTGGCTTATTTTTGGGATTCAGAAGGAATGCCACTACATTAGTAGAAAAACTGCTCAGAAGAAACTAGCTAACGCTAGCAGGACGGACCACGAGCGTGGATGCTACAACGTGGAGTTCTGAATGAAAGACCGACGCACCTCTTGGAAGAAGAGCTCAAAGCAACGTAGCGGTATGTTTTTGATTGAATAAAAACGTCGGACAAGATAAAGAAAAGAAAGACCGACAGCTGCTCTGAAGTTAATGAAGATTGATGATGCTAATTGATACAACCTGTTAATTAGCTACGCAGTGGATTTCTCCGCGTGCAAATACAACAGCTTGCCTTAAGGAAAAGCCATAGAAGTTTCTGCGTTTTTGAGAAGTTGTGATGCACCTGTCTGATGAGAAAAGTGGAAATACTTTTTACTCATTTGCACGCAATTTACGCATTGCTTTGCTGATATGATGGCTGAAGATAAGGAAGTAATTGATGCTGTGGAAATGGAATCTAAAAGAATGTGCAAGTTAACTGAAAGAGCACTGGAGGATAAACTGCATCGGCTGATTGGAACCAGGAGAGGAGTATTAGCTCGGATAACTGGTAAAAGAAAAGAAGTTGACTGTTTGATGAGTGAAGCTGACAATTTGCAAAAAGTGCAAAAGTTAATGCATAATGATTTCAACCCTCTTATTGTGAAGTTTAAAGAGCTCAATATGCAAATAGAAGATCTTCTGCCTGAAGAAGAAAAAGATGCAGATGTGAGCAACTGGGTTGTACCTAAGATGTTGGTTATCAGACAGTTTGAAGAGGAAACTGAAAAATGGATGGATGCTTCAAGTGAAAGCAAAACAAAGAAAGAAAATAGAGCATCTGATGATGATGAGACAGACAGTAGTAATGATGAAGATGATGATGTATGTCCTGAAGATAGTGCATCACAAGTTGGCTTTAACAAACCAGCACAAAGAAAGAGCTCAAATGTTGGACGCTCATCTGTCATGTCTGTCAGATCATCAGTTTGTGTAAATGAAGAAGCAAAGCTAGCAGGCTTAGTTGAACGTGCTGCAGCTTTACAAGAGAAACAGGAACTTGAATTGGAAGAAGCACGTATTAAAGCCAAGCTAGAAAGACTGACTTTAAAGGCTGCTATTGCTGAGAAAAGAGCTCAAGTAAAGGTGTTGAAAGACTATGAGAGATCAGAAGATGGCATGAACAGCTATGTCCGCTCATATATGGCAGGTGGAGCTCGAGTGAAGGAAGAGGAACGGAGACAACATCCGCTCGCTAACTTACCTGTATCTGGAGGTAAGATGTCATCCAGGTCGTTGCAATATACACAGCCACAGGTTGTGAGGCCAAGACCCACAGACAACACTGCCAGACAACAGTGTGACAGAAGCAGTGATGGCATTCTTCAAGTAATGCAGAAGCAAAATATGATTACAGAGATGATGGTTACTCAACAGAAACAGGCTCAGCTGCCAGTTAAAGACATTTCAGTGTTCAAAGGCGATCCACTTACCTACAGATCATTTATCAGAGCTTTCGAACAAGCCATTGAACAGAGAACTGATAGTGATCAGGATAAGTTGTACTATCTCCAACAGTACACTGCAGGAGAACCACAAGAACTTGTGCGTAGCTGTGAGCACATGCCACCACAAAGAGGATTCATGGAAGCGAAACGACTGCTTAAAAAGCATTATGGAGATGAGTTAATGATAGCCAGTGCTTACATTGATAAAGCATTAAAGTGGCCGCAAATCAAGTCTGAAGATGCAAAGGCATTGAACACTTATGCTGTATTTTTGACTGGCTGTCGTAACACTATGGAAGATTTGGAGTTCATGGAGGAAATGGATAACCCTACGAACATGAGAATAGTGGTATCCAAATTACCATATAAAATGAGGGAAAGGTGGCGCAATTCAGCATTTGAAATTAAGGAAAGAAGAGGACACAGAGCACGATTTGCTGACCTTGTTATCTTTATTGATCGTCAAGCAAATGTGGCTATGGATCCAATCTTTGGAGAACTACAAGACAGCCGCATGTCCACAGCCGGCAAAACCAAAGAAAAAGAAAAACCTTTCAAAAGTGGAATGAGAGGAAGCAGCTTCGCAACCAACAACAGTGAAGCAGGCTAGCACAGTAAAAGCAGCTAATGCCTTTGAAACACCATGTCTTTTCTGTCAAAAGAATCACACGTTGGAGTCTTGCTTCAAGATTAAAGAGCTGACACACGGTGAGCGTGTTGAATTTCTAAAGTTAAAGGGACTATGCTTTGGATGTTTAACACAAGGCCATCTCAGTAGGACCTGCAAGAGGAGAATGGTTTGCAAACAGTGCTCACAGAGACATCCAGACCTTCTTCATATAGAGAGAGAAACATATAAAAATACATCTGCTCCAACACATGATGTCTGCACTCTAAAGGAAGAGATCTCAGGAGCTCAGAAGCCAGTTACGCAGGAAATAGTTGGCTACACTGGGGCCGGAGAGACTGAATGTATGTTATCGATTGTTCCAGTGAAAGTGAGATCCCGTAAGAGTGGACGGTCTATAGAGACATATGCTTTCATGGACCCTGGAAGTACCGCCACGTTCTGTACGGAGGAGCTCCGAAAGAAACTGAACGTGAAAGGAAAACCGACTCAGATCTTATTGAGCACAATGGGCCAAGATGAACCTGGTGGACAGAAGCAGATTAACAGTAACGTGCTTTCTGACCTGGAAGTGTGTGACCTAGAGGACACAAAGTACATTCAGTTACCTAAGGTTTTCACACACAGCAACATCCCTGTTCAAAAAGAAAACATCCCCAGTCAACAACAACTAGAAAAGTGGCCATATCTGAGCGAAGTAATCTTACCACACATTGACGCTGATTTGGGCCTTCTCATAGGAGCCAACAACCCAAAGGCAATGGAGCCGTGGCACATAATCAATAGTCAAGATGACGGGCCCTACGCCGTGAAGACTGTCTTGGGCTGGATGGTGAGTGGACCTATAAAGAACGAGAATATAATTTCCAAGGATAAGACAGCTCATTACAGTGTCAACCGAATCTCAGTGGTGGAAATAGAACAGCTACTGGTCCAACAGTACAACACAGACTTTCCAGAGCGTCATTATGATGACAAGGAAGAGATGTCTCAGGAAGACAAACAGTTTATGTTGTCAGTGGAAAAGACAACAAAGTTTGTGGATGGACATTATTGCATAGGGCTTCCACTGAGGAACGAAGAAGCTAAGTTGCCAAACAACCGTTGTGTGGCAGAACAGCGAGCTGCTAGTCTCAGGAGAAAACTGCAAAAGAATGATGTGTTTCTTGAAGACTACAAAGGCTTCATGGAGAGCATACTTGATAAAGGCTACGCTGTTGAAGTTCCTCAAGAACAGCTTAACCGCGATGAGGACAGAGTCTGGTACGTCCCACACCACGGGGTGTACCACCCGAAGAAAAAGAAAATTCGTGTGGTCTTTGACTGCACAGCTTCATTTCAGGATGTGTCGCTGAATGGTCAGCTAATGCAGGGACCTGACCTCACCAATACGCTCATTGGTGCTTTACTGAGGTTTCGTGAAGATTCAGTGGCGATGATGGCAGACATTGAATCAATGTTCTACCAGGTGAGAGTTCCAGAAGCAGATGCCAACCTACTGCGATTTCTGTGGTGGCCGGACGGCAACCTAGATGCACCGATGAAAGAGTATCGAATGGCAGTGCACCTTTTTGGAGCGACTTCATCTCCTAGTGTTGCTTCTTATGCATTACGGAGAACAGCAGAGGATAGAAGAGACACTGCAGATCCAGAAGCTGTTGAAACAGTTCTGCGAAATTTCTACGTAGACGACTGTCTAAAATCTTCGCCTACGGAAGAAGAAGCAGTTGCCTTGGCAAAGAACCTTCGAGACTTGTGTGCTGAGGGAGGTTTTAACCTCACAAAATGGGTAAGCAATAGCAGAAAGGTATTGTCATCCATACCCACAGAGCACCGAGCCAGTGAGCTGAAAGACCTTGATCTCACACATGATGTCTTATCCACTGAACGAGCCCTTGGTGTACAGTGGTGCACAGAAAATGATACATTCGCATACAGCATCAAGCTGCAGGACAAGCCACTGACTAGAAGAGGTATCCTTTCTGTTGTAAACGCCATCTACGACCCTCTTGGCTTCCTGGCACCACTTGTACTTCCTGCCAAGCTTCTTTTGAGGGACCTGTGCAAAGAAAAGCAAGGATGGGATGAAGAAATCAGTGGCAGACAAGCCGAACAATGGTGTAAATGGTTGGAAGATCTCACCCACCTCTCAGACTTCAGCATTAACAGATGTGTTAAGCCTATCGGATTTGGGCGCACAGTCGAAGCACGATTGCATCATTTTTCTGATGCAAGTGAGAATGCCTATGGCACAGCATCATACCTGGTGTTGGTAAATGAGCAAGGCAGAACCCATTGTTCCTTTGTGATGGGGAAGTCTAGAGTGGCTCCATTAAAACAAGTCACTATTCCAAGACTCGAGTTAACCGCAGCAGTCGTCGCAATCAAAGTGGACAAGATGTTGCAAGAAGAAATGCAAGTCACACTTCAACAGTCCATTTTCTGGACCGACAGTACGACAGTTCTCAAGTACATCGACAGCGAGACGGCTCGCTTCAAAACATTTGTGGCAAACAGGATTACGCTCATACGTGAGGCTACCAAACCATCGCAGTGGAGGTATGTCAGAACATCACAGAATCCTGCTGATCAAGCCACCAGAGGCATGAAAGTTAAGAGCCTGATTCAAGGAGAAACATGGATAGATGGACCACAGTTTCTGTTACAATCAGAAAGTGAATGGCCACAGAGACCAGATAATGCGACTCAAAATCTGCAAAATGACCCAGAGGTCAAGAACATCACAGTGAATACCATCACAGCTGAAGAAAAGTCTGACCCTGTGAACAAATTGCTTCAGTACTACTCAAGTTGGGACCGACTAAAAAGAGCAGTTGCATGGATTTTGAGAGCCAAGGAAACATTGACTGACCTGAAAAACAAAAGAAAAGAGTTACAGCTCTCCATCAGTCAGTCTGAAAAAGATACAAAGAGACAGAACGTACTTGTGCAACAGCATATTGAAAAGTACAAATCTGCTATGGAAAAGAAACCACTTACATTGGAACAGCTAATGGCTGCAGAAACGGAGATCATCCGACACAGTCAAGCTCAGTGGTTTCCTGATGAAGTGAAGGCTCTCCACAGTAATGTGTCTGTCAAGAGAAGTAGTCAGCTGTACAAGCTTGACCCCATTTTACAAGATGGCATCTTGAGAGTTGGAGGACGGCTGGACAGATCTGTCATGCCAGAGGATGCAAAACACCCATCAATTCTCTCAAAACACTCCAGAGTAGCCACTCTCATTTTGACTGATGTTCATGAAAAAATTGGACACTGCGGACGCAACTACATGTTGTCGCAGCTAAGACAAAAAATTTGGATTCCTCAAGCAACCTCAGCCATCAGGAAGCTTATATCAGAATGCACGGTCTGTAGGAGACTCCGAGGCCGAGTTGGAGAACAAAAGATGGCAAACCTGCCAGAAGATCGACTCTTACCAGATAAGCCGCCTTTTACCAACGTAGGTGTCGATTTCTTTGGACCCTTTGATGTCAAACGGGGCCGGAGCACTGTAAAAAGGTATGGTGTAATGTTTACCTGCCTCACCATCAGGGCAGTGCATATAGAGGTAGCAGACAGTCTCGACACCAGCTCTTGCATCAACGCTTTGCGCCGTTTCATAAGCAGAAGAGGCCAGATTACCATCATGCGCTCTGATAACGGCACAAATTTTGTTGGTGCAGAAAAGGAGTTGCGAGAGGCCATTGAAAACCTGAACCAGTCACAAATTGAAAAGGCTATGCAGAAGAAGGGCATAAAATGAATTTTCAACAGCCCAGCAGCCTCCCATCAAGGAGGGGTTTGGGAGCGGCAAATCCGTACTGTACGGAGGATCATTAACGCCCTAGTCAAAGAACAGATCCTCACAGACGACAGTCTTCAAACTCTGTTGTGTGAGGTTGAAAGCATAATCAATGATCGACCGATCACAAGCCCATCAGATGATCCACGTGATTTAGAGCCTTTGACACCCAACCATTTGCTGCTGATGAAAGTACAGCCCAACATGCCACCGGGAACTTTCAACAAAGATGATCAGTATGCTAGGAGACGTTGGCGGCAAGTACAATATCTTGCTGATTTATTTTGGACCAGATGGACTCGTGAATACTTGCCCCTACTCCAGGAGCGCCAGAAGTGGACAAAACTGAAAAGAAACTTCGAGCCCGGAGATGTGGTGCTAGTAGTCGACAGTTCGTTCCCACGAAACACATGGATAATGGGAAGAATTATCCAAACCATACCAGACTCCAGTGGAACAGTACGCAGGGTGAAGCTGCAGACCAAAACCAGTACCCTGGAGAGACCTATAAATAAACTGTGCTTGCTGCAAGAAGCAATGTAAACACAAGAGGACCACATGATGAAGAAATGTGAAGAAAAGGACTGATAATTAAGAGTTGAAAAATGTTAATTGCAGTCTATTTATGAGAAATGACGTATTTGAGTTAGTTGATAATTGTTTCAGTTTGATGGCTCTTAGTATTTGAGTTATTTTGTAATTGCTTAATCTTTCCGCTTAACCATTAGGGGCCGGATATGTAAGAGCCACAATGTGTGAATATAAGTTAAAATTAATAATTTCTAGTTATTGTAAATGACTTAGATAATGTTTAAAAAGGTAAAGAGACAAATGCATGTATATTTTATTTTGATAATTTAGACTCCCTTTAATATAGTGAGAGAGTGAGTGTGCATTAGAGTTAGGAGGCAGAGAGCTGCGTTAGACACGGGAGCACATAGTTTTTCTACCGTGTGACACTATGTAATATTTAACTTTTCTCAGTAAACGTTTTAAACTGGATTACATCTCCTGTCATTCGCGTCAGACTGAAGTTACTGTGCCTACAGCTCGTTTGTGGCTTATTTTTGGGATTCAGAAGGAATGCCACTACAATATGGGACCTTTAAGAGAACTTGATACAGCGTTCATTCCTATCAAAGTTGCTCAGTGGCGCACGATGCCAAAATGGCTCGACTTCCGAGTGGAAATGTACTGGGGGCTTGGGGATAGCGCTGTAACTGGCAACCAGGAAAGGAGCTGCAATTAAAAGTGACCAGCGCCAATGTAACGTCCACTAAAGTATCTGGCAACATTATGGAAAGGACCCTACAGAGAAATAAAATGTTTTTCTCACCTTTCTCTTCATCCGGTCTGTTTGTTATTGTGTCCAAGTCCCGCTCAAGGAGGAGTCTCGTTGTGAAATCTGAATATGGAGCAGCAATGGGTCCCACTCTTTACCGCATTGGGCCTCTGTGGGCATAGATAGGGTCACAGTACCCACAGGAACACCACCAGTCTCTGGAGCCTTGCACCAGCTGCTTCACCCTCCGCTGTTGATCCTCTCTCTCCTCATCCACTCTTCAATTTGTAGGAGCTCTTCATAGGTATACTCTGGCTCAAATAAATACGGGCAGCCATCAAATTCAAAGATCTCATCCACATTGTCATCTAGTCATCTAAATATTCAGCCATGAAGATCTTTTAGATAAACTACGCTGTCTGTACTCCAACACAACAAACTCTGCCCGCCTGGTGTTACCGGCACTCCTCTCTCACTCACGTTTTCATCGTTGTGTTCTGGCAACACGTCACCTCGCAAGGTTTCAGACTTCTCCTTGAGTGAGACCCTTTACATAATGTCAGACACTTCTAATAACAATCAGAGCCTGTCATATCAAAAACAAGCACTTTTAGTGGATGTAAATGACGGTGCCAGCTTGCCCCAATAGGATTACATTACAGCCCGTGATCAGCAACCGTCACAGCGCTCTCCCTCAATACTGGACCAATTTAAGAAATTGTTGTCCCTATTAGTCAGTTAGACACCAAGACATGAGGAAATAGGGTCCAGATTAAAAAATACAGATGTTACTGTTAAAGCTGAAAATGTCTGAAAAAGTCATCCTTCTCACAACTGCTGCAATGGTGTGAGTGTTTACCGTGCTGGCTACAAGACAATCACTGAACTGTGGTTGACTGAACTCAGACAGAGTTAAAGTTTACACCTTTCGTCTGCCAGCAAATGTTAAAAATGCTTCAAACCAAAGAATGGAACTTATTACACCTTTTTCACGAAGTTTGACTTGAAAAAATGAAAAAGAGGGCAGAAAGTAGGGAAACACCTGGATGTGGAAGAGTTGTTGTATTACATTTAATCCTTCAAAGGCTAAAGAAGTGTGTTTCATGGTAAGAGGGATGTATTTAGTGCAGTAAAATTTTCATAAATTGGATCTTTTATACGTATATTACTGATCTGAGCTGTCCCACTGCAGTAAATCACACTCTTACAGCGCTAAGAGTGGGTTAAAACATGGTGGAAGTTTGCAGTTTGTGTGTGTGTGTGTGTGTGTGTGTGTGGGTGTGTGTGTGTGTGTGTGTGTGTGTGCGTGTGTGTGTGTGTGTGTGCTGTCTGCATGTGACTGTGCGTCTGCCTGTTTACTTTATGCAGCAGCTTTTGGCAGCTCACTCTCTCCTCCAAAGCTCTCTTCCCAACTTTAATTAACACACACACACACACACACACACGCACACACACACACACAAACATGCACAGCACCCCAGAGAGTCCAGGAGAGCAAAGGGAACCAGGGAAGGAAAACAAAAATATTTCTCTGACTGAAAAGGGGAACCTGCTTCCAGTAAAAGGAAAGAAGGGTGTTAAAGGTTGTGTGTGTGTGTGTGTGTGTGTGTGTGTGTGTGTGTGTGTGTGTGTGTGTGTGTGCGTGCGTGTGCATGTGTGTGTGCGTGTGTGTGTGTGAGAGAGTGTGAGACCTGGAGGATGCGGTGACTCACCGCTCCTCTGAGTCACCACTAACAACGATGAAGGGATAGAGGGAAAAGAGAAAGAAATATGATTTAGAGAATGAAAGAATAGTGAAGTCAAACAGGACTCCCTTCACACATCAGTGTTGTTCCAGAAAACACGTAAGTGTGTGAGAGTGCACATGTGATTCTGCACTGATATGGAGGGTATGTTTATGTGTTTGAGTGTGATGTCCCACTGAGCGTGCACAGTGTGTTTATTTTTGCAGCGTTACAGTGAGTAGGAGGACTGTCCTTCAACCAGATGTCTCGCTGTCACTGAGCACAGTTGTGTGTTTACATGAAGTCCATAAGTCGGCTGCATTCATGCTTAAAGGGTAACTTCGGTATTTTTCAGCCTGGACCCTATTTTCTCATGTTTTTGGGTCAAAGTGACTAATGGGGACAACAATTTTTTAAATTGGTCCAGTACTGAGGGAGAACGCTGCAGCCGCCAGCCACTTAAAAGCTGTAATGTGATCATTTGGGGCAACCTGGCACCGTCAGTTTACGCCCACTTAAAGTGCTTGTTTTTGACGCCGACAAGCTCAGATTATTATAAGTGTCTGACAACATTATGGAAAGGACCCTCCAGAGAAATTAAACCTTTTTCTTACTTTTTGCTTTCTGTTTGTCATTGTGTCATGTGACTTGTAGCCGGAAGAGACAATGGTGGAAACGTGAGTGAGAGTGGAGAGATGAGTGCCACTGGACACCGGTGTTGTCAGAGTTTGTTGTGTTAGACTACAGGAAGCATAGCTTAGTGTTATTTAAAGATTTTCAATGTCATGGCTGAATATTTCGGTGATTTCAACTATGTGGAGGCGACCCAAGGTTTCAGAACGAGACCTCTCCGAGTGAGACACACAACAACAAACAGACGGGATCAAGCAAAAGATAAGAAAAAGGTTTAATTTCTCTGTAGGGTCCTTTCCATACTGTTGTCAGACACTTATAATAACAATCTGAGCTTGTCAGTGGCAAAAACAAACACTTTTAGTGAATGTAAATGACGATGCCAGGTTGCCCCAAATGGCTACATTACAGCCTGTTTAGTGGCTGGCGGCTGCAGCGTTCTCCCTCAATACTGGACCAATTTCAAAAAGTGTTGTCCCCATTAGTCACTTAGACATAAAAGCATGAGAAAATAGGGTCCAGGTTGAAAAATACCAAAGTTATCCTTTAAGCTAAAGAAAGGTGTTGCTTATAGCAATGAATCCGCAAATACTTATTACCCTACTGTTCAGCTCTACAGCGCTTTGTGGTTTCTTTTAGCTCATTGTTTTTGGTAATCCACAAACTCCACTCTTAGCCTTGTTTCCAGCCGTAGCAAGCAGCTTTTTTAGTCAGCAAGCAAGCTATGATAAACCAGCGCTGCCTGCACAACACCTAATGGAAGACCGACAATGCTAGTGACTAGCTGGTGAGCTATTAATATTCACTGTTTTTTTTGTGAATGGAGTCTGGTCTTGTCTTGAAGACCGTGATATAACGACTTCAATCCTCGTCAGAACGGGCTGTCTGGCGGCGAGGTAAAGAGGTGAAAATATTCTAAATATAGCGTATATTTAAACTGATATTGAATAATTTTTTTTAAATTAATTTTTCTGCTAAACGACGCTTTACTTTGCCATCAGACATTACTATTCCGACGGTAATTGAGGCCATTATATCAGGGTCTTCGAGACCAGACCAAACTCAATTCACAAAACAGTCATTTTACTTCGTGCAATGCGGGAGTATACCTTCAACCCCACTTCAGGATTTCCGAACCAACCCTTTCAGTTATTTCCAAACTTAGCAAAGCTAACTTTGACTGAGCCAATGCTAGCATCCACATTATTCCTACCTTATTGATTAGCTTACTTTGGAAACCTACGTCACTGTTATTAGCTAATGGCTGACTGGGTGTTTCCATTTGAAAAAAAACAGAGCAGAACACAGATGGACACGCCCTTTAACTGAATTATGAATCAAAGAATTAAAACTGGAATGTCATGCTTTTACATGTAAATAAACATCCGTTGCATTCAAGCCCTTGCCAAACGAGTTCACAATGCTGATAAAGCCACTCGTCTCCAGGGAACGCGCTCTGTATTTGGTTTCTGGTGTCTGTGGCGACTTTCCCTCGCTAAACTGGATATTCCCACTCACTCTTTATACACAGATTACTACATGAATGCATATATAAATAAAAAGTCATGCCCACTATAAAAGATTGTTAAAGTTAAGTTTTATATATGTCCTTGTAAAAATGTTATTTTTTAAGGTTATATTACTGCTTGTGATATAAACTTCCTGTTTACATAGTTGATAGCTTTTGATTAGACAGTGCTACAGATGTTTCATAGCAGCTGTTTTACACATTACTCAAAGGGACCGTTTGTAAGAATCAGAAATTGCTTGTTAACAGCGACACCTGTGGCCGTTAAGTCAATGAAAGTCAGCGTCCTGTTGCTCGTGCTCGCTCTACATAGACATGAACGAGCATCACTCAAAACAGTGAGGCGACACACGTCAGCTAAAACCACAATATCACTCTATATTTCAGCTGCTTGGCAGTAATGTTAGCTGACCAGACGAAGGTCTCTCCATGAATCAATGCTGATCCTAGTGTTGGCTTTTCCTGCCTCAGTCTCCCAACCGCGGCCGGAGGGAACAGGGGAGACACCGGAGTTTTGGTCGGAGACGATAACGTTTCTCTCTGCGGAGCCCCGTCACTTCACAAGACACGGGAAACCTCTGTTGGTCTGGAGGAGCTGCAGCAGTTATTTCTGCACAAACGTCCACTTTTTTTTATGTTTTCAACATTCAATCCAAATCCCTCTGCTGTGTCACCATCACTGTTGTCTCCGGACTACTACCACATCATTCACCTTTACACCTCCAACTAACAACGTGCTGTCAGCAGATCTGTTCCCAACATCAGGATGAGGCGTGGTGCAGCTTTGTGATAAAACTTTTTATCGCGGCGATTGAGATAAGGACCCGCTGCACATGAGGTTTATATAACAGCCAGTGTTGACTCGCTGTGGACTCCAACCAGCTGAGTCATGTGGCTCCGGCTCCCTGGATGATGTGTTGGTCCAGCGAGAGAAGTAAACAAAGCAGAGAGGACGGAGGGAGGACACATGTGAATCGCACACACACGGACATACACAGACACGCACACACCTGTCCGATGTTTTCCCCAGCTGTGAGTACAGTCTGTCTCTCCCAGGGGCTCTGACAGAGAGACGTTGAGCGCCACTCGCACTCCTCTCCACCTCCCCCATCATGTCCACACACACACACACACACACACACACATCAACACACTTCTCTGTGGTTTAGAGATGTCATGTCTGGCTGAGTTTGAAGTGTATCTAAGGGGCTATGATTATTATTCTTCACAACACACACACACAAACACACACAGGCATGAACACAAACCACACACTCTTCTCTGGAGAGCCTCAGTGGAGCTGGGGACTCATCCAGTATGAAGGCTGCAGTCGATGACTCTGCTTGGTGCGGTTTAACGCTGCCTCGGGCCAGTTTGATCCAGACCTGTGCTTACTCTCGGCTCGCTCCACTGACCGTTCTACCTGCTACACACACACACACACACGCACACACGCACACACGCACACACGCACACACGCACACACACACGCACACACTCACACACATAAACAAGCTCTGTTCAAGGACTCATGAGACAAGGACTACTCTGTCTATGACGGTTTGGTGTATGACAAAAAAAACAACACAGGTGGTGTACTGTACACCATCTGTAGCTGTATTCTGTTATGTTTCTGTTACATAAAGCTTTTTGTTGTTGTTATTGGTAATCCATACCGTCGTTTGACTTCACATCTCACCTTTAGACTTAAATTTGCAACGCTGATTGCTTTCATTCTAACACATGATCTGTCAGTGTGGTTAGCCCTTCTGGCCTGCCAGTCAAACCTATAATTATCTTGTATGTATGCTTATCTTTTCCTCCATCCAAAAGAGTGAATACATCTATATCCAAATCTACATTTTTTTTTTTAATTGAGGCCACTGCTAGGACTGTGTTTACATTCATTCTTTTAGATAAAGTTGCCTTTTCCCTTTGTCTCATATTTTTTGTTATATTTGAAGTATGGCTGTCAATCGATTCAAATATTCAATTGTGATTAATCACATGGTTGTCCATAGTTAAACGTGATTAATCACACATTTTTTATCTGTTCAAAATGTACCTTAAAGGGAGATTTGTCAATTTAATACTCTTATCAACACAGGAGTGGACAAATATGCAAATATATGTATATATTTATTATTGTAAATCAATTAACACCACAAAACAATGACAGATATTGATCCAGAAACCCTCACAGGTACTGCATTTAGCATAAAACAATATGCTCAAATCATAACATGGCAAACTGCAGCCCAACAGGCAACAACAGCTGTCAGTGTGTCAGTATGCTGACTTGACTATGGCTTGCCCCAAACTGCATGTGATTATCATAAAGTGGGCATGTCTGTAAAGGGGAGACTCGTGGGTACCCATAGAACCCATTTACATTCATATATCTTGAGGTCAAAGGTCAAGGGACCCTTTTGAAAATGGTCGTGCCAGTTTTTCCTCGCCAAACTTTAGCATAAGTTTTGAGCGTTATTTATCCTACTTTGTGACAAGCTAGTATTAAAAAGGTTGGTACCGAAAGATTCTTTAGGTTTTATAGTTTTATACCAGTATCTTCACTCTAGCTTTAAAACTGAGCCGCTACAACCTAAAAATTGCAAGTTGTATTAATGCGTTAAAGAAATTAGTGCCGTAAAAAAAATGTGCACTACTGCGTTATCACGTTAAATTTGACAGCCCTAATTTGAAGCATTGTCTTTTTGCTTCTATTAAAAATCAGACTCCTTGTTGAAAGATACATATACATTGCCAGATCATTTCTTTTGGGTTTCAGAGTGATTTCTGTCTATTTAACAGATCGTTCTGCATCAAAGACCTCAAGAGACATTTTCAACTTGACAGGATTGTATTTCCTCCGCGGCAGCAAAATACGTTACATGAACTGCTGTGGCTTAAAATGGGCTTACTAATTCTAAAAGGAAACCTATAAACGGACACGTTCTCTTGATGTAACAGCTTCTCACTGTAACTCAGAGACTGGCATTCACTCCATTCAAAGAGAAAATGACCACAACTTTTTCAAATGTAATATCTAGAAAACAAAAAGTAATCTCATATTCAGGCAAGTGTAGTATGTTATTTTTAAGCGTACTGCACATACACAAATCTCAGATAACATGCAGAAATTACACATACATTATGTGCAAATGTTAAATACATTATTATAATATCCATAGTTTTCAGCCAACAGCAGTGAGAATTATTAAAAAGCATATCAGTTTCATAACAGGAAGCAGCTGAAAGTTCAGCTGTTTGGGAGGTATTTATGTGTCTGTGTGCATTTTGTGCATTTGTATGTTTTTGTTTTCAACTCTGGTCAAAGTCAAATATACAGTTTATATCTTTTGAAAGACAGATGGTTGCTGCAGATTTAGTTGTCCATTCACAAGTGGAGGTAAAAAGGCATTGAGAGGAACTAAATGTCCCCAGGACAACATGTCACAAGGTCAGGGACAGCTGAGTCACAGCTTCCCTTAGGGGGTCATTACATCGGACAAACAGTGTGAGCCATGGAGTATATGTATGTTCACTGTGTGTGTGTGTACTAAGTGACATTGGATCAGTTTTGGAAAACAGTGACACACTGTCGGTTCAGCTTTGTTAGTAGAACAAACATTGTGCATTTCTGTCTGCCTAAGTGTGTGTGTGTGTGTGTGTGTGTGTGTGTGTGTGTGTGTGTGTGTGTGTGTGTGTGTGTGTGTGTGCGTGCGTGCGTGCGTGCGTGCGTGCGTGCGTGCGTGTGTGCGTGCGTGTGCTGTCATTACAAAAGCACTATTGGCAGAAATGACACAGCACCTGCTGATGGTGACATACAGTATATGCCGTGCCACTCACTGGAGGAATATATTTTTTACAAGCTCTGTGTTACAATTTCCTGTCTGCTAGCAGCTCTCTAGGCAGTGACACACACTGTGGTGAAAATCAAGCCACATTCCAACAACAACACCAGTGCTGAAAAACAATATGTTAGGATTCGTTGTATATACGGTATGTGCACCATTTCAGCTGCTGGATGTGATTATGTGTCATTTGTACACTTGTCTGATAGCAGGCAGCTGTCCCACAGTCCAAGACCTAAAGTTCAGTCAGAGACATTGACCCTTGACCACTTATAGGGCCTCTCTCTCTCAAACCGGACCCTCCTCACTCCCACTCCGTGCCTGAATGAACTCACACTCACACAGCTGAATAACACACCCTTCTTTAAGATATAGGGTGTAAATACAGCGGCAAGCTTCGGGACCAACTTCCCCCTCTCCGACAGAAACCGTAACATTTCGTAACCATAGTTTCGTATCAAGCAGTTCACAGTATTAAGAATAAAAAGAATATGCAAACACAGAAACTAAGGATAAAAACATACTCCCATGCTTCTGTGGTGGCATTTCTTTTCTTTTTTTGTAAACATCTTCCCGTTCTTAACACTGATGTTTATGAGCTGCTAGGTTTTTGCAACAGTCACTGTAAATATACAATCAAAGAATTTAAAACCAAATGAACACGTCTAGCGTCTTCTAGACTAGAAAAGGGTCGATTTGATCATAAATACAAAGTACATAAATACGTAAATACCTTAAGTTGTTAGCGTCTGTATAACCTTATTCAATGTCTATCTTAGTTGAGCAGTTGATGTTTGTACAGATAGTCCATGTTCCGTGATGAACATGAAACGCAGTTGTACATGTCCATTAAGTGGGCATCGATGCAGACTCTCTGTTGGAGGGTTTTATAACCCACCTCCACTCCCCGCTGATTGGTTTGGGATGGAACTTAATAAGGCGGACCCTCCACGCGAATGCGCAAACGAAGTGGAAGTAGGTAGGGAGTAGGGAGTAGGGGGTGGTTTGAGAAAAGCCCATAGTAAATAGTTATTCAGTTAGATCTGGCTCTTTGAGGGAGCTCTCAGAGAATCCATGCAGCAACAAGGATTGTGCTGAGAGAGCGAATCACACACACACATATGGACATTAAATGTGAGTAAATACCAACAACAAATAGCACATAAAGAGGAGGTTGGGGTGGTATGTAGAATCAGGTTATAATGGCTGTGCTATATACCTGCATGAATAGAATTGGATGCTTCTAGTCAGCTCACACAGCTGATGAATGAGCCAGGGATTGTTGAGCATGAATGGAACTGCTCATACCAGTTAGCTAATGCAAGCACAATCCTAAAATCCTGAGAAACTGGCAATTGTTTTTTATCTGCTTGATAAATAACTTAAAGGACTATCGATTATCAAAATTGTTGTCAACTTGCCGTCAATCAAAAAAAAAAGACTTTGCAAATGCTTTATAAGGAAGGGAATGTATTCAACATGTTGTTAGACCTCAAGGTTGCACAGTAGCTGTGTCTCCATTCAATTGTCAAGCGAATTTTAAGCAAACGTTTGAAATGTCACAAATAAAAAGAGAGAATTAGGCCCGTTCCATCAGCTGGTTTGGAGCGAATAAACTCGGCATGTCGGCTACAGCGTAGTTTGGTTAGAAGTTGGTGCTATAGGCTAAACATGGCTCTCATCCACCAGGAACCAGAGTAGAAGGAGTAGAGGTTGGCATGGCCATCTAACCATCTACGAGAGAAAAATGGAGAGAGGTCTTCAGGAATTTGTTTCACTTGGGCAAGTTTTAATAGTTCTGTCATGTCAGCTAGTATTGGCCATATTTCACGCTGTCCAGAGACGAAGACAAGCATTCACCCATTATGGGAATATCTGAGTAGACGTCGAAAGCAGAAACGGCTGAATTAAATGTTCGCTATGTCAGAATATATATATAACGCAAAGGCGTTTCCATATCCCATTTAAAGGTCCCATATCGTCCTCATTTTCAGGATCATACTTGTATTTCGTGTTTCTACTAGAACATGTTTACATGCTGTAATGTTAAAAAAAAATACATATTTTCTTCATACTGTCGGCCTGAATATGCCTGTATTTACCCTCTGTCTGAAACGCTCCGTTTTAGTGCATTTCGACGGAATTGCAACAAAATTGCAACAGAATTGCGTTGCTAGGCAACAGCTTGGGTCCATGTGTACTTCCTGTCAGCTGATGTCATTCACATACACTGCAACCAGGAATAACCTGGCATACATTTAGAATGTTTACGTTTAAATCTGTGTAAAGGGTCTAAATATTGTATATTTGTGACATCACAAATGGACAGAAATCCTGACAGCTTGTTTCAAATGCAGAATTTCTGAATACGGGCTGTGTGTATTTTTCTGTGGATTGAGCGTTTCGATACTTTCACAGTATTTATATAGGACTTAAACCTGCTTTATAATAAAAAAACATGAAAATCTCACTTTTCATAATATGGTACCTTTAACTCTTTTTCGATAAAGGCAAAAACCACCTCAAGTGAGCGTAAAAACTTTTTTTTTTGCAATTGAGGAAGTTTTATCAAATTTTGCCAATAAGAATATGTGAATGGAAACGCAGCTAGTGAGTAACACTGACCATACCTTTTGTTTGTTTGAAAACTCCACAGGGCATTTTGAAGCCAGGCTGACTTTGTCCCATGTCCAGCTCTGTGCTGCAAATAAGTGTATTTCATGAAATGCTGAAGCCGTTCCTTAAAGCAAAGTCTTGCCAGTAAATTTCTGTTCATAATAATGATAAATGCTTTTAGCACAGGTGCTGATGAACGATTATGTTCGCTTGACAGTGTTTTTCTGCTGTAGTTTAGACACTCCAAGTATTCAAATGTGGGTTGAAGAATCGGCCTAACTCTTCCTCCGATCAGTGAGTCGGCCCTCATCCACCTTTATTTTGTTCATTTCACCAGCAGGGACAGTTACTGAGATATGCAGAAACTCTGCAGACAGCTGTTAAGGACATAAATAATCCTCATGGCTGGCTCTATACGCGTGTGTGTGTGTGTGTGTGTGTGTGTGTGTGTGTGTGTGTGTGTGTGTGTGTGTGTGTGTGTGTGTGTGTGTGTGTGTGTGCGCGTGTGTGTGCGCGTGTGTGCGCGTGTGTGTGCGTGTGTGTGTGTAGGGGATAGCCTGCTGGGATCGAGCAGCAGTGACACCCTGATCTATTGCCAGGCCTTGAGCATGACCGTAAAGAGGGACCTGTGTGTGTGTGTGTGTGTGTGTGTTCGTTGTGTTGTGTGTGTGTGTGTCTATGTTTGTGTGTGTGTGTGTGCGTGTGTGTGTGTGTGTGTGCGTGTGTAATTTTGGAAGGTAGAAAACATAGAAAATAATAAAGGAAAGTGAAGGAGATGAGAACAACAGAGACGAGTGGAATGTGTTTAGATTGGCAGTTAGCATATGGCACTAAATCTTATCTGTAACCGCTAACACCTCAGATGTGTGTGTGTGTGTGTGTGTGCGTGTGTGTGTGTGTGTGTGTGTGTGGAGGTTATCAGCTATCCAGAGTTTTACTGCCTGTGTTAAAGCGCTTCCACCAGAAAAATGTTTTGATCCGCTGCCACACATGGTTAAGCATTCACCATCTGACTCTGCTTCGTTTCACACAGCGGCCTGAGGGAGGAAGACGGGGAGAGGCGGCGCGAGAGAGAAAGTCCAAGTTGTGGAAAAAGAGGTGTTGAACTGGTCAGGCATGCCTGCCCTCACCTCCCCGCTCACTCTTACCTGGCCCCAGAGCTCCCTAAAGCAAATATACTGGATCGCTTTTTTCCCCTCCAGCTTTTTTCAACCTGCATGGACATTTGCTTTCTTTCCACTTCCCCACTGTCTCTGTCTTTCTCTTTCTTTTCTGTTGTTTTTTTTTCCTCATCCTCAGGCTTAACCTCTCTCTCTCTCTCTCTCTCTCTCTCTCTCTCTCTCTCTCTCTCTCTCTCTCTCTCTGTCTCTCTCTCTCTCTTTTTCTCTCTCTCACTCTCTGTCTCTCTCTTTCTCTCTCTCTCTGTATATCCAAACTCCTGCAGCAATGGGAAATCCTTCAAAATCCATAATTCACGCTTCACTGCTCCTCTCCGTCTCTCGTCTCCCCCCATTTCTCCCTCTGCAGGCCTCTGTGTGTGTGTGTGTGTGTGTGTGTGTGTGTGTGTGTGTGTGTGTGTGTGTGTGAGAGAGAGAGAGAGAGACCTGAATGCAGATGCAAACCCCTCGTGGAAAAATACTAACAAACATATGGTTCTGCACACACACACACACACACATTTCCAAACACGCATTTTATTTACATGCACACACCACACATTACACTGTTGTGTAAATAGTTGCTCATTTTAATGATTCTGTATGCAAAGTCAGAAAAAAATATATTTTAATGATACTGTATGCAAATGAGAGAGAGATTTCCACCGACACATGCTGCACATGAGAACTAGTAGTATATCAAAGAGAACTCCATGGCACACAGATTAAAATGCATGTAAAGCACCGCCTGGTCTGTCCAACCCTTCTGGGCGTGCAGGCCATTTGGGACGGATTCAGCACACTAAAGCTGGTTCAAAGTAGAAGCTTTGCCAGAATGTGTTTTTCTGTAATGCAGAGTATGGGACTGATTTGCTGTTTAAATTCTTGTATGAAAAAAATTAATTCCAAGCTAATAGCAGAAATATTAGAGTTATTTCAAAATCTGACAGAATCGTTGACTCGTGTGATAATAAATGTCACTGTTGAATTTAGGTTACAAGCTGTCGTAAACCCTTTACTCATAAGATATTAACAACAGGCCTCACTGCAGACGTTTGAACTCGTCAAAGCCAAGGCACATGAGATGCTGAATATTCTCCTTTTCGCAGAGCATGAATGGTGTTTTGTTGTTTCTTAAATGATCAGCTTTATCATAACTTGAGTCTTATTTTAGTAGTTTTGACCCTCATTCCATACTGGAATAATAAGAACACTTCAGTAACCAAATTAAAGCAGCGGTGGGTAGAAATGGAGCAAATATGATTAACAAAAGTTATTTTTATAAAACTGTTGCTACATCCTGACAGTAGCATGAGACAGGTGATCTGAAAAAAATCATATTCCCCGGTGTCCTCCGTTGGTCCTAACGGCATCTGCAAGATGTCACAGACCGGAGGAAAACAAGCAGTCAGAGCTGTCCAGCTGCTGTCTCTGAAAGCCGGGTCTCAATCACTCGCGAACTCCGACCAAACGGTCAAACTAGGCAGCGCTGATCAAATATGAATCAATATTCTGTTACTGTAATGCCTATTTCTCTCCTCAAATGTTTTCAGAATCATCTTGTAGTGTACTGTTTAGCTGTAAAATGAGAAAGTTTGTGACCCGGCAGCCATGTTGAGATCTGCTGAGGAAATACCAAGCACCGCCCACCAGCCGGAGCACAGCCAATAGGAACGCTCTCTCTCTCTGAAATGACCTGTGATTGGTCAAAGTCTCCCGTCACGGGCTAGATTTCCTAAAGCATGAAAACAGAGCCATGAGGAGGAGCAGAAGTCTGGTTTTCTCTCAGAACACTTGAATTACAATATGCTGAAAGGTTATTATGGGATGCCCAATGATGCCAAAGACATTCTGCCTACTGAAGCTTTAAGTTGCTGAGATCTGGAAATGGGGCAATATGGCATGAAATAAGTCAAGACAGGTTTTAAACAAACTCCCAGGTTAGTTCAACTTATTTGGAATGAAGGCAAATGGTAAAATGACTCCTTAAATTGTCTGTTGTAAACATCCATCACAGTTCACACACCAACATCCTAGTACAACTTTTCCCTACTGTACTCACCGTAGTTGTGTGCACGCCGTTTGTCTGTGCAATGCGGGGTAATTACACACATTTGGTTTTACCTCTGAATAAAGGGTTTTAGATAATCCGACTGGTTGACAACATGTCTGACCCTCTGACTGCTCACTTCTTGTCCTGTCAGACTTCATTGTAGCATTGTACTCAGGGGTAGTAATTACTTTGTTGTGTACAATGTTATCATAACTGATTCAATTATGAAAACAGCGAAAATAAGATGCAAGTAAAGAAAGTTAATTCTAAAATTCAAAACACTTTCACTCACTATCAGTCTCTCTCTATATATATATATATATTTACTTTATGAATATTAGGACTGTCAATTGATTATAATATTTAATCACAATTAATTGCAAATTAATCGCACATTTAATGTACCTTAAAGGGAGATTTGTCAAGTATTTAATATTCTTCTCAACATGGGAGTGGACAAATATAATGCTCTATGCAAATGTATGTATATATCTATTATTGGAAATCAATTATCAACAAAAAACAATGACAAATATTGTCCAGAAACAGAGGTCAGAGGTCAAAGGATCCCTTTTGAAAATGGCCACGCCAGTTTTTTCTCTCCAAAATTTAGCGGAAGTTTGGAGCGTTATTTAGCCTCCTTTGTGACAAGCTAGTATGACATTTTTGGTACCGATGGATTCATCAGGTTTTATAGTTTCACATGATGTACCAGTATCTTCACTCTAGCTTGAAAACTGAGCTACAAGCTAAAAACCGCAGGTTGCGTTAATGCCTTAAAGAATTGGTGTAAAAATTAATTATTCTAAGCATATAGTATGCATAATTTATACACTGATAAATATCAGTATATAAAATATACTGTCTATTTGCTCTTTTTGCATTATATAGTATATTAATCTCACACACACTCTCTTTCTCTCCAACAACCTGAAACACACACACACACACACACACACACACACACGAACAGTGATCCATCTCATAAATCAGCAGGCTCTCTGAGAGGGCCGGAAACCCAAGGACAGCTCGGACACGTGGAGCAGACACAGCCAAGACCTCCTGGTCCCACGCCACCCTCTGTGTGTGTGTGTGTGCGTGTCTGTGTGTGTGTGCGTGCACAAGTGTGTGTGAGAGTGTGTCTGTCCATATTTATGGCTGCCTCTGACAAGCATGTGCACGTTTATCTGTGTCCGTTAAGCGTGTGCACGTTTGTGTTTGTGTGTGTGTGTGTGTGTGTGTGTGTGTGTGTGTGTGTGTGTCCAGTGAATGTGTGCTGCTGTCTCTCGCTGCCAGATTGGCCTCTTGTCTCCCTCTCTGGGCTGTGTGGACTTGCACAAGGCCTCTAAGTTGTGAATGTGCAGACAGCGCTCCCTCTCTGGCCCCTCGGTCGCTCTCTGCTCCACCACTTGGCTTTTGTACAGGCAGAGCTTTCAGCTGTGCGTGTGTGTAGGTGTGTATGCACTAGGGATGTCACGAGAACCGATACTTCGGTACCAAGCCGATGCCAAAATTCTAAAAAAGTGACGGTACTCTTTTTCTACAGTACTTGAGTACTGTACGATGCCTGTAATGGTCATTGGTAGGGATGTGACGGTGAGGAAAATCTTCCTACCGGTTAATAAACTTGTGACAACACCGGTGTTACCGAGTACACCGGACATTTTACAAGAAGAGATGACGGTCAACATGTGCAGAGCGCTGACTCTGATCTTTACCGTCGGGTGGCGGTGTGTCTGGCCTCTCCGGTAGAGCTTTTGCTGCGGTGCTCTGCTGCGGGGGTCTACCTGGCGCCGCTGCTCCGTGCACGACGGCTGCTACAGCTCCATCCACCTCACGGCGATTACCTCATTAACGTTCTGGTTCCCTAATAGCGTTGAGATTAAACGTGAAATATTGCCAAATAGGTGCGTTTGCTTTTCGCTCCGACATTAAATCCTCTGCTCCTACTCCTACTACTCTGAGCTGATGGACCAGATGCATTCACGGTCAGTAGGTAGCGTCTGTCGTCTGACTATCGATTGATAACATGCCGCTGATACGCCAAAATGAACAAAATGGGACAATTCTTTTTATTTATTACTTAAAGGCTACATGCCTCTGTTTTTTGTAATGTTCAAATGTTTTTAATAAAAGAGTGAATGTTGAATTACATGGGATTTACTGTTGTTGTTGTTGTTGTTTTTTTACCGTGGTATCAAATTTGGTATCGAGAATTGTGGAAATTCCCTGGTATTGGTATCGACTTCTAGATTTCTGATACCGTGACATCCCTAGTATGCACGCATTTATTTGTGTCTTAGTCTGTTGTGCACTTGTGTCTTTACTTAGATGTTTATCCCTGTCATTTTCTCCACGCTCATGCCGTTTTTATGTTCCTTAACGACATACACACACACACACACACACACACACACACACGCACACACACGCAGACACGCACACACACACACACACACACACACACACACTGAACTCGCACTTAACGAGCTTTTGATCCCCAAATGAGCCTGACCCCCATTAATGGCCACCTGTTCTGGGCCTATGGGGAACGTGCTGTAGTCAAACACTGTGTTGTTTAACATGATTAACACGCAACAATGTGGGGGGGCGGAGGATGGAGTGCGCATCAAAAGGAAGCTATTGGTATTTAATGATGTTTTTCAGCCTCTAACTGACTCCATAGAGCCACACTGACTAGAGAGCATTGAAACGAAACAGCAGCAGGAGAGCGTCCTGTTGTCTTTTGTGTGTCTGGATGGGACTGTGAGTTATTTATGGGGGTCTTTAACACACTGAGGGGACAGGGAGGAGGGCTGGAGAGGTGAGCGGAGCGTTGGACGGAGGGGGACGGCTCATTCAACAGAGCTGGTGCCAAAGCGGTGCAGCTTTTCTCCGTCTCCCTTTGCAAAATTCCTTCTCATTCTTACCCCACCCCCCCTCCCTCCTCCTCCCTCCTTTTCTCTTTCGCTTTTCCATCTCTCGCTCTTCCATATCCAGTACTTTCCACAGATCTGAGGGATAATTCCAATTTTTCCCCCCTCAGCCTCTGAATCAAATCTAATTCCACTCAGGTCCACTCCTGCTAATTTGACGTTAATGCTTCAATCCTGCTCCTCCACCTCTCTTATCTCTCTGCAGCTCTTTTACTCACAATGAAATTCAAGCATAATTTTAAAATCTCCCACTGAATCAAATCTAATTTTTCTCACCATCTCTCACACTAATGTGTATTTAAAAAGATCTAATGCTGTATTTTCTCTCTGGTTGGATCCATCCTTCTCTTATCTGTGTAACTCGGTTCCAACAGCAAATGGAGAAAAGTAGAAGGTTTGATATTATGTGAAGAGAAATAGAGGGAGTCTGGAGGAAGGGAAATCTGCAGATCATTGCAGAAACATTGTATTAAATGAATATGAGATTAATCGAATTAATTATTTCATTCATTATCTTAATTTCAGCATGTGTGAGACTAAAGCACGATATCATTTTGTCAGTTTCAATTCAAGCGACATCTCAGCCACTAATCTGTCTTTCAACAAATTCATTTTTTGTCACTCTTTGTCCATCTCTCTCTTCTTCTCCCTTGTTCCCTGTCTCACTCTCTCTTTTTGTCTCTCTCACACTTTATGTCTCGACCCCCCCCCCTCCACACCACCACCACCCTTTTCTCCTTTCACCCCCCCATCCTCTCCTCCAGTGTGTAACCATGGGTGCGAGATGTCTGGTCAGAGAAAATGTTCCCACATATCAAAAGGCTCCTGGGTTCTGAGTGGAAGCGGCCAAGAGAAGGAAAAGGTCAAGTTGAATACAGTGGTTGAGGACGGAGGCATGAGGGCAGCGCTGTGAACAACGCTGATTAATACCAGCAGCACTGAAAGGGCACTGAGACAACTAGTACTGCGCTGCTTTGTCCTTCATTTCCTCTTTGAAATATCCATTCATGGCACTTCCCTTTTGTCTTTTGGAATCAACTTTATTTTTGTTAGATCAATGCTTTTGATGCCATGATGATGCTCACAGAAATGTTTTATCAGTATCACCACACACACTCTCAAAACAAGATGTCTTTATTGATTAGCAAAACAATCACCTGGGGCTGTCAATCGATTACAATATTTAATCGCAATTAATCAAATGATTGTCCATAGGTAATTGCGATTAATCACACATTTTTTATCTGTTCAAAATGTACCTTAAAGGGATTTAATACTCTTATCAACATGGGAGTGGGCTAATATGCTGCTTTATGCAAATGTATGTATATATTTATTATTGGAAATCAATTAACAACACAAAACAATGACAGATATTGTCCAGAAACCCTCACAGGTACTGCATTTAGCATAAAACAATATGCTCAAATCATAACATGGCAAACTGCAGCCCAACAGGCAACAACAGCTGTCAGTGTGTCAGTGTGCTGACTTGACTATGACTTGCCCCAAACTGCATGTGATTATCATAAAGTGGGCATGTCAGTAAAGGGGAGACCCGTGGGTACCCATAGAACCCATTTACATTCACATATCTGGAGGTCGGAGGTCAAGGGACCCCTTTGAAAATGGACATGACAGTTTTTCCTCGTCAAAATTTAGCATAAATTTGTAGCGTTATGGATTCTTTAGGTTTTCTAGTTTCATATGATGCCAGTATCTTCACTCTAGCTTTAAAACTGAGCCGCTACAACCTGAAAATCACAAGTTGTGTAAAAGCGTTAAAGAAATTAGTGGCGTTAAAACAAATTTGCGTTAAGGCGTTATTATCCCGTTGACTTTGACAGCCCTACAAAAAACTATATCTTAAAGGAAACAATTTTATATTTTCCTTATTGTCGACAAATCCCAGGAAAAGACCAAAACCAACAGTGTATTAGGATTTCCCTATCCTGCCCATTAATTCATATTGAAGACACAAATCTTTAAAAAAGGTTCACAAATATATAGTTTCATTTTTTTTAAAAAGATTCAGTAATTCTCTAAAACAGCTGGGCACTGTGGTTTTCAGTAAACATTTCTTAAACAGGACTTAATAGTTCATTTGTTGGGGACTATTTTCTGCATCAAATGAATCCACATGTGGTGCTCTAGTGAGTATTAGTATTAGTTATTATTATTAGTATTAGTGGCAGCAGGACGGTGGATGTGGGATTGAGTCAAAATAAACTGCAGTGCCCATGTTAATGGTAATGAAGGAACATGTCACCCAGTGAAACAGTGTGGCTCACTGATGTGTTTTTGGACAACAAGGAGCTCTATGGCACAGAGGGATGATATGTATCAGGCTTTGACTACACAGACAGACAGACAGACAGACAGACAGTAAGATCAGTTCATTGCTGTTTTTTTAATGGGATTTGTTGACAATAAGAAACATATAGTGTATAATATATCTTCATTCTTATACTTTATCTTTTTTACTATTTATTAAAAAATATATAACCAATTCTTTGTAGAGGCTATGATACATATTTTCTCCTTTTGCACTGGAAAACAATAATTTCTTAAAACCAGTAAACACAACAATAAGCCCTTTCCATAAAATGGTTCTCAAATGCCTCTCAGCATGGCAGCCATTTTCATTCAGAAGCCATTTCTCTCCTTGTTCCCTCCTTTCAGTCTCGTCTCCCCGCACCCTCAAAAAAAAAATTAAAATTCAATCACAATAAGCAAATTTGCTCCCCCACAGGACATCATTGAGTGGCACGCAGTAACAGTGCAAGGTACTCCAATCAATGGCCTTGTTCCCTCAACACAGGCCCAGAGCTGCTAATTTGCATGACATTGGACGAGTTAGCAGATAGTCTCTCTCTCTCTCTTTCTTTCTCTCTCTCTCTCTCTCTCTCTCTCTCTCTGAAACAGCCACAAACACAGTTGCATGCATATTATGATCACACACTTATTGCACTCCAAAAGACACACAAAAGACAAGGATATTCACACAGGCACAATGCGGCACACGTGGGCTCACACACACACACACGCACACACACACACGAAGTGAGAGAGAAAAACTACAATACTAACAGAGGCGGGTCGTCTTTATGACACAGAGATGTGAAGTTTCCACTGAACATTAATCCAACTTACTGCAGCCCTCATATCCTCTAGTTCCTGTCTGCTGCTGCTGGTGGGCGGATAATACACTTGGATTGGTGTGTGTGTGTGTGTGTGTGGTGTGTGTGTGTGTGTGTGTGTGTGTGTGTGTGTGTGTGTGTGTGTGTGTGTGTGTGTGTGTGTGTGTGTGTGTTTGTTCTCCAAATCATCAGTTTGTTTATGAGTTCTGTGTAATTTAAACCTCTCCCCCGAACAGCAATTGTCCAATCATAGCTTAGATAGATTTGTGTGAAGGCGTATGGAACGCCAGTATTAAGAACATTTCGCGTGTCATGTCATGCATTTTAAGCTTTTGATGTGCCATTAAAGGCAGGGTTGGTAACTTTCAACTACAAAAATTTTTTTGTTTGTAGCTGAAATTCTCATTACATCCCGAGAGCAATCAATAAATCAAATGCTCTGACAAAAAAAAAAAGAAAACAATATCTGGTATCTGTGGCTGTCACAGGACTGTAATAAACTCGTCCAATCATGTCATTCGGCTGATTGGACAGGCTACCCAACCTGCCTGTCTACCTGCGCGCACTCTTCTACAAGCTGCTAGCTTGACAGTTGTGAGTACTAATAGTTATGATCACGTTTACATTCATTATGATATTTTTATGTTCGTAATGATCATTTTGGGGGGGTGTCTTTGGAGGGAGTCCTGAAGCGACAGGTTGTCAGTGTTGCCGACTTTCTCTCTAGATTTAGAGACTTTTGGAGCTAGTGCTGCTAGCTACTTTCATCGGAATAGAGTTGACAACACTGGGCTCGGTTTTTCAGTTGGATCATTTTGAAAATCTAGTGTACCTTACTCTTGCTAATTTCTCAAGATCGGCCACTCCGCTTTTAACGCCGTTCTAATCCCCGACTCGTTACATACTGACGCACAGATGTAGTTTTAAACAAAGCTACTTGTTTAGGTTTAGTTAAAGATCACGATTTGGGTTAAAATAACGATGTTTCTTACATATATTAAGTTACGTACGTAAGTTAAGTAGTCAACGTAAATAAGTCGACAGTTGACTTTTGGTTTCACACGGGACATGAACAGCGGTCTCCTGGGTGAAGGTCGTGTTTGTTTGACCCGTCCATCCACCCAGACCTCTTCCCTATGCGGACTTTTTCGCTCTTTACAGTACGTCACCTGACTTCCAGAACACTTGCTCTGAGCGTGTATTGCCGCGGCGTGATGTGAAAAAGCAAAAAATCTGCAGCGATAACACGCAAAATGTCATCGGTGTGTCAATGTGATAAAGTGGTGTCGTTTTTAACCATAAGCACAAAATCAAGATGAGGTGTTCTGATGTGCGTGTGTTCCCCATTGCAGGTTAAATATAAAAAGCCTAAATCAGGACAGGCACATCCACTGCATCGGAGCCGGTATCAGGGTTTAGGGTAACATAACATTAGCGGCTCTGTCCTGCACTTAATTGCATTTGGGGAATTTACCCAAAACATGTTTGCTGAACTCATTGCTTAATCCACATCTTTAAAAACCTTTTCATTTGGAAAAGTAAACCATATTGATTGCTAACTAACAATGCTAACAATGAAGAATATATGTAATCTTTGTGTTGCTTTTCCAAGGTTTTTTTTCCTTAACATCGAAATGGGGTTGTATCAGAATCAGGGCTGTGAAAGTTAACACGATAATAACGTGTTAAACGCAAATTTGTTTTAACGCCACTAATTTCTTTAACGCATTAAAGTACCTGAAAATGGGTTCTATGGGTACCATCGAGTCTCCCCTTTACAGACACGCCCACTTTATGATAATCACATGCAGTTTGGGGCAAGTCATAGTCAAGTTAGCACACTGACACACTGACAGCTGTTGTTGCCTGTTGGGCTGCAGTTTGCCATGTTATGATTTGAGCATATTTTCTATGCTAAATGCAGTACCTGTGAATAATTGATTAATAAATTAATTGATTTCCAGTAATAAATATATACATACATTTGCATAAAGCAGCATATTTGTCCACTCCCATGTTGATAAGAGTATTAAATACTTTACAAATCTCCCTTTAAGGTACATTTTGAACAGATAAAAAATGTGTGATTAATTTGCAATTAATCGCGATTAAATATTTTAATCAATTGTAGTCAAAATATAATGCAGTTTGCAACCCACTCATGGAGTTAACCATAGCTAGCTAACTGCAGCTGATAAAATCTTGCCAGCGACCGTTTGTCTTCTCAGTCGGTAAAAAAACAGCAGTCGCAAGCTACAAATGAGAAGTTTGTCTACCGCTGTGTGTATGAGGACACATTATTACCTTCGCCAAGGAGGTTATGTTTTCGGTTTGGTTTGTTTGTTTGTTTGTCAGCAGGATTACGGCAATTACGCATTTCCCAGTTTTCATGAAACTTGATGGAAGGGTGTGCGTGTTTTGGAGCGGATTGGCCTCTGTGGAGATCTGCGCTCTCCGAGTGCCCTTCTAGTTTCAAAAGTTACTATGAATTTCAAGTGGTAGCACTGTTATCATCGTAAGCTGCATATGTGCCATGCCAGAAAAGAAAGCTTGACGGGCATAGCAACAGTAACTAAGGGAAGCGGGGCCTAATAAACAGATAAACAACAAACAGACACACTCCTTTCTTCCTCCTCTGTCTAGCAGGTGAAGGGCAGAGAAAGGGTTTGTGCATGCGGCAGCTAAGTGGCTCAATGCGATCGACTCGCTCGCTGTGGCAACCTGCAGAATTCCACCACCTCCCCACGAGCCTGGCAGACTATCTGTTCACTCTCCCTTCACTGCTCCTTCCTTCCCTACCTCCCTTCCTCCCTTCCTCCCTCCTCCCTCTCTCCCATCCCCCACTCCGGCAGCTCCAGGGAAGCGGTGACGTGGGAGCTCCCTGCTCTGAGAACGGAGAGAGAAAGAGGCATGGAAAGAAAGCCTGGAAGAGAGCGAGGGTGAGGCCAGAGAGAAAAGACAGAGCTGCCGCACTACTGAGAGAGAGAGAGAGAAGGAGCAGGGAAGAAAAAAGATAAAGATCCTCCCTCTCCCAGCACTCGTTGACAATGACACTGGGAGAGTCATTTCGAAGCAATGAGCCAGAAAACGCAGAGCCGCCACTGCCATTCATCCTCCTAAGCACGACACCCAGTCACCACCTCGCCACAATCACATTCATCTCTGAGAGAATAGAGCTGGCTGAATCAAATGTACGGCAGAACACTCGTATTATAAAAACAGCCCATCTGAATGCAGTGTGACTGATATTCAAAAAATAATAGAAAAGTGTATTAGGATTGTGCGATAGCTCCGTCCCGGCAGCTCTCTCCTGCTCCATTTCTACTTTTTTAAATTGATTTAAAAGAATAATTTGTGCATTTGTAAAACATGTTTTTTGCTCATACCATGATTTCATAATAAGATAATTCATGATATGTTGTGCATATTTGATTGATCGATCACCACACAGTGCCCAGCCCGTGTGGGCTGACAGGGCACTAGACAACAAAAAACAACGACCAAGATGATCACTTACCAAATCATGAAAATGATGAAAACAAGACATTTCAAAATATTTGTTTTTATTAAAAAGTCAACTCAACAAATACACCCAAAGGAAATCCAGTTTCTTTAATTGCATAGTTTCAATATTAGACTCCTGATGTTGCTGTACATTGTGAAATGTACAACAATAAGGGCTGTCAAAATTAACGCAATAATAAGTCAAATTAGTTTTAACGCCACTAATTTCTTTAACGCATTTTGGTATTTTTCAGTTGTAGCGAGCTCAGTTTTACAGCTAGAGTGAAGAAACATCATTTGAAAACTAGAACTGAAACTAGAAAACCTAATGAATCAATCGGTACCAACTATGTCATAGCTTGTCATGAAGGAGGTTAAATAACGCTCCAAACTTGAGCTAAATGTTGGCGAGGAAAAACTAGCATGTCCATTTTCAAAGGGGTCCCTTGACCTCTGACCTCCAGATATATGAATGTAAATGGGTTCTATGGGTACCCACGAGTCTCCCCTTTACAGACATGCCCACTTTATGATAATCACATGCAGTTTGAGGGGTTATGGATAATATTTGTCATTGTTTTGTGTTGTTAATTGATTTACAATAATAAATATATACATACATTTGCATAAAGCAAGTATATTTGTCCACTCCCATGTTGATAAGAGTATTAAATACTTGAAAAATCTCCCTTTAAGGTACATTTTGAACAGATAAAAAAAATGTGTGATTAATCGCGATTAACTATGAACAATCATGCGATTAATTGTGATTAAATATTTTAATCAATTGACTGCCCTAAAAGAAAAAAATCCAAACAGAAATACATTCTAAGTAAATGATATGTACTCATAAACCAATAACTCAAGATATCTGATATAAAATGACTACATTCACAGCGGTAAAGTGTCACATCACTTATCCCTCTCCAAGTAGGACATGTTGTAATTGCCTGAAAGGAATCTTCATGTCCCAGCCAGCCCTACTCCACTTATTCTCTCTCTCTCTCTCTACAAATAATCAAAAATACCATTTCGTTTCCCCCAATCAGCCCCAGGTCATGTGCTGACGATGAGATGGAAAACACAGCATGTCGTTAAGCTGCCAGCTAATCAGCGTTGGCTAGTAATCCCCCCCCCCCCCCCCCCCCCTCTTTCCGTCGTGTATTCCAAACAGGCCCCTTCCCTCCCTCCCTCCACCACCACCACCTCCACTGCTGCTGCTGCTCTGCTTCTGTAGTCAGCCTGTGAGATGGATGGCACAGCCCTAATCACCCCCTGCAGTGCACTGTCAGCAGGGCTGCAGGCCGCTCTTAACATTTACACCACATGATCACACACGCACGCACAATAAACACAAGCCAATAAGTGAGAAGACCTCCTCTCACTCCTCTCCCTCTCTCTTTTCTCATCCTTCAGTTTCCAGCTCCCTCCCACCCTGTGCCCTGCCCAACATCCACCACCACTCCTCTCGCTGTCACCTTGGATGGATTCAGTGGGATGCGGCTATGTCCTGAAGGCTGAGGGAGGCAGTCCTCCTTCTTCTCTCCCTCCGCCTCCTCACACAGCTCCTTCCTGCTGTTATCTCCAGGCTGGAGTCTCATCAGCCTGCACACAGTAGCTCTGGCTTCCAGCTGCCTCACCAGCAGCTCTGGCAGGGGAGGAAGCTGCCAGAGGAGCCGGGAGGGAGGCCGCTCCAGTATCAGCATCCTCTCATGTGGTCCGCTTCAAGGTTCCTCTCAGGCAAGCTTTCAGTCAAGTCTACATTGATGCACACACACACACACACACACACACACACACACACACAGTGGTTTGCATTCATTTTACGAGTGTTAGAAGTGCAGCTTTTAGCGCAGTTTGGGACACTCAGATCGTTCCAGTGCAGCTACAGTGGTGCAGCATCTTAAATATTAAAAAGAAATGTCAGTCCCTCTAAATCTAAAAGACCAGGGTCTTTTAGATTTAGAGGGACTGACACAATTTCTCTTTCTACACTTTAACAATTTAACCTTTAACATTCACATGGGGGGGGGGATCTATCAGGAAAGAGGCAGGAATTAAGAATAACTCCTGAAGATCTCTGCTGGTACATCCTAAAGACAGGACGCCCCTGTGGAGGATGACTGGATGACATCCCGTAGAACAACTGTGGGGAACGCTAGAACCTTGAAAGGGTGACGACATTCATTCCTGTTATGCAGCAACATTTCTGTCCCCATGAATTACTTCCTCATATTCTCTTTGAAATGTGTCTATAACAACTGGCTTAAATTATAGATTAAGGTCTTCTTTATAATATGAACAAAGAATAATGCACATTAAAAATAATTTTTACTTTGCTGAGCTTTTTTTTAGTACTGTACATGTGCTCCACTTTACCATGTCCCCAGTATAAAGTAATCAACTTCTATAAGAACTATAAGCCATAAAATTATAAAATACGCAAAATATTTTTATGTATAGGCCATGTTAAACTCTCTCTCTGATTATATATATATCTCTCTATATATATATAGAGAGATATATATATTTTTATATATACAGTATATAAGGAAGAACTAGAGTTATTTTTTACCATTTTCATAATTGACTGTGTGTCCCTGAAGCCTTTTTCTACCCTGTTAGTTTGTAGTTTCTCACCTTCCAAAAAAAAGAAAAAGACTGCAGTTCCATTGAGACCATTTTCAGGAAATGACAAATTGTTTTTGGAGAGAACTCAAAGGAGCAAAGTCAGGTGAACATCAACTTTCACTTGTCTTTTCTTCCATGTTTCATGATGTTAATCTATTTGTCAAATTCTTAAAGTTCCACCCTGTTCGGCTAAACTGTGAAGAAAGTTGGTCCGATCAAAAACATTGTTAAACATATTTGATATAGTTATAAAAGTTGTTTATGTGTAGAAGGTTAGCAGCTAGCTAAATCGGGATCACTCACCGAGCTATGGCTGATTTAGCTCCAGATTTTGCACCCTGTTTGGTCTATAGACCAGCATAAACCAGTCTACCCATAAGGATTATTATTTGAGTGCCTGAGATTGGCCAATATGTTTTCCATACAGTTAAACATGTCATTAGTCTTATACAATGCTAAAAAATGAAAAATACATGAAATGTTGCATAACAGGAATGACCCTTATATTTCCTCATTAAAGTTGTGTTAAATCAAATCACCACAAACTAAGATTCATTATTAATCCAGCATATCCGTACCGGTTGCACATGACTTAATGGGAATGTGGAGGCGACAGGGTACATCCACATTGCACAGAGGGTGGGAGGTTTGGGGTCAGTAAGGGCCAAACGGTACATTTTTGCATGACGCCCCTAACAGGTTAATCTGACCAGGATCTTAGCTCGGGTTTAGAGACTACACAGATGTAACAGAAAGCATGTGTTATAAACTGAAGATGTGGAGTTTAAAAGAAATTTGAAAGGGCATTTACCAGGAAGGGAAAGTCCAAAGAAACAGGCTATCAAGATGCATCATGGGAAGTCATATTTCAGGCCTCTGCTGCTTCAATTTTGACAATTCAGGTTTTATATGTGCCTCTCCGGTGCATTTTCATTCCCAGCGCGTCAAATAGTGATGCTTTGTCATGGCCGTTGGCATTCGATACCGACGCACGAGGTACCCTTTAGCGCCGGTACGCGACGCACCGGGCTTTCCATTAACTACAATGAAAACCCGTCAGTAACAGGAAACGCTCAGGGAAAGTGCTGTGGTGACATAGTTTAAAGAGCATAAGAGACACACAGGGTGGGAGGGGAGGTGGATGGGTCCAAAATAAAAACAAGGCTTTCATCCAGGAGACCGCTGTTCATGTCCCGTGCGTTAAAGCACTGGTTCCCAACCTGGAGGTCATGACCCCCACTAGGGGTCGCCAAAGCTTTGCAGGGGGGGTCGCAAGGCCTTCTTGATTTTAAAGCTGAAGTAGGCGAGATTGGAGCAAATACGATTAAAAAAAATTATTTTTATAAAACGGTCGCTATATTCTGACAGTAGTACATGAGACAGGTAACCTGAAAAAAATCCTGTCCTCCGGTGTCCTCCGGTGTCCCCTGGTGCTCTTAACGGCATCTGCAAGATTTCACAGACCGGAGGAAAACAAGCAGTCAGAGCTGATCTGGGGTCTGCTGTCCAGCTGCCGTCTAATGACGAGTTCATTCGCGAACTCAGACTATGACCGGAGCACAGCCAATAGGAACGCTGTCTCTTCTTAGCTGGAAGCCAGACCTGTGATTGGTCAAAGTCTCCCGTCACGGGCTAGATGTTCTAAAGCCTGAAAACAGAGCCATGAGGAGGAGCAGAAGTCTAGTTTTCTCTCAGAACACTTGAATTACAATATGCTGAAAGGTTATTATGGAATTTTAGCCCAATGATGCCAAACATATACTGACTACCCCCACAAACGTACAGTTAGCCTATATCTCAGCATTTCATTCATTTCTGTGAAGAAAGGAAATGTGCTCAAAATCTAACCAAATTGCTCGTATAATATATAAGTTTATATATATATATATAAGTATATATATGTACTTATATATATACAGTATATATATATACATATATATATACTGTATATATACCAATCTAACCAAATTACTTGTATAATATATATAAGTATATATATATATGTATATATAATACTTATATATATAAGTATAATATATAATATAAGTATGTTTTCTATATTGTATAATCACCTGATAATAAGAGTTGTTGTGTTTTTGTTAGCTTAGAATGAACCGTTTATATCTACATAGGGGGCGGGTCCTCTTCATGGAGTCCGCCATGTTGCACTGCCATGTTTCTACAGTAGCCCAGAACGGACAAACTAAACTCTGTTAACTTTTCCTGTTTGTGTCGGAGTCAATAACGATACTCACTCCAATCACCGCCGCTCTCTCTCTTGCTTCACCACTCACTTCCCACGTACACACACACTCTAAGCATTCTACTCTAACAACAACTGGCTGTAGAGAGGGACATGCTGTTCCTTTAAGTTTCACTTTCACGTTACAATCAGCTGATCGTTCATTTCTCGTGTTCACAACGTCAAGTCACATTTTCACTGTACAAACGTCCTTTTAAGGCCAACCATGTTGTTTTTCCTAAACCAAACTAACTGGTTTTGTTGCATAATCCTCAGCATTTTTGTTCAATTCACAACATCAAGCACGTGAAAAAGTGAAACCGAGGGGCCTGACAAAGCGTCAGTATGTGAGGAGTTGGGATGAGAGTGTGTTGGCCTCTCACATGTCACTCTACTTTAAACCGCTGGAGTACCCCATTAATGCAAATGTGTTAACCTCCTCTGCATCGCTAAAGCTGCGGTTGAATAACAGCTGCCAGTTGTGCGACTGTCTCTCTTTTTATCCGCTTCTAACCAACACATTGAACTAATCGCTAAGGGCGGGCGGGAGGTGTGGCGGATGGGTCAACTTCAACCAGGAGACCGGTGTTCGTGTCCCGTGTGAAACTAAAAGTAACGTTGACTCATTTTGTCACATCAGTCTTTCGTCACGTGACTCGACGGTTTCGTCAGTCCTGTGAGTCACTGGTCACGTGAGTCGTTAGTATTGTCAGTCTCATGGATGTATAAGGAGAACTGGATACAGCGTTGGAGGCTCCCGTTCATTCCTATGAGAGTGTCTCAGTGGCGCATGAAGCCAAAATGGCTCGACTGCCGAGTGATAAAGTATCCGGATTATCCGGCGATCTTCCGCAGTCATCGGGCTCATAGAGCAGGCGCAGTAGCGTTTCCTTTAACTCCTCCTCCCAGCCCTCGCTCCAGCCTCGGTCTGGGTCTCATTCACATGAACGGAGGAAGGGAAATAACTCTGGATTCAGCTATTTGTGCTATTTACAACTTTTAGGACCTAATGATTTAAATAAGGGATATTGGAGTGTTCAAACTGAGAAGTTAATTTACCTCAAAATAAATGATCCGCTGAGTTACAGACGTCTCTTTCTCAATGTAAGTCTATGGGAAAAAGCTGTAAAGCTGCGGCCGCGAGCCACCTTCGCCCTGCGCCTTTCCAAGCCAACCTAGAGCCGGTTGTGGCACACCTCCTCGTATGCGGGACTCCCCAGCCTGCCGTGTGTCGCTCACTTCTCCAGCTGGCTGTTAACGAGGGTCTTTTGGCACAGAGAAGTACTCGTATCGGTACTCGGTATCGGCGAGTACCCAAATGTAAGTACTTGTACTCGGTCTGAAAAAAAGTGGTATCGGTGCATCCCTAGTTGCAACGATGCACACTATTTCTTGCTGATAGTAGTGTAGACCAATCTTTCAACCACTAATAAACAGGATAGGAAACAGGAATGTAAAATGTAATCAAATATTGTGAATTTCAGTCTCTCATTTTAAGCAAACTAAGCAGCTGCTGGGGTGCTGGCAGAAAGCCTGCAGGCTCATATAGGCTCGTATGTATGCTTCTCATATTTATTTCAATGAACTATTTTCAGCAGCAGCCATCCTGCCATCGTGGTTATTCTTGTTCTTATAAGATACCTGAAACTCTCTGATCCTAGCCACCCAGATCTTCTCAGAAGCAGCTCCTTTCTAAAGTCCTCCTGTTTTTCAGTGAGCTTGTTTCAGGAGCTCCTCTCCTCTTTAGAGGAGGGTTCCCTCTTGATGCTGGGCTAGTTTTTGAAGGCCTCCTCTCTGCAGACAGCTCTCTCTGGAAGCTCAGTGTCACGTTCGGTCATCCACTCATCCCCTTTCCGATTCAGAGCTTCCACCTGGCTCAGAAGGGCCAGATCCTGCATGTTGGGCTTTTGTGTGGGCTCATGGCAGTTTTTCCCCCTCTTGAGGTCCTTCTTTTTCCCTTCAGCTGCTCCTCAAGGTGACTCGCCTCATTCCTGCTGCTTGGTGGCCAATCTTTTCCAATAATGGATTTCAACCTACTGTTATAGTTTCTCAAATTCTTCAATCCAAATATTTTTGGTCCATATGCTTACTGAAAAGTAATGGCCCCATTTCATTTTGATGGGTTAGTGACAAGGCCCAGACACACCAAGCTGACATCATAGAACTAGCGGCGATGAAGGCCGACCAAAGACGACAGCCGACGGCCAGTTAGTACATACGTTCTGCGTCCGCGTGAGATTAAATAATTCTCCACACCAGCAGACGCCGGTAGTCTGGATTCATCATTCACAAAAGGAAACAGGAAGACCGAGGACAGATATACAAGCCGTTGTTATAATATGCACATGAAACAAAGCGCATTTACCGACCATTTTCCCACCACTCTCACTCACCACTTAGCTTCATTCCAGATGTTCATGTTGCTGTGAAAATATCCGTGTGTTGGAATGATCAAATGAGATGAAGATGAAAAATGAGAAGAGCCTTCTGTGTTTTTTCCTCTTGATCCTACTCGTAGGCGTGCTTTCCTCATTTCCGTTTCTCTTCACGTGCACTGATTCATTTAAACTGAACAGCCAATCAGAGTGATTTCTGAGTGATGCTGAATCGACTGAAAAAACTCAGACAGGGGCAGACAGGGGCAGACTAGAGCCGACAGTGCGGGACACACCGAAAAAACTAGACCGACAGACGCTCACCGACGGCCTCAAAGTGTCTGGCTTGGTGTGTCGGGGCCTTTGAGGAAAGAAATAATCTGTGTAGGATCCTGAGAGAAAATCGATGTACAGAATACGGGGGTGGGGGAGTATCTGATTTCAGGATTATTAAATGTTATTTTCTTTAATTGTTGTACATATCGTCTAAAGCTTAAACAAATGGAATTCAAACCGTTTGTAGACACCGTCTGAGTTCAGGTGTGTATCTAGAATATATTATAAGATTATATCAATTATTTAGTTCTTAGTTTGCTGAAATTACAATCTCAAATTAAGAGACCCTCCCCTGCATTCCCAAAACATTTAGACTGCATAACCTCCCCCTTTTCTGACTCCCCAAATCAATTCAGTCCGTCGTCCATTTCAAAATGGACTTCAGTTTATCTGGATTTCCAGATATGTATTTTGTATTTTGGATGGTGATTTTGGAGCAGCTGTAAAGGCCGTTTTATGACAAAGTGCTTCACAGTGATGGGAGAAGGGCAGGACTTGTGTCAGTATAAGAGACTTCTCTTTAGTTGTTTATAGGCTCTCCTCCAGCATGACATTCACACACATGTTGAGGCTGTCAAGCTTTAAATCAGTTGGCCATCTGGTTCTGACATGTTACAGCTCCGTTCTGCTTGGCACCTCTCTGTTTGACTTCCTTGTGTGCCTTTAGTTCCCGAGGATCTCTGCCAGTCCAATCCCCTGCCTCTTCTACCTGAGCACACACACACGTCTCTGTCTGTATGGTGCATGTACATGACTGCTGCCCTCTTGACCTGTTGACCTGACCATCAAATGAATCCACGTGCCCACTCCTAACCAGACTCCACTCAGCTGCCGTCTCTGTGTCTCCTCCAGCCTCCCCACCGACAACACACATGTCGTCTACACCGCTCCCTGCCAGACACACAATTATTTCCACGGGCACCGTTGGCACCGGAGGAGAACCAGGCGGTCAGATGCTGCTGCACAGAAATACACCTCCAAGGAGTGTAATAAAGCATCGGTTTATGGTTCAACTATGAGTCAGGCAGGGTAAGAGAGCAACTGTTGGAAAATGTATATGATAAATAGAGCTGGGATAATACACCTATATCCCGTTTCAAGACTATCATGATACTTGGGTGTCGATTCGATATGTATTGCGATTTTTAAGTATTGCAATTCTACAGGTATTACGATTCAATATTACGATTTATTGTGATTTTTGTTAACTATTTTAACACTAGACCATGGGGGAAAGTTGAATCATACACTTCTAAGGACTTTTACTTTGGAACATTTTTTGGGGGATTTTCAGCATGTATGTATGTAGTCAGAGATGTCCTGAAGTCAAATATATCAGTCATTGTCAGACATTATTTATTATATTTTTTTCCAGCAACCAAATAAATCAAAGAATTAAAAACCTTTCTCTCACAGATTAATGGTATTTTCTTTTTGATTTATAAGGGTCATATAATGTTTTATACTTCTGGGGAATTCAATCCAATTAATCTTATTTCCAGATATGTATTTTGTATGTCCAGTTCCCTTTGTTAACACCTTATTTTGAAAACCGGACGTCAGTCAAACATGTATACTTTTGCCAACTTCACCAAGTCTGTTGTAGCTCTCCCGTCAGCTCGTTCTCGTTTGGGCTCGCTGCGGCCGACTGCGGTTTGTTTTGGTTGAAGGATACGGAACGGATATGTAGTCGCGTTACTCAGACTACAACAATAAAAGCGGTAACTTCCTTCTACCTCCGCATAGACTCAACTGAAGCAAATATATCGATTCTGGCATTAAAAAAATCAATTTCAAAGTCATTATTAAAAAATGGCGATACATAGGTGAATCGATTTTTTTTCCGCCCTTAATGATAAATACTTTCAACTTGTGTGTGTGAGAGAGCACAATGTATGAGGGAGGCTTAAAGTGGCAGTAGGCAGTATATTTTTGGCATCATTTGGCTAAAATTCCATGATAACCTTTCAGCATATTGTAATTCAAGTGTTCTGAGAGAAAACTAGACTTCTGCTCCTCCTCATGGCTCTGTTTTCAGGCTTTAGAACATCTAGCCCGTGACGGGAGACTTTGACCAATCACAGGTCATTTCAGAGAGAGAGCGTTCCTATTGGCTGTGCTGAAGTCATGTGACCGGAACTTGGCGTTCCTTCAACAGATTTCACAGTGGCGGCGGCTTTCTAATTTTTACAGCTATAAAGTACACTACAAGATGATTCTGAGAACATCTGAGGAGAGAAATATACATTACAGTAACAGAATATTGATTCATATTTGATCAGCGCTGCCTAGTGACCGAGTTCGCAAGTGATTGACAGCCGGCTCTCATGGACAGCAGACCTCAGATCAGCTCTTACTGGTTGTTTTCCTCCGGTCTGTAAAATCTTGCAGATGCCGTTAGGAGCACCGGAGGACACAGAGGAACATGATTTTTTTTCAGGTTACCTGTTTCATGTACTACTGTCACGATATAGTGACTGTTTTATAAAAGATAACTTTTTTAATCATATTTGCTCCAAAATGCCTACTCCAGCTTTAACCCACGTCACTATCAATGCAACATCCATTATGTACTTCTCTGCCGTGAGTCACCGAGCACAGCAGTCACTGCTCCGACAGTCATGACTGCTACCTGCCTCTGACGTTGACACACACACACACACACACACAAACACACACATACACCCACACACACAAACACACATCTTCATCAATTACACGTCTAGATAGGAGTCTGAGTCACTCTGATGTCAGGGCACCCCCCCCCCCCCTTCTGTGTGTCTGAATGCACAGGAGACGCAAACAGCTTGCGTCGTGAGCAGGAGCGCTGTTGACGTAAGCAGGAGGACTCTTTAGAAAACCTCCCATGAGACTCATTTCACCCATGAGTCATGTGCACCATTAGCTCCGACGTCATTTCAGATGAAAATAACTTCGATATCAGGATTTTGCGTCTTGAATCCCTAATTGCGTGCTGGTGATTTATGTGTTGCTCTCGCTTTGTGCACCTCTAAAGCCTTTTGAATTATACTCAAAGGAGCAGATAATGAGTGTGACTTCATGAATCCAGAAGAATTGACTCTGTCTCCTCTGCAGGTTAAAAAGATTTGTCACATGCAGGCACACGGTGGGAAATCAAGATTCTTTAGAGGGCCGCTCTGGAGATTACATTTTCCTTTTGTGGCTGCCACAAACACAAAACCCTGAAGACGTTAGAGGCGTGCGCTCATTTAACACACCACTGCTGCTTATAACAGGCTAAAATACATCATGTCAATTAGAACAATAAACATTATTAATTACTTAACACATGACAGCGTATATTATCTGGGGCTGACAAAGTTGTGATTTTTAGGTCGTAGCGGGCTCAGTTTTAAAGGTTGTCATGAAGGAGGCTCAAAATATGCGCTAAATTTTGGCGAGGAAAAACTGTCATGGTCATATGCAAAGGGGTTCCTTGACCTCTGATCTCAATATAAGTGATTTAAAATGGGTTCTATGGGTACCCACGAGTCTCCCCTTTACAGACATGCCCACTTTATGATAATCACATGCAGTTTGAGGCAAGTCATGGCAAGTTTGCCATGTTATGATTTGATCATATTGTTTTATGCTAAATGCAGTACCTGTGAGGGTTTCTGGACAATATTTGTCATTATTTTGTGTTTTTCATTGATTTACAATTATAAATATATACGTACATTTTACATAAAGCAGCATATATATATATATATATATATATATATATATATATATATATATATATATATTAATCGATTGACAGCCCTATTTTTTAACACAAAACAGCTTATACTAACACAAAATATAAAGATCCAGCCCATAAGTCATCCAATAAATATGAAATACTGACAAGTGATCGATATTCTCGTTGTCAGTTTTATTTCAGTCCCGTGATTTACAGTAGTTTTGTGCCATCAGATTGTCACATCAAACGGTGAAAGTGTGTTTAATGATAAAATCTCTGACAGGTGCTGTGCCAAAGAAATGAACAAAAATACGTGTTGTGCCAGAAATCTGCTCAGTTAACAACATTATTATTAATCTAGTTCTCCTTTTCTCTCTCTCATTATCCGTTACTGCTACCAAAACCAATAAATGACCTCATGAGAGCCGGCTGAGCTGTTGTTAAAGGTGCATTAAAACCTGCCGGCACTGCAGCGATGACTCACTTGTATGATCTTTGTTAAAAAAAAAAAAAATTTAAAGTCCCAGCTGAATATACAATGAATAGTGAAATGGAGTGATGACAGTTCGGGCTGTTCAGCTGTGGCTGTCAACGAACCGCAAGTGCAACCTTTGCACCGTTTTAACAGTAAAAGTAACATTAAGCCCACTCCTCTCCGTGTAACATCGATTTAAACTGCCACAGTTTCAGGAGCTGCTCCAGAACACGGTCCTGTTCCCAGCTGAAACATCAGGCATTTTGAGTTTGAAAAATTAAACAAACATATGGCAAGTCAAATTCTCAACACTGTAGGGAAGGAAGCTTTCAGCTGATGTTAAAATGTGAAAATCTGGAATTATTTGGCTTCCATAACGGAGTCTGTTATCCTTTGTTTTCAGCAGGTACTCAGTCATCTTTTCATTTAGGATTATTAAATACCACTTCAGTAAATCCTTTGTTTCAGCAGCAGGTACTCAGTCATCTTTTCATTTAGGATTATTAAATACCACTTCAGTAAATTCACTTCTTAATGAATCCTAACGGTCAGAAGACTTTCTCAAACTGTTTTGGGGCCAAGGAACCCTCACAGGGGAGAACATTTTCCAAAGGACCCCCTCATAATCGTAACACCGATTAAGCATATGCTTACTGTCATTTGTACTCCTATAGATGCTATTTGTATTCTAAAAAGATTCAACCTAAATACTTCCGACCTGCTTCACAGTGATTACACATTTCAATTTGAATCATGTTAAGATAAGATAAAATGAGATAATCCTTTATTAATCCCACAGCGGGGTCATTAGCAATGTTATTGAATGTTAATACCACTGATATACTTTTAAACAGAAGGGGAATTTATTAAAATTAGCATTTGGACTCAACTCAACAGCATTTATAGTCTACATTTCACGAAACTGATCTCAAGACTGGCATAGTCCCAATAAATCCAGAAATTTATATTTACCAGTCTAAAGCTGTAAGTGCTTCAACTTCAAAATAATGAACTCATTGCTCTGTGTCACAATCAGAACTTCTATTGGCCCAAAGCTAACATGGGTGGGAGTAATGGACACCATGTGTTTGTTTTATCGGTGCAAATAGTCCCCATCTGTAGATATGCACTTTTTAATGATACATTACAGTTTAATAATTTATAGCTAATTATTTTACGGACCCCCTGACAGAGTGACACGGACCCCTGGGGGTCCCCGGACCCCACTTTGAGAATCACTGCTTTAGACAAAGTGAATCTCCTCTCCACTTCTTTCTCCTGAGGTTTAAACAGTATTTGCTGATGTGGGTCTATTTTCCTTCAGAGTAAATATGTGCTGTAATGAATCACATCCTTTCCACTGGACTTTGTGTCATGACACCTCGTCTCCCTTCCATCCTCCTGTTTTTCCTCTGCTGTCATTTGATCCGTGCTCCGCCACTGTGACGCAGACAGGGCGTCACTTTTTCCTACGTGGAAATGTCATCTCAATCAGATGCCCTCACTTAGGGGGGCAGGGGGGGGGAGCTGTGGCGTCACCGGATCCACGGATCTGAGCCTATTTGCCCATAAACATCAGCTCTGGTGTTCACCTGCTGCTGCTGCTGCTGCTGCTGCTGCTGCTGCTGCTGCTGCTGCTGCTGCTGCTCCTCCCTGTATGTGCAGTAGAAATCCCCTTTAATAGCCCTTCACTGGAACTCTAATTTTCACTTCCTCTTTGTGTCAAGTCAAAACAGTTTGTGTGTCTTTACTGTGTCAGTATGTGGTACACTGAACACTCCTCTGACAAACAGATGTGTTTTAAGAAAGCAAATATTCTTCATTTTGCTTTGTGTTTCACTCCTCATCACAGTAATGGATCAACTTCTTTCCTCCCTTCATTATGTCACTGTTAAAGAGTCCCTTTTTCCATTTATGCTTCTCCATTAATGACATACAGACTATAGCATAGCAATCATGTGCTTTAGGTTAGTTATTTAGTGTAGAGGAGAAACTGTATGTCACTGTCTTATGTAACTTTTAAAAGGTGCAGGTGTGGAGTCAATCTATAAAAGTGAACAAATGACTGCAAACAATTACCAAAGAGCTACAGCTGAACAAGTAATGAGCTAAATAACATCATGATTTATTTTACAATTATAACTTCCTTACCTTAATGGGTTTTGATAAGAGTATTAATTTCAGGATACATATATATATATATATATATATATATATATATATAATGTGAAAGGGGTTACAGTTGCATTTACTCCATTCAAAATAGTGTGTAAAATAGGCTCCCTTCTCTGTCATTTATTGTGGATTTCTCATGTGCTGCTTTTACTGAAGGAAAATGATTTTTTTCATGTGCAGTAATTCAGTAAAATCACCTGCACATCGCGCTGTTCCATGTGAAAGACAATTTTCGTGTCCACAAATGAAAGAATAAAGACAGTGAAGTGAGAAAGGGATCGTCCTATTTTTCCTGAGAAATGGGCAGCAACCTCAGCGCTCCTCTGACATGATATTACAGGCGGGTTGAAACCGGAGTTGTTTATGAGTGTACTCTAAACACACCACACCTGTTTGATCGCCTCTGACGTCAGGGGTTTATTGGTTTTTGATATTATTATTTTTTTATTATTGAAAATAATTTTCCCTAAATTCTGCTTTATTTTACATCGAAATATGAAATGCGTGGTGCTTTTAAACAGCTGGAGAACCGCTGTCTGAATGCCTTTTGCTGATGTTCTCGTTAACGCGCACGTGGACTGCGGCTCCGCGGTGCTGCTCAGGTGAAGTTTCTGCGTGCGCGGTATACCATTAATAACACACGCACGTGCTTGCATCGCATTCCATCCGCCCTTGGAGCACGTGCCGTGTTCCAAAGCTCTTAACATTTGGACAAAAACTGTCGCGTGAGCGCTGTGTCAACCTTTGGCATGTACTGATACAATATGAGACATAGAGGCCTAAAGAGCTCATCTGATCGATACTGTTATCTGTGTGTGAACGCATCATGCGGAGCGGTGACACACAGACTGGTGACACAGAGACAGGTGACACGGTAAACACACTAATACGTCCCATCGAGCTCTAATTGACCACCATGTGTTTCTGCTGCGTGTCTTTATAATTTAGGAATGTGACGCAGCTGAATTATGCGCTGCGCCCCTTGTGCGCGCGCCTGAACTGCTGCGCGCGAGCCCCGTCGTGCCGCAGAGAGCGAGCCGGTGAAGCGCGAGGGCTGTTATCACACACAGTGTTCTAATGAACGGCTCCTTGAAGACACCACACATCGTTCATGTCCTCCAGTCGGACATTTCTGCTGATATTTCAGAGCTCATTTGTCCTCATTGCCTTATAAGGACATACTGTCGTGCGCGGCTGCAATAGGCCGAGCGCTGCAGCCTGCGGGAAGCCTGCTCTTTAACCCTTTCACTGCTGAATTAAATTCACTCACACCGTATGAAACAATGCAATGAGGGCTTTAGAGAGAATAGAACGGGTTGATTTAGAAAGCAACGCATCGAAAATGCATCCGTGCTGCAGATGTGAGTCTAATGAATAACAAAAACACATCTGGATGAAGGAGCCAGTGGCAGTAAGCAGCTGGATGTGGGATTTTTGTGAGCCCCTCTTTGTCCACAACAATTTTTAATCTTCACTTACAGCTGACATTTACAACGAAACTCTGGGTTTGTGGAGCCAGAGGTCTGTGCGTGTGTGTGTCTTCACCGTCAGGCCCGGGCCGGTTCATACCGTGAGTCATGTCTGCAGGCTCTCTGTGCCAACTGATAACGGACCCGGCTGGTGCCGGTCCTGTCGGTGCTCCATATAGTCGGATGGGATGCTGACCTACATCGCTCTCTTTTAACACTGCGAAAATCCACCGTGAAAACCAACGCGACACGGCGCCGGCTGACGTGTCATGTCTTTGTGTGACCTTGACTCACAGAGGACGCGGAGATATCTCTGCTGTAACATGCAGAACAGCACGCGATCTAACTCAACACGAGCACGGATTCATGGCGCGTTATCATCCTCCAGATGATCAGCTCAGTCTGACGCTGCAGCAGCACCTGATGAGGAAGGGTTGCACCGGGATTCCCCCGGCATATAGACCTATAGAGGCCTTGTTCTGGCGGCGGCCGGCGGGCACGGATCAGTGTAGATCCAGTGTAGGTCCAGTGTGGATCTGGACCGGGCTTTGGACCGGAATCTGGACCGGGCTCTGACTCTGGCCTTCACGTCGGCTGGGCCTGTTATGAGTTTTCAGGTGGAATAATTCGTTTTGTGATATTGATTGTCTCATAATTACAAGTGAACACAACAACTGTCTCATGTGCCCCGCTCATCAATACATTGTGGATAGCTCTGCGTGTGTGTGTGCGTGTGAGTGTGAGTGTGTGTGTGGTAGGATCTACGATGTTCCTGATGTGGCGAGACTGAAAACACTAAATGCAGTAGAAGGCCTCTCCAGGCTGCAGCATTAGAGTGGTTGAGCAGCGCATTGAGGCCATCTCAGCAGCTCTCCTCTTTCACAGCACACACCCCCGCTCCACATCCAGCCACACAAGAGGCAGGCAGGATGCGTTCAGTGTCTCATCTCAGCTCGTACTTTGAAGAACCACAATCAGTTTTTTGCGAATGTGCCTGCCTGAATGTCAGGTATGATTATTAGTCTCTGTGCAGGATTCCTGTATCATGGAAGTATAGCCTATATGTCGGTTTGATTTCCAACCAAACACATTAGCTAACTTCACACATTGGAACGTCTTCTCAGACAGAGAGGGATGAGGGAAGACTCGGGAGATCAATTGGAGCAAAGTTTCAGTTTATTTGTCATGTGCAGGTTAACACAGGTTCAACAGCACAATGAAATGTATGGGATGAGCGAACAGGTCAGCTCAGCAATAAAGCAATATATAAGATAAGATAGAATGACAATAATAAGATAGAATAACATCAATAAGAAGGGCAATGATAAGATCAAATAAAATGACATTAAGTGTACATATAGTACTATATACATATGAAAATGAGGATTGTGTGTGTAAGAAAGTGACAGTATTTCCGACAGTATTGCACAAATGTAATGAAAAAGAGAAATGAGATATGGGTTATGAGATGAGTAGAAAGATGAATAATAAATAAATAAGAAACTTCACTTTCTTCCAAGGTACAAGTCTTGGTTCCCTGTCTTAGAGGAAATATTGCCTGTAATAATTGTGTTTTCTTATGGTTTTGTGCTACAACAGCATAGCAAAGAAGAAGTGTGCACAGTGTGTGTTCATTGATGCCTTAATAAGCTCATCATTTTATTCTTGCAGATACTGACTAAATTAGGTTGACTAAATAAGGAGTTCAAATACAAAGAAAGAGCTAATTAATAGTCTACAAAGAAGGTCAAACAACAAGCTAAACTAATCTATAATACTATAATTCACTCTTGTAGTTGTTGCCATGGTTTCCATACTCCTCACTAAATGCCACACCTTAGTGTTTTCATAGGAAATCGGTCTTTTCCTACATAATAACTATTTACAGATTGTTCATATGCCACCAAAGTCGTGATGACACGTTTTCCCCACAGCACCTGAACGCAGCACGGGGCCCAAACCCCGCCCATGTTACCTCCCTCTCGTCTGACGTCACACCAACGGCTATTTGCATGCAGTGTTTAGTAGCTGCAGCTCCGTCAGGCTGCAGAGCGAGTCTCTCTCTGAGTCTCTGTGAGGGAAAGCGAGGGAAGACAGAGGAGAAGAGGAGGAGGGGGCTCTAGTGTTTCACATCAGACGAGCTGCAGGAAAAAACCGGGCCTGAAAGCGAGCAGAAGGTGTCGGATAGCTGAAAGCAGAGAGAAGAGCCGCTCCTCTTGTATCTCGTATCGGAACATGGAGCTGCCCGCCGCGGGAGAGCACGTCTTTGCGGTGGAAAGCATCGAGAAGAAGCGCAGCAGAAAGGTTGGTAACAAGAGCGACTGAAGGACATCTTTACACACATGCACATGGAGAGGAGCATTCCTCATTGCTCTGCCTTCACCTTCTTACACGGACTACATGTTTTTTGGTGTATTTTTCCTGAGCTCATGTGTCAGGTGACGGTGCAATGAGCGCGTTCTGCTGCGTAAAGTAACGCTGCTTCTCTCCGTTTGTCTCCGTCCACAGGGGAGGTTCGAGTACCTGGTCAAGTGGAGAGGATGGTCCCCAAAGTAAGTCCCATTTTCAAGTCTAACACCATGCACGATGATAGCACGCCGTTCAAAACACAAGTGTGTGCATCCGTGCGAGCGTGGGCGCGCATATGGGCGGTTGCGCGTTCTTGCTTTGGGCGCTCAACGCGTTGGCCTCGAGGATGGATGTGAGATGGATGTGGTTGATGGTGTTTCACCATGGATGCAATCCCCAGTGTGCCAATTAAAGGAGGACATGTCTGTCATTGTTTAACAAATGTCCATCTATCTAGAGCTGAGACGAGGCTGGGCCATTGGATTCCCCCCGCCCCCCCTCCTACAGCCGCGCGTAAAAGTTACTCATGATTTATTACACGTGCGTCCACAGGGAGTGCGAGTGTCTCCGCGTGTTGTTTACACATGGACGTGCCTACAGATATGAGCTCTGGGAGGATTTACAAGTGAAGGGTCGTTGTGGTGCTAAAATAACCTTGTGTCCTGAGCTGGTGTCTGTGAATGTGTGCCATGCACTGTGTGACAGGCCAATGTGTGCCATGCACTGTGTGACAGGCCAACGTGTCCTCACTGCTCACTGTCTGCTCTCTGTCTGCTCTCTGAATAGATACAACACGTGGGAACCAGAGGAAAACATCCTGGACCCCAGACTGCTCGATGCCTTCCAAGACAGGTGAGTTTAGAGTCTGATCAACCGGCCTCACAAGAGAAGAGGTTCACAATATAAATCACACATTATCACAAACCGGTTTGGATGAACCGTTTCTTACATTTCCAGTTCTTCACACAACATTAACCGTCTGTTACTCCTCCACATGTCTAAAGGAGGAGCTCTCCTGGCCTGGTCACTCTGATCATAAACTAGCTACATAATGTGTCAGTGAATGTGCAGAAATTCAGCTTCTGGGGGGGGGGGGGGTCATCAGACGGTCAGGTTAGGGTTAAACTCAGGTCAGGGTTAACAGAGCAAACTGTGACACTTTGCTGCATCTACTTTCTGTCACCTGATAGTTATTGGTGTGTCAGCATCAGGTTATCATGCTGAAGTGCTACCTGCTGTACCACCACCCAGTCACCAGATGCACCTGTGTCATCTTCCACAGCATACCCATCGCATTACCCAATAAACCAATTATTATTGATTAGGCTAAAAAAAATGTACCAAAATAAAAGCTCTGTTTGGCTAATTGCTAATTTGGCTAATACTTTCAGACTCCACTGGTGTACACTATTATTTCACTAGATTTCAGACACCCTGTAGAAATGTTTAAAGACATAAAAAAAATGCTCTGCTTTGAATAATTATGTATATGTGATGTGGGGTTTTTTCACAAAAAAGTTAGTTAAAAATTATTGAAATTTTCTTCCTCATTGAAAATCCTAGAAACTATGAATATTGTTCATTTCTAGGGCTGTTAATTGATACAAAATATATCGTAAATTTTTTTTCAAAATGTACCTTAAAGGGCTGTAAAGGGGAGACTCGTGGGTACCCATAGAACCCATTTACATTCACATATCTGGAGGTCAGAAGTCAAGGGACCACTTTGAAAATGGCCGTGCCAGTTTTTCCTCACCAAAATTTAGTGTAACTTTGGAGCGTTATTTAACCTCCTTCACGATAAGTTAGTATGACATGGTTGGTACCGATGGATTCTTTAGGTAGGGTTAAAGCTGATCCCGCTACGATCTCCAAAAGATCGACTGCGTTAAAGAAATTAGTGGCATTAAAACAAATTTGCGTTAACGCGTAATCACGTTAACTTTGACAGCCCTGATCATTTCAAAAGTTGAACTGTGAGACCCAACATGTCTCCTACTTCACTGAACAGTCAATTCTCATTTTGTGTGTGTGTACTGGAGGTTTCAAATTCACTCTTGTGTAAGCTGCATATTGGACCATCATTGGCTTCTAAACCAGTTGTGATGTCACAAACTGCTCATATGTCCACGTCTTAAACTGAGATTTAAGTTCACAGAGAAACTTCCAAGTGATGTAACAATAAACTGAGTGTGTGTGGGCTTTAAATCATGGTGCACGACTTTCCTTAATCTGCTCATGAATTCGTGGAAAGGCAAGAGGAAATGAAGATTGAAGTGAGCAGGGAACCAAATAGTGGTTTGGTAATTGTTATAAATTTGAGGTGCGTGCACCGTCGCTCAACGTCCAACCAGAGGAACTCCCTCATGTTCTCTATTAGTGAAGGAGAATGGGCCTTCAGAGTGGGCTTCCATGGTGAAATTAGCTGCTTGGCTAACTGCTTAATAGTGTGTTGAGTGACTGACCAGACAGCTCCACATGAAGGACAGTGTCATTGAATTTCTTCAAAGCACGGCGTGCTAAACTGTCCCTGGCTTTTCTCCTGTAGCCTCCCTCACCTTTAGCTCGCTGAACCCTTTCAGGTGCAGGTCACACGTTCAAGCAAAACACCGACGTCACTCTGTGTGTCTGTTTTTGCAATTCTCTCTCTCTCTCCCTCTCCCTCTCTCTCTTTCTCTCTTTAAAGAGGAGCGATTTTATTGAAACTAATTGCGTGTCTCTCCGGGGAGCCAGATCGTCTGAACGCCAGGCTATGAAAATACACCGAGTCGTCATTGTAATTAGATGTGAGGGAGGAGGGTGGGGGAGGGGACTGACATCACTGGTGTCTGCGGTATTGAGTTACTGCCTCGGAGAGACTCGCATGGAGACAGGAAAGCTAAGGAAAGTCAGAGAAGGAGCTGGCCTTTATCTTCTACTGTGGATGCACACATTACACGGGGTATTGAGTGTTATTGAGGGTGGAATGACCTTTTTACAGCAGTTGAGGATGAGTGTTATGAGGTATTAAACATGAAGAAAGGTTAGGCTACTGTGAGAAGGTAAATACATAACAGTGAAATTAAAATGCATGCTCCCTTTTTAATCCGTGTTGAATGAATTTCACTTTGCATCGGGAACTCCAACCTGTAACGCGGGCTCAGCGCTTTCTGATTGAGCCTGAGGAGGACACCCGTGACGTTGTGTTGCCATGCAACGGCGACTCGTCTCTGTTAGATGGTTTCACTGATTGGCTACTGTTTTTTGCTCTCCCACAGGGAACGCCAAGAGCAGCTGATGGGATATCGCAAGAGAGGACCGAAGCCCAAGCACCTTCTGGTTCAGGTGAGGGAATAATGATACTGCCTCGTGATTATCAGTGATGTGAATGATGAATTACAGCTATGCTTCAGATCCAGTTTCATGTAGAATTCCCTCTCAAATGAAATGAAGCAATATAGAAAAATATTGTTGAATTTCAGATATAAGGCAGATTTAAAGGGACACTCAATATTACACTTCCATAAAGTCACAAGAGGCAGATTTAAAAAGTAACGGTCAGAATGGAAGCAGCGATGGGGAGAGATATCCTGCTGGGTTTCCACCAAAAGTTCCAGTGACTTTCTCTCTTTGTTTTTTCGAATGAGTCGGGAAGCCGACAGCAGAGTCTCACTTTACTTTCAATGTTATCAAACAAAGAAAAATGTTTTTCCCTCGTCCTAAATTGGTCCTAAATCGACGCCAGAGTACTTCCCTGTTTATGAATGAAGCGGTACACGAATTGAAGCCGTTGAAGCAGCGGAGTTGTGTGTGTCATCTCTGCAAACCGCCCCCCCCGAAAGTTCCTGTACTCTCAGAAAGTACTACCCCATGATCAAGGCCTTTTTGGGGGGTAAAAAGGCCCCGTAAAGTAAATTGTCCGGGGGAAAGTTCCTGCGGTGGAAACAGGGCTTTAAGGTGTTTGTCATGTTTACCGTGTTCACCAATAGAGTCCATAAGAACCTCATGTGGTATTCACGACTTCTGAAGTGGAACGTTTCTGAAAGCTCCGAGTTCACAATTTGTGACGTGTTTGTTGACGTTGTAATTTTAGTCGTATATTGTTTGTCTTCTTAATATGTCTGAGGAAAATGTTGATATTCCCAACAGCCTCATCCTTTTCCTCTGTCATTGTGTCTTTGCATTTACTGCATTATGTTACCCACTTGCTAGCGTGCTAAATTGATAGCCTCTGTGGCTTCTAGACGCCGACAGTAACGGTAATATTTTCGTTGCTTAGCAGCGGTGTTCTCCCGACTTAACCACTTGAATGGCAAATAGGGCTGGGCGATATGGCCTAAAATAATATCCCGATATTTTTAGGCAATATCGCGATACACGATATATATCGCGATATTTTCAAATATCCTCTAAGCACTTCATGAATGCTCGATTTAACCCTTTGATGCATACAATCACATCAATATGATGATTCTTGTAGTCCCTGCTGCACACTGTATGTCTGCATTAAAACCTTCTTGTTTATATTCATTAGTGGTTTCGGAACTAGTTTTGGAACTATTTTAATCTTGCATGCAAAAAGGGGGAAATCACAAGTTCAATTTAACAAAACAGTATCTAACAGTATTCACTTTAACCAAATAGTTTTCTGGCAATACATGCTTTATATATTTTGTGAAATAAATAACACACACACACACAGTTTTTAATTGCATGTAATAATTGTAAAGTAACTTATTGTTATATTTACCAGTAAGCTGATAGTAAGAATTATTATTTTCCCACTAGTGTAGAAAGAATCACCAATCGCAAGGTGCAGCCTACTGTATGGCCAAAGCTCTGCAGTCTGGTCCACTTATTCAGGCTCACAGCTTTGGTTCTGTTAGCCCCGTTATCTGTGGTGATACACACCTGACGAGCTTCTTTTAAGTTCCATGACATGAGAGCATCCTTTAAACCTTGCGCAATTATCTCGCCCGTGTGATCATCAAGTTGTTTGAAGGCAATTACTCTTCAACTCCCAGTTGTGGATGTAATGTACAGAGATACTCAGGTATGGCTCACACGTTCTGCTGGACCCCCGATCGGTATTTGTGGAGAAGTGGGTCTCCTCTGTTAGCTGGTTGGCCAACTTTTCTCTCACTGAAATGTAGAACTCCGGTAGAGCTTTCTCTGCAAAAACTTTGCTGCGAGGCAGTTCATATTTTGGATCAAGTGTCTTGATGAGTCTTTTGAATCCGGGCTTTTCAACCACGCTAACTGGCGTTGCGTTGTAGTTGTTTACAGCGGCTGTGATTTCTTTCCATTTTGCACTTTTTTGTCATATGGGATTGCTTTGGAAAGCGAGGAAGCCAGAGTCATTTGCTTCGGGGCTGGTTCTGGTTGCTTACATACATACATCGACTATATTCGATGTATCGCCCACCCCTAATGGCGAACATATCGTGCAAACGACTTCCCATGTTGTAAATACGAGCTCACGAGTTTCATTTGAAGGCACCATTAGTCCCAAGACTTGGTCTATGTGGAATGCTGGATTCTCAGAAGCATTATTTTTAGACCCCTGCTCCTCAAACTCAACACATCTTAGGTGTTGGAATTGCTTCCACTTTGAAAATTGTAATATTTATTACAAACAATAGATGTGCCTTTTTCTTTAGGGACCAGCTCCCTGACCTAACAGTTGTAGCTAAATGCCTGTGAATCGTACATTTAGCGCATCAATCAGCGGTCCAAAAGGCCAGGGGAACCCCTCCGAGGAGTGTTTTTGTTCCTCTCAGGAGGGTGTTGGTGGTAACACATGGGATAAAGTCAATGACGGGACACAAAGCAGCCAGTGACATTCCTCGGAGCTGAGGTCACAGCCACAGGAGACACTTTGAAATGTCACTGTGACGGCCGGGCCGGTGGCTGGAAGAGCTGCACGGGAGCTGTGGGGGGGGCTGTGTGAACATGGACCGAGGCCCCTGAAATAAACGGAGTGCCTCAGAAGAGCCCCTCACACATTCCAAGCACTATTTCTTCAGTGCAGCTCATGGGCCCCAGTGAACCATGGCTTTTTGTTGCAGCCTGACACAGACACATGTGTTTACTGTAGACAGTTTAACCATTAATCAGACCCCCCCCCGCTGAGAGGGATGCCCTTTACTTTATGTAAAGACATTCCGTAATTCTTCATGTAATGTTGATGACGTGCTTTTGTGAAATAACATTAATTAACTGTGTGGTTTCACAGGTTCCTTCTTTCGCCCGGAGATCCAGTATTCTGGCTGACCTTCATGAGGCGTCCCTGGACGAGGACAGCCGTCAGAAGACCGGCCCCATCCAGATGCTCCGTCCCCAGGGCCAGCAGTACCAGCTGAACAGCAAGAAGCACCACCAGTACCAGCCGCTGTGCAGGGAGCGCGAGGCCGAGCAGCAGGCCAACGGCAAGAAGTTCTACTACCAGCTCAACAGCAAGAAGCACCACCACTACCAGCCGGACCTCAAGGGGCACGAGCCCATATTCGCTAAACCCAGAGAGGTAAAAGCTCCGGAGCTGGCGAACAAGGGGTACAACCTTCCCCCGGTGCTGCAGCAGAAGTGGGTCCGGGACAAGGACTCAGGCTGCCTGACCAAAGTCAAGGACATCACCATGGAGCTGAAGAAACTTCCAGCAGACCTCAACGGCCTCAAAGAGCCGGAGGAGGTCAAACCTAAAGAGGATGCCTCACCGCAGTCTAATGGTGTCAGCAACGGCAAGCTAAAGATCGTGAAGAACAAAAACAAGAACGGGCGGATTGTTATTGTCATGAGCAAATACATGGAGAACGGAATGCAGGCGGCTAAGATTAAAAACGGTGATTCTGAAACTGCTGGAAAGACGCCGCAAGGAAGCGACAACAGCGCGGAGAACCACCTCGAGAAGATGAAACTCGTCAAGAAGCTCGGCCTCATGAACGGATTTGCGAAAAACCTGAAAGACAAAGCAACTGTTCCCAGTTCTGGATTTAACGGACGTTGCCCCAAAGAAAAGGAGCAGTCCCCCAAAACGGAGCCGACTGTGACGGAACAGGATAAACACGTCGAGGTCAGGGGTCGGGGGCAGCTCTCAGCAGATCAGCCTTTACAATTGACAACCAAGCCTAATCTGCTCTCCCTGCCTTTGGATAGGGGAATTCCCTCCCCGCCGGACAAAAGAGGAAGCCAAGGTGGATTTCAAGGACTAAAGCGCCACCTCTCCGACACAGATAGCGAGGAGCACGGGAGCAGTAAGAGGTTTCTGAGCTCCAGGAGTATCAGCGCTCCTAACACTGTGTCATCGCCCACCCAAAGCATCAGCGTCGACCAAAACGGACACCAGGGTCACAGTGGACTGCAGGACTGTGGATATGCGGACCAAGAAGAACCTATTGACTTGAGCATTGTCAAGTCCAGGCCTAAAGCTGCCCAAGCTCAGGCTGTAACACCAGCTGAAGTGCACACGCAGAATGAAACGGACACACAAATGGACGCACAGACAGAAATTCAGACTGAAACACAACAAACCACAGAGGAGGAGAAAGACAATTCATTGTCTGTTTCTAACCACGAACAGAGAAAAGAGGAGACATTTCCTTCTTTCCAGCCTTTCCTTGGGAATATAGTGATCACAGACATTACTACAAACTGCCTCACTGTCACGTTTAAGGAATATATAACGGCGTAACTGGACTGGACACCAACTGTATATATGTACATTAGATATATTTGTATTTTCAGATGCTTGAATGTACAAACGGACCCTTGATGTTGTTTTCAATTTGAATATTTCAGATTAAAAAAAAGATCCTTTTATTGCATTATTTGCATATTTCTTCTTATAAGCTCCCTGTTATTGCTGGAGATTTTATCACATGCAGTATCTAATTTCAGCTATTTCAAACTTAGTTTAAGAAGCCAAATTAGGTCAAATAAATTTTGGATTGAAGATGCACTTAACTCTTGTAAATACTCTTCACTTTTCTATGGATGTAATTTGATTATACACTCAGCTGTCTGCATCTCAGATAATGGTGAACAAATGTAGGCTATATGGAGAATTTTGTAAGGAAGAGAAATTATATTGAAACATGGTAAATTACACTGTGTGTGTGTGTGTGTGTGTGTGCGTGCGTGAACAGATGGACAGATTTATACAAGGATGCATGCTGCTTGGACAGATTATGCTATTAGGCGTGCTTAAACAAGCAGATGAAGAGAAATGAAGCACCTTTCTGTCAATAAATATGATTTGCATTGTTGAAAGGGAAAACAGGCTTTTTAAATGAGAGATTATTAATGGTTTATGTTTGCTATACGCTCCTTTTATTTGCTCTCCGTTCAAAGGTAAAGTGTTTTTTGAGTCCTGCATCTGGAGATCTGATACTGAGCACAAGTCACTTCCATTAAGACAGCACATATACAACCCTGCCACTCTTATTTATTTCATGTTTTGGAGAAGTGCAGTGACTAAAACTGGCTCTTTTTTCACTTGAATTATATCAATCACAAATCTGTGTTATCACTGCCGTTGAGCTGTTTAATCCAATAGATTAGCACCACTATAGAGCTGGGTGCTCTATGAATCATGATTCCGCTCCCTGCCTGTCCCGAGTAGGCTACACAGTTATGTATGATTGGATTGAATGGACTTGTCTTTGTGTCATATTTTCAGTAACTTTTGCAACGTTGCGGTAATTAAAAGTATGTAAAAGCACACATTCTTGTCATGATCAGATCTGCTCCCACCTTCCAGCACTATGTGATCTGAGGTGCATTGAAGTGCTCTGTGAGAACGATGATCAGATGCACTTTTGATGTTTTGTGTGCAGACTAAAAAAAAAAAATGAAGGCTTCCTATGATACATTTTGCAATAATAAAATTGTTTGCAAGTGATGGACTTGAGTGCAATGTGTTTGTTTAAATAATCCTGACCGGGCTCATGGCTGGTATAACCTACATCACCTGTGACTTTGTGTCAGAATGACAGATTTTAAAGGTCCCATATTATAAAAAAGTGAGATTTAAATGTTTTTTCTATAAAGCAGGCTTAAGTCATATAAATACTGTGAAAGTATCGAAATGCTCAATCCACAGGGAGATACACACAGCCCGTATTCATTCATCTCTGCATTAGAAACAAGCTGTCAGGATTTCTGTCCATTTGTGATGTCACAAATATACAATATTTAGACCCTTTACACAGATTTAAACATAAATATTCTAAACGTGTCCTAGTTTATTCCTGGTTGCAGTGTATGTAAATGTCATCAGCTGACAGGAAGTACACATGGACCCAAACTGTTGCTTAGCAACGCAATTTCGTCGCAATTCCGTCAAAATGCACTAAAATGGAGCGTTTCAGACAGAGGGTATATACAGGCATATTCAGGCCGACAGTATGAGGGAAATAATGTTTTTTTTAACAATACAGCATGTAAACATGTTCTAGTAGAAACACAAAATACAAGTATGATCCTGAAAATGAGCATGATATGGGACCTTTAAACTGTAACAACAGCTCAGGCCTGCTACATATGGAGAGCAACATCTTTTAATTAATTTGAAATATTCACAACCAATTCAACTGAAAGCAACTGAAAAGGCAGATTGCTGTTTAATTTCTGGCCTGTAATAAACACAAATGATAGTATGGTGAAATAGACATTACAGGTATGGGTTATATAACAGTTAAATGGGTTATAGAGCCTATAACGCAGAGAAAAACCTGAAGATCTGGAGATGAATGGACAATAGGCTCATATGTTCTTAATTGCTGTTCATTAAACCGACAAAGATCTAACCAGTGTGACATTGCTTTATGGTTTGTCTCTGTGATTCTCAAAGTGGGGTCCGGGGACCCCCAGGAGTCCGTGGAACTCTCTCAGGGGGTCCACGAAATAATTTGTAATAATTTATTTGTGCTGTATCATTAAAAAGTGCATATCTACAGATGGGGACTATTTGCGTTAATAAAACAAGCATATTGTGTCCATGACTCCCACCCACGTTAGCTTTGGGCCAATAGGAACTCTGATTGTGACACACAGCAATAAGTTCATTATTTTGAAGTCTCTCCTCTGCATTTAATACAATTCAACCCCACATTTGAACCAGTAGGCTTTTAGGGCAATTTGACTCAAGCAACAATATTGTGGGCCCGATTCTGGACTTTTTAACTGATGGGACACAGAGTGAGGGTAAATGGGACTCTGACCAAGTTTAACTCCTCCACTGGCACCCCACAAGGATGTGTGCTTTCACCCTTATTATTTGTCATCGACACAAATATGTGTCAGAACATGTGGAAAAACAGAACCATCTTAAAGGTCCCATATCGTGCTCATTTTCAGCTTCATACTTATATTTTGTGTTTCTACTAGAACATGTTTACATGCTGTAATTGTTAAACAAAAAACTTTATTTTCCGCATACTGTCTGCCTGAATATACCTGTATATTTACTCTCTGTCTGAAACGCTCCATTTTAGTGCATTTCAACGGAATTGCAACAGAATTGCGTTGCTAGGCAACAGTTTGGGTCCATGTTTACTTACTGTCAGCTGATATTAGTGGAATGTGTGCAAATTTATGAATGTCTCGGCGCAATTATTGACTCAAAGCTGAACTTTGAAGCTACATATTTGTGAAGCGGTGTGCAAAAAAGGGGCACGGTGTCTGTTTTGTTTGAGGAAACTGGCCAATTTCCACATTGACAAAACCATGATGACTTTATTTTATTGTCCTTTTATTAAATCAATCTTTTTTTCTTCAACTCTTTTTTTCAATCTTCTTTTCTTTGGCGTCATGGTTTGTCAAGTTAACTTTAAAGGTCCCATATCGTGCTAATTTTCAGGTTCATACTTGTATTTTGTGTTTTTACTAAAACATGTTTACATGCTGTAATATAAAAAAAAACTTTATTTTCCTCCTACTGTCTGTCTGAATATACCTGTATTCACCCTCTGTCTGAAATACTCCATTTTAGCACATTTCAACGGAATTGCGTTGCTAGGCAACAGCTTCGGTCCATGTTTACTTCCTGTCAGCTGATGTTATTTACACACACTGCAACAGGAAATAAACTGGGACACATTTAGAATGTTTACGTTTAAAAACCGTGCAATGGTCTAAATATCGTTTATTTGTGACATCACAAATGGACAGAAATCCTAATGGCTTGGTTCAAACACACAATTTCTGAATACGGGCTGTGTGTATTTCTCTGTATATTGAGCGTTTTGATAGTTTAACAGTATTTATAAAGCACTTAAACCTGCTTTATAATATTAAAGACATGAAAATCTCACTTTTTACCATATGGGACCTTTAACATGATTCAAACTGAAATGTGTTTCTGTTTATCACTATCAAACAGGTCTGAAGTATTTTTGAAATGTTTTAGAATACAAATAGTTCTAATGGCATCTATGAGTACAAATGATAGTGAGCATTATGCTTAATTGGTTAAACAATATCATTATGAGGGGGTCCTTGGAAAATGATCTCCCGTGTGATGCATCCCTGGCCCCAAAACCTTTGACAACTGTGGTTTAAGCAACACTTGTATGTATATTATATGTGTGCCCTTGAAGAGGATTTCAGTCGTTTGAAGCTCATCATTTTGACCTGAGCAGCTGTTCATGTCAGATGTTACTGAATAAATTCTCCTGACATGCCGGGAGGAACAGCAGGAGGCGACTGCTTTCTTTGCTTGACCTACAGGTTCAACTTTAGTAGGTTGTATAGCCTACAGAACAGAACAGAACGGGTTGGCCGTGCTGTTCCCGCCGTTCATAGAACGAGGCGGACAGTTGCTGTTTCTCTGAAGGAGAACTGAGGCGCTTTAAATGAGCTGCGTCCTCTCCTGGTACACAAACATCCGTCCTGTCTGCTAGCATGTGAACGCAACCTCTGCCTGTGGTCGCTTATAGATGATTCATACTACTGGTCCGTTCAGACACAGACGTTCAGCTCTCGACCATTTCCTGCTGCTGCTGCTGCTGCAGCCCGCCAGGAAAGCTGCTTTCTGTGCGCGTTAATGTGAGCAACGACGACAGAGAAAATGTCTGTCTTCTCCTCTCCTCCTCCTCTCCTCTCCTCTTCTTCGTCTCTCAGAGACGCGTCGCAGCCGCTGCAGCTGATAAAGAAGTGGAACAATGAGAAACTCCGGCCGTAAATTCCCAACGACATTATTTCCTCAAAGTATCTCACGGCTTGTTTGTTCATATGAAGGCAAAAAACAACAACTGCAAAACTCCGAACAAGTTCTATGTTCGTCTATATCCGTTAAATAAAACTTGAACCGTTTGTAACTTGTGTGATCCACCCTCTTCTTCTTCCTCTTCCTCTTCCTCTGCAGCTCATGCTGGATGACTGACTGAGTTGTTTAAGGCCTGAAAACGTTCTCTGACTCACAGATGCAGTCAAAGCCATGCAGGTGCTGCTGCTGATTTCACTAATCACAAATGTATTCAGGGGATCTTTGTTTTTTAATAGAAGTCTGGTGCTTTTGACAGGAACATCAGTTCTGAACCAGGTCTTGACAGAGTCCTCTTCAGTGGGCCCACGGGGCTTCTCCTCCACAGACGCACAGAAGTGCACGCAATGCAGATCTGAAACATTTCTAAATCAAGTCGCAGCAGATTGAGGCTTAAATACAGAAAACACAATGTTTTCTATACATCCTTTATTTAATAGTGAGTGTTGCTCCAACTCAGTCATCAGGAAGTGAACACATAACAACCTTTAGGCCTATATCAATATATACTTGTGCTTAACAGTGACGCACGGATAACCCAGCCTTAATTGTGTTTAACCCGTGAGCTGTGGAACTTCTTTATTTTGTGAAAAATAATTTTGTAGAAGATAAAAAAATACTCAGGATCTCTGTCATAAAAGCAGCGCATCAGAATGATAGTTGTCCAGGAGATTTAGCCTCTCTATTGGCATCATGGGAAACATGGGTTCCATGGTGGAGAGGAGGTCCTGGTGCTCAGCCTGGAAGCTGATTCACATCTCTATATGTTCACATTATAGGAATCATTTTTGTTGTCTGTGTTGTATTGTCATTATGTTGTTAGTCCTCATCTAATGATGAGAGGATGGTACTGTAAAGGACACAGGATATACAAATAAAATTGACTTGATTTGGATGATATAAAATATTCATTTCAAAATCATTAATAGGCTATATATATATATTTACAGTGTCACGAATCTGCAAAAGCCGATCCATTCCTTCTGTATTTCCAGCCTCATTATAACTCAGTAATAAATTGTTGGAGAGGAAAAACACAGCGCATGTGCACTCAGTCATAATGATGCTTCATTTGTGCTGGGATCAGCTGGATCCAGTTTAGTGACGAACACTGACTAAAGCCCAGATCATCCAGCGGTGACTGATGCATCAGTGCTGACCTCAGTCCACATGTATGATTCAACCAGACACAAGTGGTTTAACGCTACGGGCCTGTGCGTGCGGGCTGACCTGCAGTATCATCCAGTCATCTGTCACTGGAGTTCAATGGAGAGGTGTGCATCAGCTGTTCATTCATATCTGTTAACACCATACAGCCTACATGTCTGCTGCTGTAGGAAGAGGATCTGTGGCCTAACATCTATTTTGTTCTTTATGGTGAGGGGGGAGTCAGGGAAAGAAACCCACGTTTAAAACAAATAAAGCTGGTATGAAAATCACCTGGAGAGACCCGAAACGGCCCTGCAGCACATCCCCGGTAGTTGCTTATAAAGAAGTAAATTGAACCTTAAAGTGGGGTCGGTTGCAAGAGAAAGACAAAAAGAGGAGCAGCCTTTAATTGGTTGTCTCTCATTGTGATCGCCGCACCTGAACTGGATCCAGCTGATCCCAGCTCGGTTAAATAATCATCCACCTCTCAACAGCTAAACCTGCTCGAACCTCTCTCTCTCTGTCTCTTCCATATGACTAGGATCCATATTGCCTGTACCGGTGCTGATTTGTGGCCGTGTTTTTCCCGTTAGAGCGCACCCGGAGGAGCCAGCCGGCGTCTTGCCCGGATACAAGCCAACCAATGGTGTTTAGACGGCGGAGCGCTGCTGCACTGCAGGCGCGCCGAGACCAATCGCATCCAGTCTGTAGTCTGAGGTGCGCCCATCTTCCCTTTCTGTCTGCACACACTTTGTTTGTGCATTGAAAACATGCGACAGGAAAAAATGAGTGCAATCATAAAGTAAATCCTAAAATCATATAATGAGAAAAACCCTTGCGGCTGTGAGGAATAAATGGTGTGCGCTCCGCTTCCATTAAAAGATTCCGATAAAGCTTTAATTACCAGCACGTTACAATTCCGCAGTAAATATTTATAACATGTGGATATCTTCTATAAAAAAATAAATGAATGAAATGTGTGTCTTTAGATGGATTTGCTCTCCCTCTCTGGGAACTTTCTCTCGAGGCTTCAGCTCAGATTGAGGGACAAACAGTATGTTGGACTTATTTGGCAAATGTGCGCACGCATGGAAACAAATTAGTAAAGAATGTGACGAGAGGAGACACACAGTGTTCTCCACTGAGAGTATGCGTTATCCTCGTTAGGCCCGTCGCTCTGCTGTCTGCAAACCAAGGAATTCTTCAGTTCTTTAGTTTGAACTGATTTACCTTCAGTCTGGAAACAAATCAAACACTTTCACTATAGTGAAATACTACATTCATACTACTGGCATCAGTGCGTTCGCGTCTTAATGAAGACTTTTGGAGAAAATTCCACCCACCGTGGTTCATTTGTGCAGTTTGCAGACAAAACAATACATTACTCATTTGCACCTAACGAATTTATAGCGACAAATATTCTGATGACAAGTGAATTATATATATATTGGTTTAATAAATCAGTGACCCTTAATTGTCTTTTATTTTTATTATCTCTAAGTCTTTAAATAGAGATTTTCGTCTTGATCTCTGCGCTTAATTGTATGAAAATATAGACTATACATACTATATTATACATTATACAGACTATACATATAACCTTTATAGATGTGGGCTCACTGGATAAATAGTCTAGTCTATAAATTGTTTAAATGAAGTTGTTGTTAAGTTGTTGAACTCTCCCGTCGGTCAGTGCAATTTGTTCTTGTCTTGAAATCACGCAGAAACGGTTCATTACTTTCCTCTGGCTCAACACTTCACTTCATTCATTATTATAAAGGACCAATTTCATTGGTTCTCTTGATGTTAACCCATTTAATCATCTAAATGTCTTAAACTGTTTGATTTAGAAGCTTTATTGTTACTATAGTCTTAATAATAATAATAATAATGCATTCTGAAAGTCAATATTCTTCCACGCGCAGCAGCGATACACCGAAGAGTCTCTTGTATTTACATGTTTTTATTGATTTATTTTTCATTTGCAGTGGATAGGCCTATATGGTATCTAAATCATCTTTGGACATGAGCGTCCATACAATGTGACTTTGGCCTGTAGACTGAAGGAATTACGGGGAGACAGACTCGCTTAATTGTAGCATTCTATGTTCTAACATAATCTGAATAATCTTAATCGTTGGTTATTAATCCTTCCGAGGAACGAGGCTGGAGAGAAAGTCTGAGTCCAGATGACTGATAAAGTTCATAAATCACTTATCAGTTATTGTCGGGTCATCGATTCAGGCTGCATGAAGAAGTCGCATTATAATCTTCATCCATTTGGCCCTCAGCTGTTCTGTTTATTTTACTGTTTGGTTAATTAATGAATCATTAATAGTTTAAAGGTTTGACAAAGATACTCACCTCAGACAATTCAACTAATATCTACGCTATAGTATTGTGAATAATTGCCTTATTTCATAGCCTGATTATTTAACTTTCTTATTTAAAAAAAACTGTTGGAATTGTTAAGCTATTCAAATTATTATTAATATTATTATTATTAGCCTTTATTATTAGGCTTTATTCGTATTAATTACAATAAATTATTTTATTTATTATTGCCTATTTTCTACCTTTGTTAAACCATTGACCCTTTAATTTGTAATTGTTTTGTCTTCATTTCTTAGCATAAAAATGTAGGCCTACCTATCGGCCTGTGATTGTAGATCTGATAAATCAGACATTGCCACGTCATTGTCATTGTCACTCTTTTTGTTTGTTTGTTTTATAAATCCACCATTAGGATTGGGATATAGGATTTTATTGTATTTTGTATGCCAAAGTTTTGGACACTAATTTTCCTTTGTGTGGTTTTTACTTGTGTTGTTTTCTGTCTCTCTTATCTCGTACAAACAGCAGGCCTAATGGAAGCCTGGACACATTCTGATGGATTCTGCTTGACTGATCTCATTTGCAGAAAAAAACAAAACATCATACCGACATAAAAGCTGTTGATGGTTTATATGAATAACAGAAGCAGACCGCAACCTGGTTCTGTTTTATTGAAAAGATCCATCAGAAGGTGACTGGTGGTGCAGGTAACGTTGGTCGGACCTTTGCCATAACGCAGAGAAATATGAACAGATTTCCATATAGCCTTCCACATGCAGCTGATCTGTTCCGGCTTGATTCAGGATCATGACATCAGCTTCGTTCTCTTCATAAATCAATGTCAATAACCGTCTTGCATGATAGTCAGTGACAGAAATCACGCGGACTGTCATTTCACATTTATGATTTATTTTAAATCGACTACTCAGGTAACCTTCCTCTCTGTTTAACCGGATACCAGCCAGGTGTTTGTTTGAAATGTAAAGCGGATATATATTCTAACCCGTCATAATGAGGCCTATATGCAACACATTTGATGAATATGCCTTAAAACTTTGCCTACAAAATTCACCTACAAGGATGAAATAACATAAATAGTGTGTAACAGTGTCTGACAGGAACAGCGCACTGATCCTCTGTGTGTGTGTGTGTGTGTGTGTGTGTTTGTGTGGCCTGAGACAGTGAGGCGGGAAACGAATGCGCGATGATGATATGATACATAACGAGATCACACAGCCTGCGTGCGCTTATGGCCTAATAGATCTATAATAATAATAATCATAATGTGTGCTGCATCTGCTGATAGGCGCGTGGCTGGATATAGACCTAACGAACATGAAGCATATCTCCGGTCCTCGCGCTGTCGCTCTCTTATTTCCTGCTTTCTCTTTTGCTTGATGACACTGTCGCGTGCATATAACAAAAAAAAATGTTGATACCACGTGCATTTTTTTAATATCTCTCATAACTTGCGCGAAATGATTGACTGGTCGCGCGCATGGGCCGCGCGGGGGAAAAAGTCACCATCCCCCCCCCGAAAGAATTCACCCGGGCGCACGCTCCTCCCCTCACTTAGCAACCCGAGCACGTAGCAACGCCTCGACCAATGGGCGTGCTTCTAGAGGTTCCACCGACTGCGGTTCCTTAGCAACGCAGTAAAAAAAAAAAAAGAACTGCGCTGACGTCCATTCTGTTCGGGAGTATTATGGTCTGTCGGGAATTCAGAGTGGCTGGGACTGGAGAGACAGATCTGTGCTCTGCTAGCTGTTAGCGTCCAGCAGGCTAACTGTCGGTAGTCAACATGGAGCTGTCTGCTGTCGGGGAGAGAGTGTTCGCTGCTGAGTCCATCATCAAGAGGAGGATCAGGAAGGTAGGAGGCGGGAGATGGAGCTGAACATTACTCTCATATACTCATATTGTCCTGCGAGCTAATCCAGTCCTGTCTGTGTGTTTCTGATGGCATGCAGGGTCGGATTGAATACCTGGTCAAATGGAAGGGCTGGTCTCCAAAGTAAGTCATCGTGTTCTCAGCCGCTGCGGCGGGGCTGGCTCTACTGTCTCTGCTGTATGGACGGTGCTGTCTGTGGTGTCGGTGCTGTCTGTGCTGTGGCTGTCGTTAGCTCGCCTCAGCTAGCTGTCTCGGGTTATATATATTGTAGCGTTCTAACACGATGGAGATTGTAGCTGGCAGGCTAACGCTACCCCCACAGTGTGTGTGTGTGTGTGTGTGTGTGTGTGTGTGTGTGTCACTGCTCGCTTCCTCATATAAACTTAATGTTTTCATGTTCAGATACAGCACCTGGGAACCGGAGGAGAACATCCTGGACTCCCGCCTGTTCGTCGCGTTTGAGCAGAGGTACAGTTCACATGTGTGAGCTAGCCTGTCTGGGCAGAGCCACCAATAACTATATAACTATATATATAAATATATCTAACTGTCCGGTGTGCTCCTCGGTGCACTTTGCTCCCCTGACTCTCACCTCGGGGTTTGTCTCTGTGTTCCTCACAGGGAGCGTGAACGGGAGCTGTACGGGCCCAAAAAGAGAGGACCCAAACCCAAAACCTTTCTGCTCAAGGTACATGGACTAGCGGTGTTGGTGTTGTTGTTTTGAATGAACTGCATGTCCCCCCCCCCCCTCAATAACATGACAGTGTTTCACGTTGTCTTCTTTCTCTCATGTGTTCATATAACAACATGGTCTATATATCATGTGTATTCTGGTTTTCTTATTTAAAGCTCTTTATTTGCTAATTAATTTGGGCCGCCTGTATTTACATTCCCTTTAACGCGCAGCGCTACCTAATGATGCTAATTATTCATACTCTGTGTATTCAGCTTGCTAGCTGGCTATTAGTTAATGCGGAACTGTTGACACGTTTTTGGAATTCCTTAACAAAAAAATATTCCTGTTTGCAAACTTCCCCTGAAGCGTCTCAGAAATCCGTTTATATTAGCTGCTATATCCGTTATTAAATTCCGATGCATACTGTCCTATGTAAAGCATATTATAGACGGATGCAGGCAGCAAGAGGTTTCAGCTTTCCAGGACAACGAACCGTGAACATTGCTTAATGACCGACAGTCTATCCTAAACTAAATAGCAGAATGTCCATAGACAGGACTGTTGTTTAAAACGGGTTAGTGGAATTCCACTAATAAATACTGCGGCCTGGCAGGAGGCCTTTGCTGGTGTAGTAGTTAATGCCTATTAGCACAGATTTGCAACTCATATTAAATGTCCCCCTTTTTAAATGCTAGATACATTGATTGTGATAACTGTGCCCAGTGTCAGACACGGGGCCTAATAAAAACACTCAGAGAAGACATTTTGTCATGTTCCAGCAGGAAGATGTGAATAATAAAAAGACTGCTCATGTTTCAGGTCCTGGTCTCACTGTCATGGCTCTCCAACTATGACGAGTCAGAATAACTGCTGTGAAAAAGGCCTGATAAGGCCACTAAGAAATTAAAAACTGGAACGTAATAGTGTCAGAATTAGAATAATCCTTTTCCTCTCATTTCTTCCCTTCTAATAGGCTCAGGCTAAAGTTAAAGCCAAGTCCTATGAGTTCAGGGCTGATGCGGTCCGAGGGATGCACATCACCTACCCGAGCCCAGAGCCGGTGGTCACCCCCAGGGCCAGAGAAGGCCTGAGAGCCGTCGTTCCCACCATCTTCCCACCCAGCACAGTCAACCGTGGAGAAAGCGTACGCGTCCGACCGCCACAACTGAGCCCCCGTGAGTACCAGCAGCCTTCCCTTCAGCAAGCCGGTCCAGACGGACTCATCCACGTACCCAAAAAAAGAGGGCCGAAGCCTAAGCCCCGCTTCAAGGACGGCAGCTGCATCCCTGCGGCCTTTGAAGCCCACAAGAGGAGAACGGAGGAGCAGGTGAGCCACAGCCCTCACAAACTGGCCAAGCTCCAGGGAGGTGAAGAGATGAGGCTGATCAAAGTGGCCCACAGACATCCAGAGATCCACGGTCACAAACAACACCACCATCACCACCACCACCACCATCACCACCAAGCACACAACCGGGGAATCTCCAGCGGAAGCTCCTACAAGCAGCTCTACTCCGACCGCAGCCTGCATCCACACAGAACAGACATGGACACACACAGGACTAAGGACAGCTCCACCTACCTGGCGCCTGTACACTTCAAGCACCAGTCCAAAATGAGCCAGAGCCCGGGTCGCCCCGCCGAGCTTCCACAGATGGAGAAGCCTTACTTCTTGGACAGGCCGTCCCCGACCAGGCTCGACATCGACTTGGATGAAGTGACGTGGAGGCCCTCCGTCGGCAACGTGGAGAAGGTCTTGGTGACGGACGTGACCACCAACTTCCTGACTGTCACCATCAAGGAGAGCAGCACTTCTAAAGGCTTCTTCAAGGACAAAAGATGATCACTGATCTCTTCACGCCACACTTTTTTGTCTCTGACCTGCATCAGAATCCTTCTGAAGCTTAGTGTGATTATGAAGCAAAGCAGTTTTTGTATGTAATGTATAAAAACAAATTGCATCATGTGCATATGTGTATATATATTATAAAGTTGGACACAATCTGTTTAATGTATTGACCAAATCAAATGAAGTCCATTTCACACCTTGCATTGGTTAACATGAGTACATGTTTCCTTTGCAGCAGCTGGCTACTTTCTGTACAGAGCTTGTGAATTCTACTATTTTGCAATTGTAACTAACTAGAATGTATATTTTTCACTCTCCTATCTTCCAGCCTGAGCTCATTTGTGAGAAGCGAGGCTCAGATATTAAATTCAGTCTGTGGATTGAATAGTTCTCTCTAATTTGAACCGATTAGACTGAAAACACCCTGTTCGATTCAACAGGGTTGATATTTAAAAATGTACTCAAGCACTTTGAATTCAAAAGTATTATGAGATAATTCGTTTGTGTTGTATTCAAAGACCGACTCCGCCTCTGAGTTTGTAACGTCTCTAACATTTCTAATTGTAAGATAAATTAATAAATTGAACACGGACACGCTACAAGCTTTCCCGACTTGTCTATAACTAATTTTTTCCATTAACATGGTATATTTTACAATTTCATAGAAAACGTTCATAAAACTTTAATGTAAGAAGATCAATTGGTGTCAATTTGCTTTTTAGACGCTTTCCAATAAATGCTTTGAATTTTCTCATTTCGTTGTGTTTTACTGTCAGTTTGTGTTCAAGCACCGTCGGCCTCCGTGTTTTTACTGGTCCGTGAAGGTAACACCTAAACCCTCTAATGAAATAATAGATGTTACACAACCAGGCCTCTATAGGCCACCATCTAAATCATTAGCGTTATTTGCTTATTCCTTATGTATATTTTAATGGCCTCAATTTCTGTCATGTGTCTTTGGTAAATCTATGTAAAAATGCGTGTTTTTATTTTAGCTTCCTACCAGCTAATAGGCGGTCACTGCTGAGGTTCAGCAGAAGGTAAAGGCCTCAGGCTCGGGCCAAAACACGCAGCTCCTCCTCATGACGCTGCAGCGGCCTACAGTCATCTCTGAGCTATAGGTTACAAGAGAAATGGATTGTTCTTCCTCCCACACAGCAGTCCATCAGACCAGAGACTTGCTGTGAATCTATTTCATTTGATGGTACAGTATGCGTCGCGCACCTCCACTCTGTTTTTTTAGGCCACTTTCAGTTCAGTCATGTGAATATATGACCGACACAAACGCAGCTATTCCTTCCGACAGGCCCCGAATGCTATTTAGTTCTTTTTTTCATTCCAATTTGTATTCAATTTCTATCATTTCAGATCTAGCGGGAATTTTATTAATTTGTTTAATGTTAAGGGACAATATATAAGATGAACCGATGCCACAGCATTTCGCCGCAGTGTGCAGATGAGCGTTTAAAACGGGCCTGCATATGTCACAGTTGGTCTACATTGAAATAGGCTGTTTTCTTCTACAGGCATGTATCTCTAGACAGACACATTAGGTCTACCTACAGCAGTGATTCTCAACGTGGGGTTAGCAATCAGTCCCAAATAATTTACTACAAATGATAAATCATTAAAAAGTGCATATCTCCAGATGGGGACCATTTGCACCAATATAACACGCCTGTTGTGTCCGTTACTCCCATCAACGTTAGCTCTGGCCCAATAGAAACTATGATTGTGACACACAGCAATAAGTTCATTATTTCTATGTTGCTTCCTGACAGTGAGCTTTAGACTGGTACATTTAAATATGGTGATTTATTCGGACTATGCCAGTCAAATGTCCCCCCCGTTTTCCCCTGTCCTACAGTGTCTGGGTGGAGGATACCTTCCATTACCAGGACTACATCTAACTAAGCCCTCAACAAGCGCCCTCTTTTTTGGTGCAGAAATGATAGAACCGGAGTAAAGTGTTTACTGTTCTTTAATCCTTTTATTACACACCTGATCCTGATCCTGATCCTGATCCTGATCCTGATCGCTCTAAAAGTGATACTGAACCAAGGTGAGAGGCATAGCATTTGTTTCTGGCTGAGCTGATTGACAACGAGTTAACTAACGCATAACGTCATAACGTCATAGGCTCCTGGTTTAGATGCGGTAACCCCCCCCCCCCCCCCCTCCCAACCAGTCACTGACTAAAACCAGGAGCTATGTAGCCTATAGAGAGCAGGGGGTCTTCACCTTTTTGGAGCCAGGGACCCCTTAAAGGGGACAACATTTTCCAGGGACAAAGGGACTTAATTGTAGCTGATTAAGCATCACGTTTACTATTTGTACTCTTAGATGTCATTGGATCTATTTGTATTCTATAACTTTTCAACCTAAATACTTCAGACGTGTTTGATAGTGATAAACAGAAACACATTTCATTTTGAATCATGTTAATACCACTTAAATACCTTTAAACAGCCAGTGATTTTATTGAATTTGGACTCAACTTGACAGCATTTATAGCCTTATTTCAAGTAATTGCTATTAAAGCTTTCAGAAAATGAACAGTAGCAAGACTGACATAATCCTAATGAATCCAGATATTTGACTTTCAGTTAGTGCTTTGACTTAAAAATAAAATACAAAATAATGAACTTATTGCTGTGTGTCCTAATCAGAGTTTCTATTGGGCCAAAGCTAATGTGGCTGGGAGTAATGGACACAATCTGCTTGTTTTATTGGTGCAAATGGTCCCCATCTGTAGATATGCACTTTTTAATGATACAGCACAAATTTTATAATTTATAGCAAATTATTTCAGGAACCCTCGTGCTATAGAGGCTCTCCACAAGGGAAATAACAAGAGTGGACTGAAAGCAAAAAGGTCTGCAGCCTTCAGCCTCAACACTCCTCCTCCTCCTCCTCTGATATCATATTAATGATATAATGATATGATATTGGATGATAATAATGATAATAACACAAGCACTGTTTCCCAGTATAGGCGCATGCATTTCGATTTATTTGTGATTGTATTCACTATTAATACATTTCACTCTGTGATGATACACAATGAAGAAAATAAATGTAGAAATTACTGATAAGAGTATACAGCTGTAATACAGTGAGATTATATGCATGACCATTTATATATCAGCAGTCTTCACATGGTCATATTTTAGGAGAGAGAGAGAGAGAGAGAGAGAGAGAGAGAGAGAGAGAGAGAGAGAGAGAGAGAGAGAGAGAGAGAGAGATTGTGTCCATGTCCATGTTGTCAGTACTGGTCCGTTACTGTGAAGAGAGAAAGGTGTGAAAGGATCAGCTGAAGTCTAACAGCAGGTCATTTGTGAAGCATACATTCTACTATTTCAAACATGCAGCACATTTTTGTAGAATTGGTGGAGACCGTTGTGAAACAGGTTGTCTCTTTGCTTTGCACTACTATGTTAACAAAAAGCTTAGAAATGTGAAATAAGTGTGGAGTTCTTTGGGGGAGATGATCTGATGTGGTTCTTTTCCAAAGTTTGAATGAACTGTAGGTGTCTGTTAACAATGACACAGCCTACTGTTTATTTTAAACCTGTTTGAGTTATTTAAACAAGATAACTGACTGTGTTTTACTGTGTAGGAGACTGACTAACTCAGAAAGTGTTTTACGGGTTTCTGAGGTTTCCTGCTCTGCCACACAGTCATGATAAAATCATTAAAAACAGGAAGAGACACACACATCAGCAGTGAGAAATTACCAACGTAGAAATAAATAATTCACTATATGCAAAAGAGGAGAAAGGCCACAAAGAGATTCAGTTATAGATGAATGAGATTACTCCGGCCTTGTCCTTTTTGAAATGTGAAAAACTGATTAGAAATCTGTCATTCCAAATGTTTGGTAAGTGTGGAAAAAGGATAACACCCTGGCGTCTTGCCGTGCATGTGAACAGTGTTGCATTCATGAACAGTGCTGCATTTGGGGGTTAGAAGTGAAAGTGGAGACCTCTGTCATGCCCATCATCAGACGGGGTGTCCGTAGTTCCTGTCACAGCGAGGGTAGCAGTGGGGGTTCAGCCAGTGCTCCAGGTTGGTCTCCTGGGCCCTCTGATCCAGGGCCTGCATGTGGAGCAGATGCTCCTAGTGGGGGGGGGGGGGATAATAAGGTGATTAAACCTGCATTAGGCCGTATATTTTTGGCATCATTGGGTAAAAATCCCATAATAACCTTTCTGCATATTGTAATTCAAGTGTTCTGAGAGAAAACTAGACTTCTGCACCTCCTCATGACTCTGTTTTCAGGCTTAGAACATCTAGCCTGTGACGGGAGAGTTTGAGAGCGTTCCTATTAGCTGCTCATTCAACGGAGGCAGCTGTCAATCACTCGCAAACTCCGATCAAACGGTCAAACTAGGCAGAGCTGATCAAATATGAATTAGTATTCTGTTATTGTAATGCCTATTTCTCTCCTCAAATGTTTCCAGAAACATCTTGTAGTGTACTGTTTAGCTGTAAAATGAGAAAGTTTGCTCCGGGTGGTGGGCGTTGCTTGGTATTTCCTCAACTGATCTCAACATCGCTGACTCAGAACTATTTGTTCCTCTGCTTTCCTTTTTGCATTACACCACAACAGCAAAATAAGCAGCACATGACAGCACATGTAAGTGAAATTACAGAGATGATGAGCAGAGCTAAACAGAGGTAAACATGCTTGAACCTGAACAATGATGAATGGATGCATTCAAAGCATTACAACGCATGGAGAGAGATTACTTTGGAGATACTGATGCTTCAGCTAGATTAGTTACACGTAAGCACAGCGACAAAAGCTGAAGGTGCATGTCTGACATTAGCTGGTGATTGCATGAAGACAGGTTTGTCATATATCTCTTAAAAACACTTTTTTTATGGATATATTAAGTTTTGGGATGAATATTTTCTATAGCAAGTCAACGAGGCTCTATTGTCAGATAGGAAGTAATGTCCAGATGACATCATGTAGTGAAAATGAACTCCTACAGTAAAAACAACTAAATGTGCTCAGCTCCACAGTGACTGTGGTGTGTGATAAACTTCTCATTGATTTCAAATTAGAGTTTAAATTATAAATTAGGTAAAATTATATCTAACTTTTTCCCACAAAATCTCTGACGACTTCGTTTTTTTTCTTTTTTTTTTCAATATTGGTATTTATTTATTTGTTTATTCATTATTGGTAGTTTCTTTAACTGTCTTTTGGATTTTTGTTTTTTGACTCTTTGTTGACCTGATTTTACACGTTAACTATATGCGGCACTTAAAAAGGTACCAACCAAGTAAGAACATTTAAAAAAAAAGCAAATTAATGAATAATACAATTATGAAATGGTATGTTTTCAAAAGATACTGAAAATATATAAATATCTTGTCCAAACCCTACAATGCAGTAACACTTTATTTTAAACCCCCACTTAGCATACGCAAAATATAAACACCTCTTGAATGGGTTACGCTATAATGTATTTGTACATTTTTAAGCATTTTTTATTTTTATTTTTAAACTCACCTGCATGTGTACAAAGACTTGCTTTATAACATACTTAATGAATGCTTGATAACACTACACACATAAAAATCATAAACTGTTTATACAGCAGTAATGGATGCTTCATGAGGAATTATTATTGTTGACAAAAACATTAAAGGTCCCATATTGTGCTCATTTTCAGGATCATACTTGTATTTTGGGTTTCTAATAGAACATGTTTACATGCTGTAATGTTTATATATGCTGTAAAAACTTTATTTTCCTCATACTGTTGGCCTGAAAATGCCTGTATTCATGCTCTGTCTGAAACGCTCCGTTTTAGTGCATTTCGACGGAATTGCGACAAAATAGCAACAGAATTGCGTTGCTAGGCAACAGCTTGGGTCCATGTGTACTTCCTGTCAGCTGATGTCATTCACATACACTGCAACCAGGAATAAACTGGGGCACATTTAGAATGTTTACGTTTAAATCTGTGTAAAGGATCTAAATATTGTACATTTGTGACATCACAAATGGACAGAGATCCTGACAGCTTGTTTCAAATGCAGAGTTTCTGAATACGGGCTGTGTGTATTTCCCTGTGGATTGAGCGTTTTGGTACTTTCACAGTATTTATATAGGACTTAAGATTGTTTTATAATTAAAAAACATGAAAATCTCGCTTTTTTATAATATGGGACCTTTAATGTCTTTATAATTTCTTACATCTACATTACAGTGTATTAGAATGTATTGCTCTATGATCAATAGTCAATAATTAATGTCAAACTTGTATAATGGATCTGTTCTCTTTGCTCTGAATGAACCTTACCCTCATTGGCTCATCAGGGTGGCCGGCCTTCATTGGCTGTTCCTGCCTCTTGCTGCGGAGCAGCTGCTTAGCGAAGCTCTCCTTGATAATAGGGTTGGCATCTGAGGGAGAGAGAGAGAGAGAGAGAGGAGTTTGACTGTAAAGAGTTCAAATATTTATTCTTATGTAGTGTGATACACACATCCAGTTCTTCTGCTGGCGCTATGAAAGAAAAGATTCAGTAAAGTTGACATACCGCACATTAAAGAGATAAAAGAATAGGATTATAATGTTTTAGACTAGATTGTGAGTTATGTAGATGTGTGTGGTCTGGAGTTTAATCCCCTGAGACCCACTGTCTCTCAGGCGCTGTAGCAGATTCAGTTTTAGAGCTAGAGTGAAGGTACAGCTATGTAAACTACATGAAACTAGAAAAACCTAATGAATTCATCGGTACCAACCATGTCATGTTAGCTTGTCAGGAAGGAGGCTGAATAATGCTCCAAAGTTGGGCCTAATTTTGGCGAGGAAAAACTGTCATGTCCATTTTCAAAGGGGTCCCTTGACCTCTGACCTCCAGATATGTGTATGAAAACGGGTTCTCTGGGTACCCACGAGTCTCCCCTTTACAGACATGCCCACTTTATGATAATCACATGCAGCTTTTTGAATGCAGTATAAATGTGTTATTGTCTCCTATTCTAAAATGATGTGTTTGAATATTTCTGCATACTGGGGTCCCTAAACAGTCTTGTAATTACATAAACTGGGTCTCACTGTGAAGCTGAAGTTTTCATATGTGATGACGTTAGTCTCCATAGGAGACATTTCATACAGTGAGACCATTTAAAAAAAATTTGACCTCACTGTATAAAATGAGCTATGGTGACCTCTAGGATAATCACAGCCTCATGAAACTTTACAGCCACAAACTAGAGACCTAGAGCATTCAGAGGATGGATGGATCAAACTAGAGACCTAGAGCATTCAGAGGATGGATGGATCAAACTAGAGACCTAGAGCAATCAGAGGATGGATGGATCAGACTAGAGACCTAGAGCATTCAGAGGATGGATGGATCAAACTAGAGACCTAGAGCATTCAGAGGATGGATGGATCAAACTAGAGACCTAGAGCAATCAGAGGATGGATGGATCAGACTAGAGACCTAGAGCATTCAGAGGATGGATGGATCAAACTAGAGACCTAGAGTATTCAGAGGATGGATGGATCAAACTAGAGAACTAGAGCATTCAGAGGATGGATGGCTTTCCTAGCTAGACTGACAATAAGGGGGTTTTATGAGCAGTTTACACAACAGAAGTGTTCACCATCCAATCCTTGAAAAAATGCATGTCTCAGAGGGTTAACCTCTGCCAGAGTTATTTCATTTTGCTCGGTGGCTGGGTATTGGCTAATCAGGACAACATTCCTCTCACTGAACGCTATGTTCAGACCCATGAATAAACCCAGCCTCACCACTATCTATTGCTGGTGAGCTGTGGCTGACCTGATCTGTTTAGCTAGTCCATGTGAGGCTGTTTATTCCCCAACGCAAGCCCCAAGAGAGCTGCTAAACACACACACACACACACACACACGCACACGCACACGCTGGCCTCTGCAGAGCGAGGGCTCTCTGTCTCCCTCTCTTACCCAGGCCTGTATTGGGAGGCAGGGTATTTGGTATTTGGTGGAAGGTAACAAAGTGCCCATTCATCCTCCTCACTCCCCAGGGAGTCGGGCCCATGCAGCACGTGACCCCAGCAGGCAGCCTCTCTCTCTCCCTCTGCTGCCAGGGGGAGCTGCTGTGAAGGATCCCAGCTCTGTCAACACAAGGCCAGAGCTGATGCTGCTGCTGCTGCTGCTGCTGCTGCTGCTGATGGCTGGGCCCTCACAGCGACGTGGCAAAACACTCACACACACATTTTTCCAGCTATCTTATTAAGGAAGTCAGATTTTTGATTTTCAGAAGAAAAATGTCAACATTTGTGCACTTTCACTTTGTGATCGAAGCAAGAAATGCATGCTGGAAATGCACTTGTGCAATTCATTCTGCATCTAGTCATGCAACAAGACTTTCCTAAATGAGATCAACATCATTCTGTTTTAACTCAACATCAACCCACCAAAAAGGATATTCTTTTGATTAAAATTCCATCCCATAATTCATCTACATGCTCTCCTCAGGTAAATCCACCGAGAGTTTCCTACCTGTGTACGTGGTCAGCAGGACCAGGCAGAGCAAAAACACCACCAGCGTCTTCATCTTCTTCACCTTTTTCCTGCCTGATCCTTCTCTGCTCTGAGGTCCCGACCAGAGTCCAGAGGGGGTGAAGGGGGAAACTCTCCTCCTCCTCCTCCTCCTCCTCCTCCTCCTCCTCCTCCTCCTCTTCCTCCTCCTCCTCCTCCTCAATCCTCCTCCTGCACGTCACCCACAAACTGTCCCATGCCGGCTCATGTTACTGAGGAGGTATTTAAAATAAATCACCATCAGTCATGATACATTTACTTACATAGAAATATAATTCATATCTCATCATATTAGCTCTAAAGTAGCAACGTGACTCTGGAGGAACAATTCAAAGCACCTACTGTGTGAGGTCTGTTGAGGCAGGTGGGAGGCTGTCCACAAGATGGCGATGCAAACACTGTCCTGTAGAGGTGGGAGATGCTTTTGAGGCTGTTCAGACCATTTCAAGACTAAGTGATGAACTCTTTGTGAAATGGTCGGGTAAGATTATATACAGTATGATGTTTCAGGGCGATTCACCTGTTTTAGCAGGGAATGTTTATGTGATCTCCTTTTTTAGAAGGATAATGTAGAAGTCAAATGTACAGTACATGCTATCTATCTATCTATCTATCTATCTATCTATCTATCTATCTATCTATCTATCTAAAGCACAACATCTACGAAGGTGGGTTCTATTATTTACTGACCATGTGTAGAGGGACCCTGTGTCCTGTAGTTTTAAGAGCTGGTGTACATTTATGATGGAGTTGTATTTAATCAAATTACCACAAACTAACACATATGAAGCAAGCTATTATTTCAGCATAGGAGTAGGCCTACTGGTTGCACTGGGAATCATGGGAACTTGGAGACAACAGGGTGAATAGTTCACAACACCTCGCCTCTCTCATGTATCAGTCCATCAGTTTGCTTTGTTTATCTTATTCTACATCATGCTGTTATCGTTTGTGTTAACTGCATCTTAACAGGGAACAGGGCTTTGTTTTTAAAAATAAAATCCATAACTTTACTTTAAGTAACTCTACTACCACTACTACTGCTGCTACTACTACTGCTGCTGCTACCACTACTACTGCTGCTACTACCACTACTACTGCTGCTACTACTACTGCTGCTGCTACCACTACTACTGCTGCTACTACTACTACTACTGCTGCTACCACTACTACTGCTGCTACTACTACTACTGCTGCTGCTACCACTACTACTGTTGCTGCTACCACTACTACTGCTGCTACTACCACTACTACTGCTGCTACTACCATTACTACTGCTGCTGCTACCACTACTACTGCTGCTACTACTACTACTGCTGCTGCTACCACTACTATTGCTGCTGCTACCACTACTACTGCTGCTACTACCACTACTATTGCTGCTACTACTACTGCTGCTGCTACCACTACTACTGCCACTACTACTGCTGCTGCTACTACTACTGCTGCTACTACCACTACTACTGCTGCTACTACCACTACTACTGCTGCTACTACTACTGCTGCTGCTGCTGCTACTACTACTGCTGCTGCTGCTACTACTACTGCTGCTGCTACCACTACTACTGCTGCTACTAACACTACTACTGCTGATGCTACTACTACTGCTGCTGCTACCACTACTACTGCTGCTACTACCACTACTACTGCTACCACTACTACTGCTGCTACTACCACTACTACTGCTGCTGCTACTACTACTACTGCTGCTGCTACTACCTCTACTACTGCTACTACCACTACTACTGCTGCTGCTACTACTACTACTGCTGCTGCTTCTACTGCTGCTACCACTACTACTGCTGCTACTACCACTACTACTGCTACCACTACTACTGCTGCTACTACCACTACTACTGCTGCTGCTACTACTACTACTGCTGCTGCTACTACCTCTACTACTGCTACTACCACTACTACTGCTGCTGCTACTACTACTACTGCTGCTGCTTCTACTGCTGCTACCACTACTACTGCTGCTACTACCACTACTACTGCTGCTGCTGCTGCTACTACTACTGCTGCTGCTGCTACTACCTCTACTACTGCTACTACCACTACTACTGCTGGTACCACTACTGCTGCTGCTACCACTACTACTGCTGCTACTACCACTACTACTGCTACTACCACTACTACTACTGCTGCTGCGGCTGCTACTACCTCTACTACTGCTACTACTGCTGCTACTACCACCACTACTACCTCTACTACCGCTGCTGTTATCTTAACAGGAAGCTGATGATGAGGCTTGTTTTCAGCCCAAATACTACTTTCTTTCTAACGACTTATGGTTCCAAAGGTTTGTTCCACCCAAATACTACTTTCTCTCCAAGTACTTAAAGTTTTAAATGTTTATTCCACCCAAATATTACTGTCTGTCCAAATACTTATAATTCTTAGAGTTTATTCCAGCCAAATACTACTTTCTGTCTCACGACTTCAAGTTTTCAAGGTTCATTCCACCCAAATAGGCCTGCTACTTACAACGGGTTAATTCATTTCAACTTCCATCTCTGTCAGTATTACAGTTTAGCTTCCAGCTTTTCTAGCAATGTATTTCAGGTCTTAGCTCTTTTTTTGGGGGGAATAATGCAGTTCAACTCTGAACTTCACTTTTCAGGAGTGTAGTGTAGTGCATTTGCGCTGTTCTGATTTCTGTTCAGCAATGTTTTGTAATTAATTTGTAGCTGTCAGCTTCAGCATTCACACGCATTTTCTGCAGTAAACGCATTTTCGAGTTTATTTCTCCCTATGCTGGATCCGAGCACTGCCAGTGACGTCCGAGGGAGGGCGTCATTGTGCGTCATTATTTCCGTTTCCGCTCCTTGTTGCCCCCCGTGCATTGCGCATGTGTCTCCAGTAGCGTGCGCACTTTAATGATATTGTATCTTTGATTGATTCCCGGGCCATAGAAGAGCTTCATTGTTCCCTCCGTGTGATTATCTAACACGCCATGAGCTCACGATGCAGCGCTACAGCGCACGCGTGCTGTGGAGCAGCAGGATGCACATCAGGCGCTCACAATCAGAGATGATAGAAGATGTGAGAGAGGTACCCGCTGTTCTTTTCCGTGTTCGCTTAAATATCGTCAGGCAAACGAGAAATAACCGAGATGTCTCCCACTTGGGTTAGGTTTGTTTCTTTAGGGAGACTTATTTCAATTGATGTAAAAAGAAAATAGCCACTTTGAGTTTTTCAAGCCTTCATTTGGTTCTACTACAGTTGCTGGAGGTCTAGTATTGTGTCAGTGCCTGCCATTACACATAGAAGCTTATCTGCAAAACATTAGTCACCATTGGCCGATTTAAAGGTATGCACAAAGTGCACTTGGCCATTGTACCACTGATGAAAGTAACTCAGTACTTTTACTAAAATATTTAAAGGTCCCGTATTATAAAAAAGGGAGATTTTGGTCTGGGTATCATCGGATAATCTGTTATTCCTTTTGAATTCAGAAAGGAAAAAACGTTTTTTCATTTTTTCGTTTTAAACCAAAAACGAGAAAACGGCTGTTTTCTCGTTTTTGGTTTCTGAATCAAAAAATTAAAAACGAACCCAAACCGGGCCGTTTTTTGTTTTTGCGAATTCCTTTTCTCATTATCTCATCTCATCATCGTTTTTAATTGAAGAACGGAAGTCACGTGGGTTTTTCGTTTTTTCGTTTTAAACCACAAACGAAAAATGGAATCACGTGGTGCTCTGTTTGTTTTTTGTTTCCAAATGAAAAACGAAAAAACCAAATTAAAAAAACGATCCGATTTAGTTTCTTCAAGTTTCTTTCTGTCATTTTCTGTTTTGAATCGAAGAGCGGAGAACGGCAGTCACGTGACCAGGAAGTGAAGGAAACATGTCAAAATAAAAGCCAAGAAGATAGTTTGGTCATTCTATAAAAGTGTAACATTATTTAAGCACAGGATCGAGGTAACAGTAGAAGATAAATAGGCTAAATAAATACACAAATAAATACATACATAGATATTTTTTTTTTTGTTCTTTTCATTAACACACAAATGTCTTTTATCCAAAAAGTGTGTGATAAATTACAGGGAGGGTCTCTACAGATGTCATACAAAACTCTCACATAATTGACACTTTTCTCAATCACACCCTCACTATGGGCTGTTTCTTTATGTCGGCAGGTGAGAAGCACTATGTGGCTACTCCTTTCAACACACATGACACTTCCACCTGATCCCTTCACTCCACTAGGAAGGCTGTAGCCGAGTAGTTCTACATCATGATAATGCTGATTTTTCAACAAGCGATTATGACATTAATGCCAGCTAGACAGAATAAAGCTCTGTCTGTCATGACAATAGTACTGTACTGAAGGCCACTTCATCACTCCAGATACTGTAGATTTAACAGATACCTGCTGTCTTCAGATGGCTGTAAAGAGTCACCAGAGTAAAGGAAAGACCTTCAGTACAGTTCTATTGTCATGACAGACAGAGCTTTATTCTGTCTAGCTGGCATTAATGTCATAACCACTGGTTGAAAAATCAGCATTATCATGATGTCGAACAAATTAACTAAATTACATATACTACCAAATAGACTAGAAATGATTGAAAAGCATCATAAACCACCAAACAGAATACAGAAAGTTAGTGATTTCAGTTTTTTAGTGAACTCAGGCTGATTAATCCTCATATTAGACTATGATGTCTGAAGGTTGGCAAACATGCTGATCAACCATACTTATCTATCATTGATCATGTTTATTGACTTGACTTTTCATCTTTAAAGCGTCAAAATTGAAAATTTGACTGAAAAGAAAATCCTTGGGGATTGAGGAGTGGTGACCTCTGACCCCTACGGTGGGTAACGTCACAGAAGGCCTACTCATAAAATGCACTGACTTCACTGATACCGAATCTCCCTCCAAACTAAATTGTAAGGCTGACGGCCCCTCAATATGAACTGATCAATACAATACAATCAAACTTTATTGTCCACCAGGGTGGAAATTTGTCTTCGTCTCACAAAACACAGAAAACAACAGACATTAAAAACCAGACAGCAGTTAGTAAAAAACAGAGACAGGTTATGTTACCCATTAAAACAGTTCATGTCAGTGTCTGTGGCTCAGATCTGCTCAGTCACTGTGTTGAGGTAAGAATATTGATTGCATTTGGGATGAAAGACTTTTTAAACACATGTTTAGTTGCCAGAGGGGCTCTGGGGGAGCTATCTGCCAGGATACTCCTCGCTTTCTTCCTCGTCCTTTCTGTAAAAAGTTGAGTCAAGGGCTTTTGGGGTTTACCAACTATTTTGCCTGCCATTGACACAATCCTAGACAGTTTATTCTTCTATCTACAGTGTAGGTGACCATACCAGGCAGGAAGGTTACAATAGTTTTGTACACTAATTCTAAAATCTGCCGGCTGACACCGAGGCCACTAAGTTTCCTTAGAAGATAAAGTCGCTGTGAGCATCTCTTGAAGATATACTCTGTATTTACAGAGAAGCTCACCTGGGTGTCCAGGACTGTACCGAGGTATTTAAAGTGTTCCACAGTTTCAACATGTTGGCCATCAAGTGAAACTGGCTCTGTGATCAAATGTTGTTTTGTGCAGCACATGATTAATTCTTTCGTCTCGGCCACATTGATTTCTAGCTGGTTAGTGTGACACCATGTCTGAAGGGTGTCACACTAGCCAGCTAGAAATCTGTAAAAAAAAGCTGTAGTGTGGGCCAGATAGGCAGCTTCACCTAGTGGGCCTGTTTCCTGTAAAAGGCCAACTAAGGCCATGTCATCCGCATACTTAAACAGTCTAAAATGTTTCTCATTGATCATAAATTCATTAGTAAAAAGAGAGAATAGCACAGGGGAAAGTACACAGCCTTTGGCAGCCTGTGCTCACAGTGAGCACATCTGACATGTTCTCCCTGACACAGACCCTCTGATCCACACAACTAACCCTGTGTTGATGTTGAGATCAATGAGCCTTTTCAGGAGAATATGCGTCTTCATTGAGTTAAAAGCTGAGCTAAAATCCACAAATAAAGCTCTGGCATAACCTTTAGGATGCATAAGGTGTTTTGTGACTGTGTTAAGCAGAGTCAGCACAGCGTCGTCTGGGCCTCTGTTGCTCTTATTTAAGCGAACTGGAGCAGATCTAGCTTAGTAGCCACTGTGCTGGTCAGGTAGCTGGCAAGAACTCATTCCATGGTTTTACACAATATGGAGGTTATTGCGATAGGCCGAAGATCACTTGGTTTACTTGCGTCTGGCTTTTTTAGCACAGGCCTAATTATTGAGAATTTCCATGATTTTGGCACAGTGCATGTGTCTAGGACATATTAATTAGGCTATTTTAGGTACAGTATGTATTTATTTAGCCTATTTATCTTCTACTGTTACTTTGATCCTGTGCTTAAATAATGTTACACTTTTATAGAATGACCAAACTATCTTCTTGGCTTTTATTTTGACATGTTTGCCTTCACTTCCGGGTCACGTGACTGCCGTTCTCCGCTCTTCGATTCAAAACAGAAAATGACAGAAATAAACTTGAAGAAACTAAAATCGGATCGTTTTTTTAATTAGTTTTTTTCGTTTTTCATTTGGAAACAAAAAACAAACAGAGCACCACGTGATTCCATTTTTCGTTTTTGGTTTAAAACGAAAAAACGAAAAACCCACGTGACTTCCGTTCTTCAATTAAAAATGAATAATGAGAAAAGGAATTCGCAAAAACAAAAAACGGCCCGGCTATTTGTAGGCTACTTTATTTCAAAGTAGACTTCTGCTCCTCCTCATGGCTGTTTTCAGGCTTTAGAACATCTAGCCCGTAATGGGAGACTTTGACCAATCACAGGTCATTTCAGAGAGAGAGCGATTCCTATTGGCTGTGCTCCAGTCATGTGACCTGTACCTGGCATTCCTTCAAGTGATCCCAACCGGATCTCAACACGGCGGCTGGGTCACAAACTTTCTCATTTTACAGCTAAACAGTACATTACAAGATGTTTCTGAAAACATTTGAGGAGAGAAATAGACATTACAGTAACAGAATATTGATTCATATTTGATCAGCGTTGCCTAGTTTGACCATTTGGTCAGAGTTCAGGAGTGATTGACAGCAGACGGCAGCTGGACAGCAGACCTCAGATCAGCTCTTACTGCTTGTTTTCCTCCGGTCTTTGAAATCTTGCACATGCCGTTAGGAGCACCGGAGGACACAGAGGAACATGATTTTTTTCAGGTGACCTGTTTCATGTACTACTGTCAGGATATAGTGACCGTTTTATAAAAATAACTTTTTTTAATCATATTTGCTCCAATCTCGCCTACTTCAGCTTTAAGTATTTCCATTTTATGCTATATTAAACTTCTCCTCCACTACATCTCAGAGGGAAATATTGTACTTTTTACTCCACTACATTTATCTTACAGCTGTGGTTACTTTTCAAATTTTGATTTTACATAAAACAAACAAACAAGATAAGCTTATAAAATACAACACAAAAGCCCTTTAAAAAGTATATCTAGCCTACTTGGGGCCCCAGTGTATGAATTTTTAGCAGTTCCAGCAAAGGGAGATTTCCCCTCTAGACTTCTGAGACGTTTTAATTTAATTTAAAGAAAACAGATTTGTGTAGCAGACATTGTTTTTTTCTTCTTTCCTCTCCCATTAATCATGTCACGGCACCTCTGATTTTTCTTGTGACCCTTTGGAGGATCCAGCTCTAGCCCTTGTGGAACCCTAGGTGAAATTCGGACTTTGGGAGGATCCTGACCCCTAGGTTGGAAACCACTGGACTAAACTACCAAACTGTAAAATGAGCTCCACCAGCAACAACTAATCTTCCAATCGGAAGGTCGGCGGTTCGATCTCCGGCTCCTCCAGCCCACATGTCGAAGTGTCCTTGACTAAGACACTTAACCCCAAACTGCTCCTGAAGGCTGAACCATCAGAGGGTGAATGAGTATTTAGATCAGATCTTGATGGGCAACGTTGGCACCTTGCATAACAGCCTCTTGCATCAGTGTATGAATGTGTGTGTGAATGGGTGAATGCTGACATGTAGTATGAAGAGCTTTGAGTGGTCAGAAGACTAGAAAGGAGATATATAAATGCAAGTCCATTTACCATTTACATATTGATGCATCATCTTTAGAAATCTAATAATGTCAATAATATATCAGTCACAGAGACATTTTTCTGCAGAACGAGCATTAAACGTTTGTAGTCTAACTGAATTCGGATTTTGAATGCAGGACTTTTACTTGTAATCGAGTATTTTTACATTTTTGTATTGACACTTTTACTTAAATAAAGGATCTGAGTGCTTCCTCCACCACTGACAGGGACTATTCTGCAACACATAGCCCACGTTTGATACTTTGAGTAGCCTGCATTTGGTTGCTAATACTTCTATAATTACACATTTGAATGAAGGACATTACCCTGTAATGGAGTATTTTTATGATTTAGTATTGCTAATCCTTGTACTTGTGTAAAATTATTAGAAATTAATACTTCTTCCCCCACTGGTTGTATACTGTAGTGTACTGGCCGCCCTGGGGTACACAGTTGTGGTCGTGTCTAGAAGGGAGCCCGCAAATTGCGAAATTTGATCTGCAAAAACTCTCGCTGGACTCGCTGCCCGACGACCTATGCGACTCTAACCATGCCTAACCTTTACATTCTCGCGAGAGTTCCCCCAGTTTGCTGGCTCCCGTCTAGCCACTAGCCACAGTTGTGCGCATGTGCGTTTTCACTGTTTGTGAAGGGAGTTCTCTTGACATGTAGTGACTCTCTGATGAAGCTGAAGTATCGCGGTAGCTCATTGGCTCGTCTTCTTGTTTAGATCTAGTTGTACATGAACCAGGTTTAGATCGGAGCTGATCTTAGTGCCCGTGTCCTGCTGGTGTCTGTGAACATGCGTGTGTCGGGGGTAAGGTGGCGTGCGTCCTGCGTCCTGTCTCCACGAGCATTGTTTCCGTAGCTCTGCTCCTCACTGATCTCCGCCCGTTAGCATCACCATCATCACCATCATCACCACCATCCTCATCCTCTCTACCTTTCAGCCGCGATGCACAAGGAGGGTGACGAGGTGCGGGACGACTGCGGCTCGCGGGACGAGTGGACGCTGCTGTTCTGGACCTCCGTGGCCGTCATCGTGCCGGTCATCATCACGCTGTGGTGCAGCACGCAGCGCTCCAAGCGGAAAACACACATGAGAGACTTCTTCCGCAAGAGCAAGCACGGCTGGCACTACACGGACCTGTTCACCAAGCCCACCTACTGCTGCGTGTGCTCCCAGCACATCCTCCACGGGGCTTTCTGCGACTGCTGCGGCGTGTGCGCCGACGAGCAGTGCCTGCGGCGGGCCGACCGCAGTCTGCAGTGTAAAGAGATCATGGCCCCCTGTAGTACCGGAGGAGACATGGAGCACCGCTGGGTCCGAGGAAACGTCCCTCTCGCCAGCTACTGTGAGGTCTGCAAACAGCAGTGTGGCACCCAGCCCAAGCTCTGCGACTTCAGGTAGAGGAGGTGGTGCTACACGAGCAGCTGTGTGTGTATGAGACCCACTACAAGTGTGTGTGTGTGTGTGTGTGTGTGTAATACATGATTACCTATACATTAGGGCTGGGACTATACACCTATCTCCTGATTCGATACTGTCACGATACTTGGGTGCCGATTGGATATGAATTGCGATTTTTAAGTATTGCGATTCGATATATTACGATTTATTGTGATTTTTGTTAACTTTTTTAACACTAGACCATGGGGAAAAGATAAATCATACACTTCTTTTACTTTGGACATACCATAGGTTGACATACCATAATGGGCTGCAGCAACATTTCATTTTGATCTGTCTTTAATTTCCCCTAATGGACTGCTGCTGCCCTCTGGGATAGCAGGGCACAAGCAGGCGTAATCTCATATTGTCAGATTAATGACTCTGCTAATCCTAATAATGACAGTTTCACAGGCAGAGGTCAGCGTCGGAGGCAGACCGGTACACCTGCAGCTAGTAAAGATTCAGGCTCTTTCTTCCTTCAGCAGCAGTTGCTTTTGTGCATACATTTCCTGCTTTTCTAATAGGTGTGTGTGTGTGTGTGTTCCTCTCCCTTCAGGTGTGTGTGGTGTCAGACCACAGTGCACGACGACTGCATGGACAGCCTGCCGGATGCAGACCCGTGTGAGCTGGGCGAGTTCCACAGCCTCATCATCCCTCCCCACTACCTCCACCGCGTCAACAAGCTGCGCCGCAGGCACCCCGACGAGTACAGCAAGGTGCTGCAGATACAGTGTGCTCATACTGCTGGTTTCATGTGGTGTCACAGAGCTCTTTTAACCAGTGTGTGTGTGTGTGTGTGTGTGTGTGTGTGTGTGTGTGTGTGTGTGTGTGTGTGTGTGTGTGTGTGTGTGTGTGTGTGTGTTTCTGAAGCTGGCATCTTCCTGTGGCAGTGGCTGGACTCCAGTGTTGGTCTTGGCTAACACACGTAGCGGTAACAACATGGGGGAGGCTCTGCTGGGAGAATTTCGCACCATTCTGAATCCTGTGCAGGTCAGACTGGAGCTTCTCTTCTACTGTCTTTAGTTGGATTAAATCATCCTTTAAAGGTCCCATATCGTGATCATTTTCAGGTTCATACTTGTATTTTGTGTTTCTACTAAAACATGTTTACATGCTGTAATGTTAAAATTTCCAGGGAATTGCAACGAAATTGCAACAGAATTGCGTTGCTAGGCAACAGCTTGGGTCCATGTGTACTTCCTGTCAGCTGATGACGTTCAGATACACTGCAACCAGGAATAAACTGGGACACATTTAGAATGTTTACGTTTAAATCTGCGTAAAGGGTCTAAATATTGTATATTTGTGACATCACAAATGGACAGAAATTCTGACAGCTTGTTTCAAAATGCAGAGTTTCTGAATACGGCCTGTGTGTATTTCCCTGTGGATTGAGCGTTTCGATACTTTCACAGTATTTATTTAGGACTGAAGCCTGCTTTATAATAAAAAAAAACATGAAAAACTCACATTTTTATAATATGGGACATTTAAAGCTGAAGGAGGCATGTTGGAGCAAATATGAATTAAAAAAAAGTTATTGTTATAAAACGGTCACTATATCCTGACAGTAGTGCATGAGACAGGTAATCTGAAAAAAATCATGTGCCTCTTTGTCATCCGGTGCTCCTAAAGCTAGAGACACACCAACCAGACATCATAGAACTATCAGCAACAAAAGAAGACTGTTGGGTCGCCTCAAGTCACCTTTGTCTTTGCCGACAAGTTGTAATTGAACACACCGCAAAGACGACAGCCGACGGCCAGTTAGCATGTACGTTCTGCTCCTGCGTGAGAGGAAATAGCTCTCCACACCAGCAGGCGGCGGTAGTCTGGATTCATCATTCAAAAAGGGAAACGGGAAGACCGAGGACGGCGGATATACAAGCCGTTGTTATATGTACGTGAAACAAAGCGGCGTTTGTCGACCATTTTCACACCACTCTCATTCACCACTTAGCTTCATTCCAGATGTTCATGTCGCTGTGAAGATAGCCGTGTGTTGGAATGATCAGATGAGATGAAGATGAAACATGAGAAGAGCCTTCTGTGATTTTCCTCTTGACTTTACTCGTTGGTTTGCTTTCCTCACTTCTGTTTCTCTTCTCCTGCACTGATTCGTATAAGCTGATCAGCCAATCAGAGTGATATCTCTCACCGACGGGCTCCACCGCCGATTCAACACACTGAATCATCTGAAAAACCTCCAGCACAGGCAGACTAGAGCCGACGGTGCAGGACACACCGAAAAAACTGGGCCGACGGACGGCCCCAAACTGTCCGACTGCCGACCGTCAGCTTGGTGTGTCAGGGCCTTTACGGCATCCGCAAGATTTCACAGACCTGAGGAAAACAACCAATCAGAGCTGAGCTTTAGCCTGTCGTCTCTGAGCAGCTGTCAATCACTCACGAACTCAGATCAAACTAGGCAGCGCTGATCAAATATGAATCAATAGTCTGTTACTGTAATGACTATTTCTCTCCTCAAATGTTCTCAGAATCATCTTGTAGTGTACTATTTAACTGTAAGATGTGAAAGTTTGTGACCCGGCAGCCATGTTGAGATCAGTTGAGGAAATACGAAGCACCGCCCACCAGCTGGAGCAAACTTTCTCATTTTACAGCTAAACAGTACACTACAAGATGATTATGAAAACATCTGAGGAGAGAAATAGTCATTACAGTAACAGAATATTGATTCATATTTGATCAGCGCTGCCTAGTTTGACCGTTTGATCGGAGTTCACTAGTTTCACAAGCAGTGATTGACAGCTGCCTCCGTTGAATGAACAGCCAATAGGAACGCTCTCTCTCTCTGAAATGACCTGTGATTGGTCAAAGTCTCCCGTCACGGACTAGATGTTCTAAAGCCTGAAAACAGAGCCATGAGGAGGTGCAGAAGTCTAGTTTTCTCTCAGAACACTTAAATTACAATATGCTGAAAGTTTATTATGGAATCTTTGCCCAATGATGCCAAAAACATTCTGCCCACTGCAGCTTTAACTCTCCCTTTAGTTGTCATCTCTTTTTTAAAAAAGCCTGGGGATCAGTCAGTATTTTAATTTCTGCTCAAAACATGACTTAAACCTTTCCTCTCTTTTCTGGCTCTCCTCCAGGTGTTTGACCTGTCTGAGCTGACTCCCTCTAAAGCCCTCCAGCTGTGCACCCTGCTACCCCCCGGCAGCGTGCGGGTGCTGGTGTGTGGGGGCGACGGCACAGTGGGCTGGGTGCTGGATGCCATCGATACTATGAAGCTGAAGGTCAGATAGGACTGTCGCTGAGCTATGAGAAGGATTTTTATCACAATTTATTTAAATTTCTACCTGTGTACCATCACTTCTCTGTGCCTCGTTAATAACATACCTGCTGCTCTTATATCCTCCCGTGTCAGGGCCAAGACCAGTTTATGCCGAGGGTGACCATCCTGCCCCTGGGGACAGGAAATGACCTTTCCAACACTCTAGGCTGGGGTGCCGGGTATGCTGGAGAGATCCCCGTGGAACAGGTTCTCCGTAACATCGTTGATGCCGAGGTGGTCAAAATGGACAGGTGGGGCAGTCTTCGCTTTGGGAACAAGTGTTCCACAGTATGATATCAGTTCATCAGCTTGTCAATCTTTCTGTTTTATTAGTCTTAAGCCCCGGACACACCAGGAACGTCAGCAGCACGTGATGGCTGCGTTTCCTGTTGTTTTTTATTTCGACGTCCGTGTTAACAGGTTAGAGCAGCAACACTGCCCGCGTGAGACGCACGTCACACGCGCGTCTCAGCTGCGTCTCTTCTAGAGAATAGAGGTCTCGCCTATTTTTGACGCAAGCCAGATCTATTACCTGTATATTGACGTCATACCAGCAACATTACTACAGTTTCAATGTCTATCTGTAGAATATATTACGGACATGAAAAAAAGACAGAATTCCTTCATTTGTTAACACAAGGCTTTTATTCTGAAATATGTGCCGGACAGTGTTCTAGATCATGCAGTGACTTGGAGAGCTCCATGAATGAATATAGTACGGAGTTTTAGTTGTGGATTATTACTATTATTTACAAATGACCACAGGTTACTTAACCTTTCTCTGACTAAAATAAATATAAATAATATTTATAATGAAATGAAATGGCCATTAAAAGGCAAAATCTATGTATAAAGAAAGTGCTGACAGCAGCAGCTGCAGAAGCAGAAACGCAGAAGACAAGCAGCTGAAATGCAGCTGAAACGCAGCTGGTGTGAACACCCGACGCGTGAATCACGCAGCCACCACGCTACGCAGACGCCACGCGCTCCTGACGTTCCCTGTGTGTCCCGGGCGTTACGAAGTACAAGTTCCTCAGTCTAGAAGCTATGGAAGATCTTCTAAAATGCCACCAGCTTAAAAGTGTTGTGATGAGATTGCTGGCATTAAAGGATCAATATGTCATATATTTAGTGTAATAAATCATAAAATGACCATGATATGTCATCAGATATTAAGGAAACATGCTAAATTGAAATACTGGCTTGTTCTCCTTTCAAATTTCCATTCCGGTCCAGAACGTCTGTTTTTGTTTTGGTCGTTGTGATCCTGTCCACTAACTATTTCGACACCCCTTTGCCACATATGAAACAAACTAGCACGTAAACACAGCCTTCTATAGCCGTGGAAGCAGGCTAATGGACTGGATCAACAGAGACAACGTTAACTTTAGATTCTACCCGACCTGAAAAGCCTCGGCATATCTCTCTGTGGTCCTCGTGCAGCTGGTTATCAAGGCAGAGAGTATTTGAGAAACGCAGCCGGTGAAGGGATTCAGACTACTGCTGGGTTGAGGCTAACACGGTCGCATCTAGAAGGTAACCCTCAAATTGTGAAAACGCTCGTTGCTATCAGTCACAACAGAGGAGCGGCCGGGGCCACGTCTCCAACGCTTTGACTTTGGACTGCTGTTACCCATTTGAAAGGCTAGCTGTCAGTGCTACATATTGCTCCTTAAAAGTTGAAGGCACATTTGTTTGTTTGTTCATCTAATTTGTGTTAATTTTGGACACTGAGGTCATAATCTCTCCATTGCTTTCTGTGCATTTGAGTTTTTTACGCACTAGTGGCAAGTACAGCAATTTCAACTTAGATATTGTGGGTATTTCACAAGTTGGTTCCAGTATTTTTAGACTCAATATACACACCCACATTTAAAGGAACAGTGTGTAACATTTAGGGGGATCTATTGGCAGAAATGGAATATAACATTGATAAGTATGTTTATTAATATAATATTAATAAGTATGTTTTCTTTAGTGTATAATCTCTTGACCATAGGAATCATTGTGTTTTTATTTCCTAATAATGAGCCGTTTATATCTAGATAGGGTGCGGGTCCTCTCCACGGAACTTAATGTAATATAAATAAGTGTTTATTATATAATATTAATAAGTATGTTTCCGTTAGTGTGTAATCTCTTGATAATAAGAATCGTTGTTTTTGTTACCTTAGAATGAGCCGTTTATATCTACATAGGGAGCTGGTCCTCTCCACGGAACTTTTCCTGCTTGGGACGGAGTCGATAACGTTACTCGCTCCCGTCGCTGCTGCTCTCTCTCTCTTGCTTCACCACTCACTTCCCACGTACACACACACTCCACGCACAGGCTCTGCTCCAGATGACTCTAGAGAGGGCTATCGTAGCTCTCCAAAACGCTCGGCACACGGTGTAACAATAGGATTGTTTGTTTCTAGTTGGTGTTGTTCTGGGGAACTGTTAGTAGTGTGACACAGACCAAAGTAATGCTAGCTAGAGCTGAGTTAATGCGAGGACTGTCTGATTGAACAAAGTCACAAGTAAGCAAGTACAATGCTTTAACCGTCCATTCTGTATGGCTTATGAAGAACGGAACAGAATGAAACACACAGGAGAGGCTTCAGTTGGTTGCAACCTCCTCACCTCACCTCACCTCACCGCTAGATACCGCCAGATCCTACACACTGGACCTTTAAGGCAACAATAAATAATTAAATGAAGGCTTTCTCCACCAGAATTGTATTCATGTCCATCAGTTTTTCTAAAATCCTAGCTGTCGCCCTGTTTGTGTTTGTTCCTGCTAATTTCCTACGTGATCACTTTCAGATGGAAAGTGCAGGTGGCTTCAAAAGGCCTCTACTTCCGTAAACCAAAGGTGAGTTTGACTTCTTGTTTGGGATTCTTCTCATCGGTATGCAGTCCGATGTGCATCTTTACCAGCAGATATGTTGTTGTGATTCAGGCCCACCGATACACTTCTGAAACATTTACTGCACGTCCCCCCCCCCCTCAGGTTCTGTCCATGAACAACTACTTCTCCGTGGGGCCAGACGCTCTGATGGCGCTCAACTTCCACACGCACCGTGAGAAAACGCCCTCCTTCTTCTCCAGCCGCATCATCAACAAGGTCCGAGAGTTTGAGACGCTTCCTTTTGAATTCATAAATCATGTGCAGTTGTTAACTGAATTTGAATTAGTGTAATGATACAAAAGCGTTGCCTCAGAATATGCTGGCTTCCTCATGGTCAGAAACCTCAGAGAAACAAAGTGCTTTATATTCATGTTTTTTTTCTTTTTTCCTCCAGACCGTATATTTCCTGTATGGCACCAAAGATTGTTTAGTGCAGGAATGTAAGGATCTGGATAAGAGGATTGAGGTACGGTAACCATTGGGCACGTGATGAAGCTTCATGCTAATTCTGTCTTCAGCCGTGTGGAGGAGAATCAAACAGAATCAGCCAATGTTTTCTCCATTTGTGATATTCATGATAGGAAAATCAGTGACTTATGGCCTACATTCTTCATCAGGAGGCTCTCTGCCTCTTACCAAGCTGTCACTAGAAATGAGATTTTCTTCTTGTTTGATTTCATTATGGCTTTATTTTACTATTATTATTATTCATATTATTCATATTATTATTGGGTCATTCTTGTTATGCTGTAACTAGGGATGCTCATTTTGAAAAAGATTCTTAACCAATAACCGACCCTCGTTAACCGATTATTAACCGTTAACCGACAAGATTTGTGCCTCGCACCAGCTGCAGTGTCTGAGCACAACAGACAACTGAGTCCCCAGTTCACCGTCTGGGAGAGTTAACTTAGCAGCTACGATGCTGCGTGTAGTGTCGCAGACATGCAGCCACTTTCCCAGTAAAAGTCTCCACCGCACATTTAGTTTAATTTAGCAGGTTGTCAGCTGTGTGTCTGCCCGGCGTAACGATACTTTGTCTGCTCGGATTAACGATAGTGATTGCCCGATAAACAGTGTGTGTATTTGTGCTACGTTAGCAGCTCTAGCATTGCCGGAGGTTTCGTGCTCGCCGCCGCACACATGCAGTCTGTCAGCGCAACGTAACTTTAGCGAGTTTCCAACAGTGGTGAGTGTGAGGTTGTTGGTGGCGTTCTAGCTGTGATCGTAGGTGTAGCAGTGTGTGGACAGTTTATTTGTCGGTGAATAAATGCTACCAAACTACAACTCCTCCGCTCCGCTCAAGCGAGCCAGAGACCGGGGCCGACTTCCTGTATCCTGCAATTCCGGCTCCGTCTCTTAAGGCGGGCTGTTAAGGTGGACCAGCTTTTCTCCTTAAAGTGACGAGCCGCTCCTCTGAGCCGCTCAGCTTTTGAGTTCATTATTAACATTTCTTTTAACCGATAGCGTTAATCGGTTAAAATGCTTAATGTCGGTTAACGGTTAAACGGTTAATTATGGACATCCCTATTTCAACCAGTTCGTCATTTGTTTATCTTTTTTCCCCACAATGCTTTATTGTGAATTAAATAGCCAGATCATACAGTCAGGGTAAGAGTTAGCATGAAGACTGGAAGCTAGTTAACCTAGCGCTCGCTGAAGTTCATAACTACACCTACCACTGACTCCCCATAAAACCACAGTGTGTCACTGTATTGTTTCTGTTTGTGTCGAGGATTAAACATACAACATGTTAGTTAGTGAGCTTTAGAATAGATATAGAATTATTTTAGAATTTTGTTGAGAGCCAGGCTAGCTAGTCTTTATGCTATGCTAAGCCCAATTAACCAACTGCTGTATTTTCTGTGAGAATATTGCCAGGGAAGAGTAGGAAAGAGTGAAACTGATTTAGAAAGTTGACACTTTGTCAACACTGTTTGTGTGTTTGTCCCACAGTTGGAGCTGGACGGGGAGAGGGTGGCCCTGCCCAGTCTGGAGGGCATCATCGTTTGTAACATCGGCTACTGGGGTGGAGGCTGTAGACTCTGGGAGGGTATGGGGGATGAACCGTGCCCCCCCACACGGTAAGACCTGCACTGGCATACAGAACAGTTGGAGATAATTATTGCTGTGAGATAGGGCTGCACAATGTATAGCTCTTTAGGAGGTCATGTTTTCACCGGCGTTGGTTTGTTTGTTTGTTTGTTTGTATGTCTGTCTGTTAGCAGGATTACTCCAAAAGTTCGCGATGGATTTGAATGACATTTTGTGGAGGGGTGGGGTGTGGCACAATGAACAATTGATACACAAGAGATGCGTGTGTGTGGATGTGTGTGCGGGAGCTGCTGTCCGTCCGCGGTGAGAAAGAACAAAGCGGTAGATGACGGGATGAGACAACGTAGTGTAACGTTATACAGACATAACAAGGCTGCTGAATGAGAGAGGCATCCGCTGATACGTTATACGGAAACACACCGTGTTAATAACAAGCCGACCACCTCACGGTACCACCAGCTGGGAGCTGTTTTTAAAGTCAGGCACCTTGGCGGAGGTCTGTGCTCTCCGAGTGCCATTCTAGTTCATCTTGTTTTTGTTATTTTCCCCTTTTGTGCCAGGGAAACAAAGACATCTTCATTATAAAAAAAATAACTTAGCTGTTTTAAAGTCATTCAGCATTTCATTACACTGTCTTTGAATGAGCACAAATTCAATCATATACATTTATGAACCAACCTTTAATATAACCTTCTTTCACTTGAAAAAGTTTTCATTTTCAGAAATTAAGACATCATTTAGCCGGCGCAAAATTGATGCGGCACAACAGATGAAAACATCGGCCACTACCATCGGCAAATGCCATCTTATTTACCGTTCGATAGGCCGATTGCAGTCAACAAGGCGAATATCCCGATATACCGATATTCACCCGATGAATCGGTGCTCCTCTATCGACGTGCAATTTGTTGTATTTTAGCGGTATACTAGAAGCAGCAGATTTGTTTATGCTATCGTATTCTCACTGAAGTGTTTATGTCTAGTGCTCCGGGTTACCATGGCAACTAACAGTGAGCAGCAGTGACGTTTCCCGTTTCACCCTGCAGGCTGGATGATGGTCTGCTGGAGGTGGTGGGGGTGTTTGGCTCCTTCCACTGTGCCCAGATCCAGGTCAAGCTGGCCAATCCTGTACGGCTGGGACAGGCTCACACTGTCAGGGTGAGGCAACAATACACACACACACACACACACACACACACACGGTTCTGCCATAGTGCTTCCTGTTAACCCCCATAAATAGAGAAACACAATGAGGGAGTCAAATTAGTTTTCACTGCCGTTTGCCTCGTCACAGCGCTTGAGAATCTAATCTTGAACTAACAGAATGAAGCATACGCTACTCGGCTTACGCTTTCCACACCACCTCATTCTGCTCTTTACACGGTGATGATAAACCCTTCAGGAACAATGGGTATTTGACTATGGCAACCGCAAGGAAAATAATTTGAATACTATTTGAATACATAGTTCTGTACAAAGACATTGCTGGTAACCAACGGTGTAGATTTGATGACACAAGTAGAGGAACACAAAGTCAAGGGTTAAAAAAGTAAATCAACTTTGTGAATACCATTTTCTCTTGTATCAGATTAGCAAATAACACGATATAATGAAATTAGTCTTTAAGCCGTCCATAATAATGTTCATTTCTGTGTTACTAATGGCATAACCCCCATTGATAGAGACCAGAGGCCTGTACTACGATGCAAGTTCAACATACCCAGGGTATCTTCTCGTTATCTGGCTTAACTAACCCTAACAAACGAGATCCCGCTAAGCGGTCCTAGGACAGTTGTTATCAACTCAGTAAATCAACCCAGGGTTTCTCTATCTGGCTACGAGCACGTTCACATGAACGGGGCAGGGTTTGCAGTTTATGACCAATCACAGACATGGAGTCCACAGACTTGCAGAGAGACATTTTACAAAGGAAGAGTAAACTGTATTAGACAAATGCGAAGAAGTTAAACACTTAATCCAGACTAAAATGAACACAGTTGAAGCTGCCAAATGCAGGAAGCACAGCTGGTAAAAGAAAAAAACTCCTGATGTGTGAATGCGTAAATTAACAGACTTATTCATTTAATGGAATACTCAAAAGTCAGATATAGTCGTCTAGATTTAAATAGCTATAAGAAATATTATGGATGGATGGGTTACACCTCATGATGCCCGTTATGAAACATAGGGCGTGTATAACTTTCAACCTTCTTTCAGCTGCGCCCCCCCTCTCCGGCGGTGTGAAACGGACTGAAGACCAAGTAAAAAAATATAATTCAAAGCGGTAAACACCCACAGCACACAGTCAGCTGTCCTTCCTGCATCTGTCAGTTTAAACTGTGTTGTTTTTAGTCTGATTATGACTGTAACTTCTTCATATTTGTGTAATATTGACATACGATCCGCGCACCGAGCTTTGATTGGTCAGTAGGCGGTGCTTTTATACGAGTTGATCTCTTATCCGGAACATAACCTGCTCCAGAGCAGGTCAGCTGTTCAGCATAAGTTACCATGCCGATCTACCCCGGTAAGAAGTGATCCACCTTCGTAGGACGGAAAACCCTGAAGGGTTAACCCTGAAGTTACCTGGATAACACCAAATCCTGCTTCGTAGTACAGGCCTCTGACAACAATAGATAATATACTTCATCTCTAACCAAAAATGTTTTTTGCATCAAGATTGATCAATGATTGATGTTCCATTTTAGGGGTCTTTTAGAGAGTATTATAACTACACAGTAACATGTAAATCATAACAGAAATTAAAGGCAGAGTGACTCATACAAAAATAATCTCTCATTGATCACTAATGACCCACTAGAAGTGTGTGGTGGTGTCTATATCTGCAGAGACTCTGCAGCTCTTTGCCTGTCGGTTCTTATTTAGTTGGGCACGTTTCTGGGCGTCAGCCTCTATAGAAACATAGAGACCAGGGGCCAGATCGTAAGCATCCAAGAGGAAGCTACGAAATTGTTGGACACAGTGCCGAAAAAACACAAATGTAGCGAGGCGAAACGCCAAGCGGACAAAGCTTGTTCCTAAACGAGAGTGAATCTGGGGTTGGTTTTCACCTGCATGGCGAACAACATGACCCTCGTTGAGTCGGGGACGAGGGGCCAAGTTTGAATGTTGTGTTTACAAACCGCAGCCGACAAATCCTGCTCATTGTGACTTTAAGTCAGGGGTCAGCAACCTTTACTATCAAAAGAGCCATTTTAGCCAAAAAAATAAATAAAAAATCTGTCCGGAGCCGCAAAACATTTGAGCATTGTGATGAAGGTAACACAGTTTAGAGTCTAAGAATATAGTAAATAAGTCTAATGCAGTGAGGGCCAAAGAGAAAATGTGCTATGGAGTATTAGGGCCACATTGAGGGAAAAAATAATATTACGAGAAAAAAAGTCGGAATATTACGAAAAAAAAGTTGTGATATATTACGAGAATAAAGTCAGAACTTTACAAGGCAAAAAATTTTAATATTACGAAAATAGTCATAACTTTACGAGGAAAAAGTCGTAATATTACGAAAATAAAGTCATAACTTTACGAGAAGAAAAATTTGTAATATTACAAGAATAAAGTCATAACTTTACGAGGAAAAAAGAAAATAACATGTAAAATTACTACTTTATAATATTATTACTTTATTCTCTAAATCTCAGATTTATGTTTTTTCCTCAATGTGGCCCTAATACTCTGTCGTACTGTCGTACCATAGACCAACAATGATAAATAAAAATGTAAACAAAAAACTGTTATTCATTTCCACTAATTTTTTTTTAAATCCACCTGGAGCCACTGGAGAGGGGCTAAAGAGTTTTCGGAGTGTGTAGTGGGCCCATTGGTACCAGCCATGTCATACTAGCTTGTCGAGAAGGAGGCTAAATATCTCTCCAAACTAACACTCAATTTTGGTGAGGAAAAACTGTCATAGCCTATTTTTCAAAGGGGTCCCTTGACCTCTGACCTCCAGATATGTGAATGTAAATGGATTCTTAGGGTACCCACGAGTCTCCCCTTTACAGACATGCCCACTTTATGATAATCACATGCAGTTTGGGGCAAGTCATAGGCTGTTTTCGAAACCGCATACTGCATACTACTGAGGAGCGCAGTATACAGTACATACTGTATACTGCGTTCCTCAGTAGTATGCAGTATGTGACAGTTAAAGTGATGTATTTAGCAGTATGCTAGACGAGGCTTTAGCCTTCAAACCAGCTCTTAAAGCACAGGACAAAAAAACTAACTTGTACCACTATTACAATATTATCAAAAAATACAACTTTGATTTTGTTGTTTATGTTGTGCTTGTTTACTTTATAAGATACTGCAGGTTTAAACTATTTATTCTGACAGCTCATAAAGAAGTCCGACAAACAGGATCATCAACGAGGAGAGACGGGAAATATAAAACATTCATCCACAACGTTTACTTTACTCAAACTGCTTTTTCAGTTACAGCAAAAGGACTGATCTCCCTCCAGATATTAGAGAAATGTTAAAAAAGTGTCATGTTGTCTCATCAGGAACCTCTCTGCCCCGTCAGAAGCTGCTCTTTCCCTCTCCTCTTCTCTCTCCTCTCCTCTTCTCTCTCCTCTTCCTCTCCTCTCATCTTCTCTCGCCACTCTGCTGCTCTGCAGCCGCTCTGTGAGCGTCACTGGCCGGCTCTCCAGCGAGCTACGCCCGCGGGTGATTGTGGAGCTTTTTAACTCGAAAAAAGGCAAATAAACACAGGTTCCTGTTAATTTATAATGGACATCTGTGTTGTGATATTTAAACAAACTATCCGTCAACAAGGAAATCAAAGCCTCTCGTCTACAGACCGGTCTCTAGAGAGCTCCAGCAGCTCATAGCGGTCTCTGAGCGTGACTACCCGGCTTGCTGGCAGCGACCCGGGCAGGCGCTCGCTGGCTGTCACGGTATTCTGTGGAGCTTCTAAACTCCGACAACGGTGGAACAAATGTTCGATTCGCCATCTAACTTCGTAAAACTGCCAATATTAATAATCTACACAGTTGATTTCTCGCCTCAAAAACTTTCAGAAGTGAATTTAGTGTTGAAATGGCTACAGAAAACGTAAAAAAAGAGCAGCTTCTGGCTGCTGTTTTTATACCCGTAGCCTGTGCTGTTCCGGCGCTTTGCATTGTGGGATACAGTAGGCGAGATAGACTGGTCTGATGCATACTGGAGAATTTTTCCAAATCAGTACGTCATCCGGGTATTTCTGGCATACTGGAGATTTTGCTTTTGTTCGCATACTGCATACTACATACTACATTTTGGCCAAATCAGTACGTACTACTAGTATAGTATGCGGTTTCGAAAACAGCCATAGTCAAGTCAGCACACTGACACACTGACAGCTGTTGTTGCCTGTTGGGCTGCAGTTTGCCATGTTATGATTGGAGCATATTGTTTTATGCTAAATGCAGTACCTGTGAGGGTTTCTGGATAATACCTGTTATTGTTTTGTGTTGTTAATTGATTTCCAATAATAAATATATAAATACATTTGCATAAAGCAGCATATTTGCCTACTCCTATGTTGAAAAGGGTAGTAAATACTTGACAAATCTCCCTTTAAGGTACATTTTGTACAGATAAAAAATGTGCGATTAATCGTGATTACAAATATTTTAATCGATTGACGGCCCTGATATAAATAGATATAAAAAAAAGCACCAATAACCAACAGTAAAAAATAAATAAAATAAAACGTCATTATACAGATCAAGTGTTCTGTAAGTTGTTAACAATACAAATAGTGCATAGAGATACCACACAGAGGCCGCCATCTTGGCTCTAAATATAGAGCAGAAACAACAGTGAGCACCAGATGTGGTGGTAACCGCCACTATATCATATTCAAGTGTCAGATATTATCTTTTTCCTCTCCAGCTGGTTCTCAAGAGCTCAAAGATGCCCATGCAGGTGGACGGGGAGCCGTGGGCCCAGGGTCCCTGCACTATCACCATCACACACAAGACCCAGGCCCTCATGCTGTACCACAGCGCCGAGCAGACGGACGATGACGACGACGAATCCAGCGCCTCTGAGACTGAGAGCCCCACCCCTCACGACTCACCCAGGCCCCCGGGGCTGGCGTCCGCTCGCGCATGACCCGGCCCCAGACATCATGTGGTCTGAAGCTCCTCTTAACTAAGTTTCTGTCTTCTTTTCTGAAGCCCAGTTTCTATTCATACCTCATTTGCAATGCCACTAAGTCATCCTCCTCTTTGAACACACTTTTATCCTCAAATCACGGTGATGAGAAGGTGTTTCATATGTTTTCAGAGAGCTCACAGGGGCTAAAAAAGGTTTGGAGACGGGCTGGTTTGATTTGTTTTTCGGTCTTTTATCTCCACACTCCCCATAAATTGTAACCCAGAGCTCAGGCAGTTCCCCCTCCACAGGTGGGACAATCAGGAGGAGGTGGATGTTTTGGAGAACGATTGTTGTTTATTTGCACTGATCCCTTGTGCCATAGCCATCTATAGTCAACTTTACTGTATGTATTATACTGTATCTACAACTGAATGCCCAGCGTAGCGCTGCAGGTATCAGTGAACCATTTTTAACAAGTTTCCCAGGTTTAATTGACCAAATCCCCTCAAAGCCATGTCTAAATCAGCAGCAGGTGATGGAGCATTAATACAGGATACAACTGTACTGTCACAACAGTTTGGCTGAAGGTATATCCAAAGCTGTTTTTGCCCATTTTGTACTCCAGAAAGAGCACAAACAAACAGCAAGTAAGTATCTCCTGCATTTGCAGATAAGGCTTTGAAATGTGTGTATGTGTAAGCCAAAAGGTGTCTGGATCTCGATGGAGCAAGGGCTCTGTTACAACTGCAGTGTGTTTTCAATCACTGGACATGTTAGTTTGCTTACTTCATGATGCCCTGTCTCAAGTAGCTCGCCAAGACGCTAGACTGTACTAAGATACAGTCTTGAATTCATATTTAACTTTCCCGTAAGAGCTATAGAGAGTAAAGTCCCTTCCCTTCCGGTGGACCCCATAGGACCTTATTTCGGAAAAAATATGTACAGTAGTCAACGGAGAGAGACAAATATTTTTTTGAACCTGTCTGAATTGTGCCATGAATCATACATCATGATGTTTGTCAAGGGAGGAAGAGTAATAACTCTGGATTCAGCTATTAGTGCGTTTTACAACTTTTAGGACCTAATGATTTAAATAAGGACTATTCTAGTGTTCGTACTGGGAAGTCGATTCACCTCAAAAAAAATTATCCGCTGAGTTACAGACGTCTCTTTCCCAATGTAAGTCTATGGGGGAAAAGTATTTTTGGGCCCAATGACATCACGTGACGGACATGGAAGTTGTAGTACCGCCGTTTGGCCACTACGAAAATTGGCATCAGCTACCGACGCTCTTCCTGGGGGCTTGGTCTTTCACAATATACGTCACCAACACTAGCTAGCTAGCTAGCTAACTTAGCTAAAACCAAAGAAAATATCTGTCTCTTGCTAAAAAAATATCTGTCTCTTGCTGTTGACTACTGTTCATATTTTTTTCCGAAAAATAAGGTCCCATGGTAGTCCACGGGAGGGGGCGGGACTTCACCTCTCTATAGGAAACAGCCTGACTTTATTTGTAAGTACTGTCAAGAACTTGTTCAGACGATTGATTTTGCCTACTTGTAATACTTTTTGTTTTTCCTCTACTTTACATAGTTTCTCCTGTTTACATATTTTGTGTTGCACTGTTCTGGCACTTACACTGATAAATACCTTACACTGCTTAGGATGTAGGTTAAAAACGTAATGCTGACCTTTGATGTTGCTGCCGATAGTGATAACTGCTGATGAGATTAAGCTGTCCCATGTTGTTATTTTACGTTGTTCAAGGAATCCTTTTACATTTTCATCATTTTCAGACTAGTATTTTCTGTGGATAAGTAGTAGGAATGCACCGATACCGCTTTTTTCAGACCGAGTACAAGTACAAGTACAAGTACCTACATTTGGGTACTTGCCGATACCAAGTACCGTTACGAGTACTTCTCTGTGCCAAAAGACCCTCGTTAACAGCCAGCTGGAGGGTGTGAGCGACACACGGCAGGCTGGGGAGTCCCGCATACAAGGCGGTGCGCCGCCACCAGCTCTAGGTCGGCTTGAAAAAAGCTCGGGCGAAGGTTCTTCCCGGGGCCGTGGCCAAAGTGTCACCGGGGCCGACTGTCCTCAGTGCGCCCCAACCGTGTCGTGCCCCCAGGGCTGGGCTCGGCCCACGTAAAAGGCGCCAGGGGTCTGCGGCGATGTCTGCAACCCACCCGACCCGTCTTAACACGGACCAAGGAGTCTAACGCACGCACGCGCGAGTCAGAGGGTGCAAGCAAAACCTTGTGGCGCAATGAAAGCGAGGGTCCGCGCGTGCCGGCTGAGGTGGGATCCCGGCCCCCGCGGGGTCGGGCTCACCACCGGCCCGTCTCGCCCTCACCCTCAGGGAGGTGGAGCGTGGGCGCGTGTGATAGGACCCGAAAGATGGTTACGAGAGATTAACATCATTCTGCCATAAAGTGGTATCGGTGCCGTTTTGCGAGTACGAGTACGAGTACATGAGCACAGTATCGGACCTGATACCTGATACTGGTATCGGTATCGGTACATCCTTAATAAGTAGAGTTGGTCTCTACTGAAACCTCTACAGTTTTAATGTTGATACCATCAGAGTTACTTGCATGTACTTCTCTGTGTAGTGTTCAGGTGACATTGCTCTTACTGTTGAGTTCTACTGGTTGCATCTGTCTTGTACTCTACATAATGTGTGCAAGAGGTCATTGTGTTTTTTTTTTTTACCATTCGAGGTGGTCCTGTTTATTGCAGAATGGTTGCCTGTTGCTCTCAGCCATATCAGAAAAGCCTGTAGAATGTTAGCTTATGCTTTCTTATGAACCTGGAGCCAACTTGCTGCACATAAGGCTGAACAGGGATCAGTTTTTAGCCGCGTGATGCCTATGCTTTTGGAATATGCACCTCCTTGGCAGGTAACAAAGCCTCGTGGTTTCATCACCCTCTGTTTGTTTGGTGAATGTCTCCTTGCTCAAGGTCATCAGTTTGACCGTTTCACCTTATCGTCCATGTTTACCTGTTGTGTGTGTTGTGTTGCACTGAATTAGCTTAAATGTAACAGGTTTATTAGCAGGTTTTTCAGCCACGCTAGCAGCATGGCTCTAGTTCAAAACACTGTTTTAGAGTGAAATACTTCCATAAGTGCTTGAATTGTGATGCAATTCGGTACAGATAGTGTTGGGCCCCTGAGAATGAATTCTGATCATTTTGTTGATCCTGAGTATCCTGAGCAGTCAATCCTGAGTTAGCGCCACCAACAGGTCAAAATTGTGCTTGTCAAACACAAATCTTCATTCTGGGGCGCGCCGCCATTTTTGGAGGGTAGCGTACGGAGCTACAGTAAACTATCATTAGCTGTCACTGGTCTATTTATCTGTCAATTGTTCATCATCAGAAATGTATAAAGTACATGCGAAAGACAAATTCCCATATAAAGAGAAGCTGACTGAGGCAAAGGAGCGATATAGTACAAAATTTAATTTAGTTTATGATATCTGTCCTTATGAATTAGGAGGATCTTGACAGCTTGCACCCATTACGGTCACTGATGTGTTTTGGTGTTGGTGAAAACCTGTCAGCTCAAAATATGTAAATCTTTGGAGGCCGATGTCCCATTTACAAACGGGTAGGTACATGACATTAAGATCCACAAGCCAAATGCCAACAGCACAAACATCCGGACAAAGTAAGCTAGCTAACGAAATGCTAACAAAACGTCCGTTAATACTGCTTATTACACGGCCCTGTCGGGGATTCTTTCACAACAATGACTCGCTGTACATAACGTACAGCGAGTATTTACATATTTTACATATTTACATATTTTACATATTTACATATTTACATATTTAATCTACCGTTATCTTGCAAAATGAAACCCATAACGTTAGCCCACCTTTGTGTCTGACTACTATATATACGTATTCTACAATTCAACTTTTGAATCGTATTCACAGTGTCATGTTTTGTGTTATCTTTTGACACTTGCAGTAAACAGCCATCGGATGGCACTCTTACTCTTTATTCTCTTTATTCGAAAATGGCCGACTTGCTGTCAGTGACGTCACATGCCCATTCCCTATTAGCAAAGAGTATAGAAGCAAAGAGGCGAAACTCCGGTGCGTTTTGACAATAGCTGCTAGATGGTGCTGCGGTAGCGCTTTCGCCATTTTGGACTGAAAACACCAATGAGTCTGTGTCCATGGATGTATAAGAGACTTCTGTAAATCAGAGGATCCGTTTTTTTAGGTAAATTAACTTCCCAGTAGGAACACTTAAATATCCCTCATTTAAATCGTTATGTCCTAAAAATTGTAAAATAAACTAACAGCTGAATCCAGAGTTACTTTCCTCGCCATAATGAACGTACATCAGACCCACGGGACTACACCACCCTACACACTTAAATGACATATCCAGTTCTGACAGCTTCCTGCTAGCTTTATGCGGCTGTAATAATGGATATATAGGCTGTAATTCATCACTTTTATTATCTTCTAATACACCCATGGGCTGTATGCTGTAAGCCTGTATCGTGGTGGATGTATTAATCTAGTCTCTGTTCCCAAACAACCAGCTATCGGCCAGTAGCTAGTAGTGCTAGTAGCATGACATTAACAGAATTTAAGGAGTTGTTGGCTATTTACTAAGACGCAGGGCAAAAGACCAGGATACAACCTCTTATAGATCCATGGTCTGTTGGACCCTCTTCTACATCCATGGTCTGTGGTCTACTGGACTCCATTCTGGATCCTTGACATGAAAAAGTTTGAGATTTCTCTCAAAATCTGTGTGCTGGATTTTTCTAACTTCCATTTATGTCCATCGCTCACTTTCTGCTCCTCTGGGAAGAAGCCGAGCAAAATAGTTTAATAAGTAAGTAAGTAAATAGTTATAGTAGTATGCATATTTATAATATTTTTGTTGTTCAACACAGGCCATTTCGGTAGAGACATTAAATATGACAATAGAATAGAAATAATTTAGTTTTACTTTTGTACGGCACTTTGTAGGCGGACTTTTGACTGGTTTTCCGGTCGTCGCTTTCAGTCCAAAATGGCGGAGGCGTAGCTCTGCTGATGAGCGCTGACATTGTAATGGAACAAATAATCGACTTTCCCTTCTTAGCTCTATACTTTCTTTGCCATTACTGACTTCTCTCAGCCTCAGCTGTAGTTTGTGACTAATACTAGATAGCATGCTAACATGCTAAATATTAGCATATTCAGAGTTGGACCTAAATACAGATGTTGTTTGCAGCTTGAAGCTGCACTGATAAATATTTTTATATTAACAATTGACAAAATTACTATGTGAATGTGGAATAGGTCACTGGTAGTGGCGAACCCAGAGACGACTATCACCAGCCCTGCAGTCCTCAGATTTACAGAGCGCTTTAGCTTTGTTCAGTTTGTAGTTCATTGGGTTTTACAGTTTCACTGTTTCATCGCTCTCATCATCCTTGTTTCCAGCAGCAGCAGGAAGCTGTTTTCACCAACAACAAAAAAAGCTCTGATAAACCCACTGTATGTCACGTGCCCAGCACAAACGGCACACAGACAAAGCAGCGACTAGCTAGTGTGCTAGCTTAGTCGCCAAAGAGCCAGACATTTTCCTCGGGAGATGCTATAGACCAAAACAGAGCGACAAAGAGAGTGAATATAGAGTGCTCCAAGGATGACGTATTTCTGTAGGCCAGCCAGGAAGTTAGCATCGCCCTGCTTCCCGCGACAAAAAGCCAACGGGATTTTTCCATAGGGTTTTGGATTATTGAAGAAAATGAGCTCTGTGGCAAACACGTTTATGATACTTTCACGTTTTGTTCAGCAAGATAATCTCCACAAATTAACACAACTTTATGATTTCTGAAGTGTGAATGCAATCACCAGAAGTAAAAAGCTAACGTTAGGCTATAAACGAAAGTACATCAGTCGCGCATGATGGAGGTTAATAGTCTCATTTAGCTACTTGTTGCATAAAGGCTTAAAAATTTAAGAGTGGGATATTTACAGATGTATTTTATATCGTAGAACAAAACGTTAGCATCTCTCAATCTTGTGTTGACCACAGACCTTATTTCAGGCATCTAACTAAAAACCCATTCAAAAAAAACATCGACTTCCAGACGAAGGAACCGGAAGTGCTAAAATGCTAACTCATTTCTGGGTTTTAGGACTCATTCCTGTAGCACTCTATTGTATTTAGAGCTGTCTGGTTGCCAGAAACATAACTTCAAATGAATGCTAATGTTGCTCCATGTCTTTTTGATGCGCAGGTAGTCTATTGTTTGCTATTATATTTGGCATAGCAACTTTATATAAAGCCATAATGTGTGAAACGTGTGGCCTGTTCAGCTTGTTATGCCCCCAAGTGGCCAAAACAAGAACCTGATTTTACAGCTTTGATCTGATGAAAGTTGACAATGTACAGCTGAGTCTGATAAGCTGTGTGGAGTTAAACCCTTTTGATTTACGTTACAACGTGGCTGCGCTGGTGGTTAAGGATTTAACGATGGCAAAGTGGTCTCTCCAGTTTTAAACCATACCACAAATGTGTTTCCTGGCATATAATGACTATTGCACCTCACACGGTTGCTAGCGTGGCTGAAGACCTTCAGCCTACTTGTTTTATTGTTCGAAGTGGAGAGATATGACTGATGTTATTGGTTGTTTTGAATGTTCCCAAATCAATCCTGTCCGTTTATTATTTGTTAAATCTTGACAGATATAGAATAGTATTTATATAGACTAAATTTATCAAGACAATTTTCACTGTGTTGTGTGTACCAAAATGCTTTCATTATCAATGAATATATATTTGAATATGCTTACTTTTTTGCGGTCATATTTCTGTAAAGATGAGAGAACCTAAAGGCTGATAAGAATGTGCAGAAAACATTTCACTTAATTTAAATTTCAATACGATATGGTCCTTAGAAGAGGCCTTCAATGTGGCCTCTGCTAAACAGGAATGAAAACAAAGGAACTGTGTATGGGAGAGAAAAAGCTTTTATTGGTAACAGTCATGTAAAACATAGCTGTTTACAAGAATGTTGGTAAAGAGGGTTTGGTGAAATTGTCACTGCAGGATACAAAAGCTGATTTTGATTGACCTGAATGTAATAAAGCGATCTTTTGAATTTGAGGACATTCCCATAAATATTTTCATATATAAGCCACTGTCTCTGTGTTTTAATTAAGTTATATTATTACGTCCTCACGAAGATCTGGAGCCCAAAACACATCCCAATCAACACCAGAATATGCAACTTTATCTCCAACGTGAAGCAGGTGATGCTCTATGAATCAGAGAAATGGGTAAACAACAAAACGCACAACAAACCGGCTGCAAACATGAACACCTGTCTCCGGAGAATACTAAACATCTGGTGGAGAGACAAAGTAAGCAATGTGGACCTGTGGTAGAGAACAAGCCAGTATCCCGTTGACTAACAAATTTGAAGGAGAAAGTGAAGTTGGATTGGACACACCCTCAGAAAACCTGCAAACAAACATCACCTGACAAGCCCTGGAATGGAAACCACCGAGGAACAAGGAAAAGAGGTCGCTCCGGTAACAGCTGGAGAAGAAGTGTTCAGGCAGAAATGTCTGAGTAGGATGTGGGGAGTGAGTGGTGAAGCAAGAGAGAGAGCGGCAGCGATGGGAGCGAGTAACGTTGTCAACTCCGGCCCAAGCAGGAAAAGTTAAGTGTTTGGTTTATCCCTTCTGGGCTACTGTTGAAACATGGTGGACTACGAGGAGAGGGGACCTGCTACCTATGTAGATGTAAACGGCTAACTCCAATATAACGAAAACACAACTCTTATCAGGTGATTATACACTAAAGAAAACATACCTATGAATATATTATTCCATTTCTGCCAATAAATCCTCCTAAATGTTACACACTGGTCCTTTAAAGGTGCTAAATTCAATATCCAGAGCATTAATATAGCAGCAAACAACTATTGTCTATGTAAATATGTGTAGAGGAGAAATGTCTACCTGAGCAGAGAATGAAGTTGCGCCCCCTCTCTGTGTGTTGTAATCCAAGCTTCTTTGTGTTTGTTGACATGGAAATGTCATGCTTTTAGTGCATGTGAGCGTGCCCCGCTGGCTAGTTCACGGCCGTTGCTCTGCACTGCTCTCATACGGCGGATACAACTGATAACGCTGTCCCGACTGACGGCATCGTTGCAGAAGCGTAGTGCCCACCCTAAAACGGAGCTAAAAGAAGAGTGAATTTTGGACTCACATTCATCAGGGGACCAGAAACACAACTCTAAATGAATGCTTGTTGGTTCATACTTCAGAGATTCAGTATGCACAATACACACACATATTGACTAGCAAAAATCCACAAATTTAGCATCTTTTTTCTGTGAATTCAAAGCTACGACGAGTGCAGATACTTATGTGTGTATTTATCATACACATCACAGGATATTTTATCATAGGTAGGGCTGGGCGATATGACGATATATATCGTCAAAACAATAAAAATGTCAATTTTATGTATTTTTCAATATTGTTTCTATCACAATTAGGGATGTCCATAATTAACCGTTAACCGACATTAAGCATTTTAGCCGATTAATGCTATCGGTTAAAACGGCTAAAAGGAATGTTAATAATTAACTCAAAAGCTGAGCAGCTCAGAGTAGCGGCTCGTCTCTTTAAGGAAAAAAGCTGGTCCACCTTAACAGCCCACCTTAAGAGGCAGAGCCGGAGTTGCAGGATACATGAAGTCGGTTCCGGTCTGTGGCTCGCTTGAGCGGAGCGGAGGAGTTGTAGTTTCGTAGCATTTATTCACCGACAAATAAACTGTACACACACTGCTACACCTACGTTCACAACTAGAACGCCACCAACAACCTCACACTCGCCACCAACACACACACGGTCTGTTGGAAAGTTACGCAGACTACGTGTGGTGGCGAGCACGAAGCCTGCGGCAATGCTAGAGCTGCTAACGTAGCACAAATACACACACTGTTTGACACTCGCTAAAGTTACCCAGGGCAGACACACAGCTGACAACCTGCTAAACTAAACTAAAAGTGTATATATAAATCTCTCTCTCTCTCTATATACATATATATATATATATATAAATCAATCAATGAAAAAGGTGTAGGGTGTAGCCAGGGTCGGCGCCAGAGTGTTAGGGGCGGAAGGGCAATCGGCTTTGAAAGGGGGGGCTTTTTTTTCACCTCATATAGCCTTTATTAAGTGTATCTTTAACATTATCATGTTTCATGAAAGAAATAAACTGACAGAGAGGTGTATACATACTGCCACTTATGCGCACAGGCGCGCATGCACGCATACACATGCTGTTATTTCCACAAAAACAGGTTATAAACTAACACCGCGTCCTAACTGGATGCGAGCGTCCGACTATCGCGGTGCATCGCGCAGCATCTGACGTTCTCTGTCCACTGAATACGTTAAATCTGCACTTCTGTTACATCATGTAAACAAACCAGGAACATATCAGCTGTGAGCTCCAGATCAGACTGGAGCTGGAGACTAACCACTTAAAAGATGGGTTAGTAGTACTTGTTATCTTCCTACGTTTGTACCTTTTTTTTTTTTTTATCAGAAAACATACGTTTTATTTGTGATATTTAATGGAAATAACATACGATAAAGCCAAAAGCAAGTAGGTTGTTATCTAGTTATCTTCTCCAGCCAGCTGCCACCTTATTATGGTTTCTGTAGTGAAATGAGGAGGTACTGGAGGCTACAGATAACTCCTCAGGCACGCCCTGCGTCTTGCTAGTGCCAGGGTCAAAATATGCACACACGGGTGCCGAGATACAGTCAACAGGGAGTTAAACAAAACATTAATCTAACAGTCTGACTGATTTCTTCATTACTATAATTTAAGTTAATAAAGACTAAATGTGGATGTTTCACTCATCAGTTGTTGTCCCTGCTCAGCCTGCTGTAGTGTAACATTAGTCCATTGTTTTATTCCACAATACTGAACAGAATAATCCAAACAGGTAAAAGAAGTAAGATGTGAGAGGAGCACAGGATGCTTTTTACTCTCTTGGTCCTAATTGTGCTTTAATGCACCAGGTTTGTAGGTCTACTTTCTCTCATTTTTTTCTATTGAGCTAGATTAAAAAAAAAAACAAAAAAAAAAAAACACGCAAACGGAGTGCATCAAAACGAGGCTTCTTACTGAAATATTGTAGCGATGGCTCATATTTCCCAGAGTTTCCATAGTTGTCTCTTTGTGCTGTGTGTTCGTGTTTTATTTGAACCATTAGTTGGCTGTTATATTTTTTGGCAGGTAGCTCGTAATAAAGTTTCACTAATGAACTTTATTACATATAACTGCGAGCGTCAATGCCTGTGCTGAAAGTGTCAGTAATCAAGTAAATATTTTCATTTACATCCAGGACAACTGACCCGGTTTTCTCGGCTCATTTTATCTAAACTAATCAGCCCTTCCTCTCAATATGAGTGACAGGAAAAAATAGGAACCGTGTATCCGATAGAAGTTCAGACAAAACGTCACGCCGAGCTGTGCAGCACCGTGTTGCTGTGCAGCACCGTGTTGCTCGCGGCCAGTTAGGACACTCCAATAGAAAACAATGTAATCAAGCCCAAGTACATGTCCTAGTTGTTTCCTAGATGCAAAACTATCACTGTTTTGTGCTTTATTTTGCATTGCAGTGTTAAGTCCTTCCATTACCAAACTGAATGACTTAATTTTACTTATAGCCTAGCTGTTATTTCAGTTTAGTTTTTTGTCAGGAGAGAATTCAGCTGAGGGGGCACAGCGACCTTTTCTGACGGGCCTGGACCCCCATTGCCCGCTTCTAACGCTGACGCTGGGTGTAGCAGCATGCGTTGTTCTCATTTTTTGCCAGTGCCACTGGGGCCAAAGTCAGAAATTTTCAAATTAGAGCCGCAATTAAATTATTGACTCATTTACATATAATTTTCTCAGTAATTGATTTTGTTACTAAAATGTGAAAAAATACCTGTTATACTATCTGACCGCCCACGCTGACGTATTCAAACTGCTTATTTAATTCAAACGACCCAGATATTTAATTCACTATCATACATCACAAAGAAAAGCATACAATTCTCACATTTGAGAAGCTGGAACCAGCAAATGTTCTGCAGTTTTGCTTTAAAAAAAATCCTAAAATGATTGATCATTTATCAAAATAGTTGCAGATTCATTTTTCGTTTATCTACTAATCAACAAAATTGCAGCTCTGGTGAAATATTAAACACACTCTTCATGAGTGTGTCCTGAAGTTTCGTCTGGCCAATCTCCAGCTTGAGGTCCACCTCATGTCGGGCCTTGCGTTCTTCTTGGGCCAACATATCCCGCATCTGCTGAAACACAGCTGCCAATGCTGTCTTCCTTTTGGTTGCTGCGTCCTAGGCAAGGACCACAAGAGGAGCCATAAATAAATACAGGAACGAGTAAAAATAGACAAACTGACATGATGTAAATGCCATCACATTTTCCTTTGTACATGAATCACTTATTAATTTGTTTCCTATTCTTGTGAAAAACGAGAAATGTATCAGATAAAGATTACCTTCAGTTTGCTCTGCGTCACTGCGTGTCATTCATTTGAAACATTACAGTCTCAGTCTTCTCAATCTTCCCGTCCAGCAAAGCCAACTTCTCTCTGAGGTCAAACTACAAAGACAGATGTGGAACACACATTCAGTACACCGAGAACAGAGTGCTACAGGAAGGAGTCCGAAAACCTGAAAATTAGTTAACATCTTAGCACTTCCGGTTCCCTCTTCTGGAAGTCAGTGGGTTTTTTGAATGGATTTTTAGTTAGATGCCTGAATTAAGGTCTGTGGTTAAGCTGGAGAGATTTTAACGTTTTGTTCTACAACATAAAATACATCAATAAATACCCCACCTGTGAATTTTGAAGCCTTTATGTGTCTTGTAAAAAGTAAGATTTTCATGTTTTTTATATTATAAAGCAGGTTTAAGTGCTTTATAAATACTGTGAAAGTATTGAATCGCTCAATATACAGAGAAATACACACAGATATTGTGCGGTTGAAACAAGCCGTTAGGATTTCTGTCCATTTGTGATGTCACAAATATACAATATTTAGACCATTACACGATTTTAAACATAAACATTCTAAATGTGTCCCAGTTTATTTCCTGTTGCAGTGTATGTAAATAACATCAGCTGACAGGAAGTAAACATGGACCCAAACTGTTGCCGGGCAACGCAATTCTGTTGTAATTCCGTTGCAATTCCATTGAAATGCACTAAAACGGAGCGTTTCAGACAGAGGGTGAATACAGGTATATTCAGGCCAACAGTATGAGGAAAATAAAGGGTTTTTGAACGTTACAGCATGTAAACATGTTCTAGTAGAAACCCCAAATACAAGTATGAAACCTGAAAATGAGCATAATAATCCGTAAATCATTTGTAGTTCAAAAACGAATTTTTTTTTTTTCGTTTCACGAAATATGGATTAATCCACCATTGAAAATAGTCCCCAACAAGTTTCCTCTGGTTTGAGTAATGTTTGATGAAAACTACTGTGACCAGCTATTTTAGGAAATGACTGAGCCTTTTTAAAAATGACACTATAAAATTGTGCACCACTTTTCAAGGTTTCTTCAGTTGGAACCATTATATGGAGGCCAAAATTGAGAATAAATTAATAAATAAATGACTCGATAAATAAGTAAATATGCCATTAAAAGTAGCACAAATAATATTAAAAATAAATGTAGTCATTAATGAATTGATAAAATGTGACATGAATTGATATTTCTCTTTTAATTAGATTTTTTTAAAATGTATTTACCTTTGTATTAATTCCCTTATTTATTTACTCTTCTGTTTAATTTTTTTTTTTTTACATTTTTTTTTTTAATATTTTTTTTTTATAATTTATTTTTAAATGTATGTATTTATTTATTTATGTGTTTAAGCATTTACCTGTATATTTATGCATGATTTTACCTTAGCATTTCACCCTCTATTTGTTTCCCCAAACTTATCTTTCTCTGTATTCTTTTCTTTACACATTTTTTCATACATTTGTTTTACATTTCTTCATGCATTTTTGCCTCATTATGCAAATGAGGGGGCGTTGCTTTAATGTTGTGTCATGCTTCAGAGCAGAACGGGTACAAGGTAGCTGAAACTAGAATGGCACTCGGAGAGCGCAGACCTCCCCCCCCCACACTCTCCGTGCAGCTTGCGCCATCATCCATGTGTATTTTGGTTTATGTTGAGATCAGCTGTACGTAGCGGAGCATCATAAAACACTTCATTCAAACTGGACAGAAACAAAATAAAATTCACCTAAGCCGTCGTCGTTACTCTTTCCAACAATCACAATGCTTTGGTCCAACTCAACTCTAATTTCACAGAGTTTAATGGGAAAAAAACGCAGAATCTACTGTTGCTCCCCCCCCTAAAAGAAGGCGGGGTCATGCGTCATCAACGTGTCATCAGTTACACTGCGCATGTGTTATACACTGTGGTTTTAATCCTCAGGCTGATCGGAATTCTTAAAATATTCCTGAATCCGGACCATGAACCGGATCGCCACACCCCACCCCTCCAAAAAATTTCATTCGAGTCCATCTCGGACTTTTGGAGTAATCCTGCTAACAGACAAACCAACGGCGGTGAAAACATAACGTCCTTCCTAGGCCTTCGGATTTGGCGGTAATAAAAGCCTCTTGCCTACGAGATCGGTCTGTTGAGACAGCAGGGTTGATGCATCATGTTTCAGATGTCCAGCCTGTCTGTCAGAATCAGCATATCAGTCAGTACAGTCAGTCATTTATCTCTTTAACTCCACAAGTCGATGGTTAGTTGCTGCTCTGTGCGGGAGCGTGCCAAACGCACTTTTGGTAATTTCGTAAAGCTCTCCCCGTCATGATGCGCTGACAGTTTGGGAAAACACGCCTGTTGATGTGCTGAAGAAACTGTGTAGAATAATTCATCAAATGTGATGTGCGCATCAGTACGGAGGGGTTCTGTGCTTATTTTACAACAGTGTGATGCTGGTGGCACAAAGTGTAGCAGATCTGCCGTACGTCATTTATTTTTTTGGGGGGATGGAACAGATACCTACTGCTGTCAGATGACAGAGAGACAGTGTAAAGGCAAGGGCTTCAGTAGTACTAACTGTCATGACAGACAGCTTTATTCTATAGTTGGCAATAATGCCATAACCGCTGGTTGAAAAACCATGTTGTAGAATAAAGTCAGTGTTGCTGACTTTACAATGAACACAACAATGAACTAAATTACACATCAAATGATAAAATGTCACAGGATATATATAGATGGAGTTCTGTGACGTTACCCACTGCAAGGGTCAGGGCAGGGGTCATTACTCCTCAACCTCCAGGAATTTGGTTTAAAGTTCAGCAGCCAAATTTACAATTTTAAAGCTGTCGGCGAGCGTCTGTCGGCCTAGATTTTGCAGTGTGTCCTGCAGCGTCGGCTCCAGTCAGCCCGTGTCTTTTTCGCCCGACTGCATGTACCATTGCAGCATGTTGAATTGGCGGTGAGAGAAATTACTCTGATTGGCTGTTCAGCTAAACGAATCAGTGTACAAGAAAAACGGACGTGAGGAAGCATGACACAACTTGAAAGCAACGCCCCCTCATTTGCATAATGAAGCAGAAATGCATGAAGAAATGTAAAACAAATGTGTGAATAAATGTAAAGAAAAGAACACAGAAAAAAGATAAGTTTGGGGAAACAAAGAGGGGGCGAAATGCTAAGGGAAAATGCATGCATAAATAAATAAATGCTAAAACACATAAATAAATACATACATTTAAAAATAAATATAAAATTAGTAAGAAAATATGCAAAAATAAATACATACAAAATAAATGCAAAAATAAAATACATGCAAAAATATATATAATACATTTTAAAATTCATAAAAAATAAATACAAGTGTAAATTAAACGAGTAAATAAATAAGGAAATTAATAGAAAAGTGTATGAATAGAAAAGCAAATCAAAATCATGTTTTATCAATTAATGAATTACTAAATTCATTTTTAATATTATTATTGCTACTTTTAATGGCATATTTATTTATTTATCCAGTCATTTATTTATTTATTCATTTATTTTTTATTTTGTAGTATTGGTATTGAAGGTATTGAAAGACCAACACATTGTTAGCTTGGGTCCCTTTTTGTAGGATTTGTTGACAATGAGACAAACATTTATCCTTTAAAGTATGGTTAAGGTGAGGCAACTGGTTAAGATTAGGGAAAGATCGTGGTTAAAGACCAAGTGTGCCATGGAGCATTTTTTATGAGTGGGTCCTCACATGCGTGCATATACGAGCACGTGGGTCCTTCCTGTCAAACACTATTGCACTGATCTACAGGAGTCTGCGATGTGCCAGAACGCAGAAATGAACAAGGCAGGGAAGGAAAAGACTTCTAGCAAGTAAACAATGTAGGTTACAAAATATAAAAAAAAAAACGCTTTGTAAATGTTTCATGAGGAAGAAGGTACATTCAACATGTTTGTTTGAGGATACACGTAATGTGTTTGGTGAGTAACACTGAAGGTTAACAGCAACTTTACCACAAGGGAGTTTTAGTTGTTGGTCTTCAACAGGATGTGAACTCTGATCTCCTGCATCAGAGTCAGAGGCAATGTGGTGCATCTGCCTGTCCACTAGTTCATCCAAACAGAGCAGTCACACCCCAAATACACAGACCTAGAACTGGAAACCTCCACAAGTTAAGTCATAATCATAAATTATGATGGCAACAATTTTACAGTAGAGAAGGAATGGAGGAAAAGTCCATCTGTGAATCGCCTTACTAATCTGATTACCGGCTCTCATGTGTATACAGCTATAACATCTAAAGCATGGCAGAAAATATCAGAGAAGATGGGGATACCAAGTAAGAAAATGTATATTGAAATTGTTTACATTCTGGTGTAGGATGTAACAGCTAGGGATGTCACGATACCAGAAATCTAGAATTCGATACAAATACCAGTGAATTTCCACGATTCTCGATACCAAATTCAATACCACGGTAAAAAAACCCCAAAACAAACAATAAATCCCATGTAATGTGTACATGTGTTTATATATATCCTCAGATTGCAAGCAGTAGTTTAAATTCGCTGACATGGTGACATTTCACTGGGTATAGGCTACCAGAGGTGGGACCAAGTCATTGTTTTGCAAGTCACAAGTAAGTCTCAAGTCTGTGACTCAAGTCCCAACTCAGGTCTCGAGTCCTAAACAAACCATATGAGCTCTTCACCAAATGAAACGTCACTTTAACAGCAGAGTAACTGGATCCAACTGGTGCTCAGTAACATAACGTCAGTTCTTCATGGTTTTCTCCTGAAACTTGATTGGATGTTGTTGAATGGTTCAAACTAAGTGGATCTGCGGAGTTAAGTGTAAGATAATTAAGTCCTAATAACATTCACCGGAAAACACAATTTTTCAGAGATTTAGCAATAAGCAACAAAAGATAGAAATTCAGTTTGTACAGTTCAGTTCAGTTTTTCCCCCCACGAGAGAACCCTCTTCTTGAACATAAAGGATCTCTGCATCTCTGGATATCTGGATATCTGGATCTCGCTGCTGTGGTGTGTGTGTGTGTGTGTGTATGTGTATGTGTGTGTGTCAAACTCCGACACAGAGAGCACAGGACAGAAGCAGCCGCATTTGGCTCTTGGCGGGTGTAAATTTCGGACCCTGCAGGGCAGGCATCATATGGTACCTTCAGTACTGTTGAAAACGAGTACCGTCCCGTTTTTAGAATTTTGGCATCAACTTGGTACCGATCGGTTCTCGTGACATCCCTAGTAACAGCATCCAGGTTAGCTGCTTAGGGCTGCCCGTCTATGCACTGCCTTTCACAAACTATTTGCTCTTGTGCATTTGGTGTGAGACTGGTGTGGACTTCTTGGAGGCTGGGGAATGATCACGGTAACAAAGCAGTTTGGGAAATGCAGGTCATAAGGAAATATAAAATGAACAGTCAAAGTCACCCCCCCCCCCCCACACACACACACACCTCCTCCCTAATCATCTCGATAAGAACATCATGTCTCAGCCTTTATTCCTAACAGACAAGTCATAATTCATACGACCACTAGAGGTCACCGGCAACACAAACAAGAGTCATTTTGAACAAAATGACAAATGTTGTTGTGTTTCTCTGAGGACAGTCTACTGTATGTTAGAGTGTCCTTTAATGTCTGTGTGTTTCTCTAAGGACAGTCTACTGTATGTTAGAGTGTCCTTTAATGTCTGTGTGTTTCTCTAGAGGGCAGGCATGTTTAAGATATACTGAACGGTCAGATCACACGACAACTAGAAATATACTTTGTGTTAATATGTGTCAAATATAACCCACACTTTATGGTCAATTTTTTGGGTGTCCATTTATCCATTATTTCATCTGCTCTGTTGAAAAGCAACTAACAAGATGTTGGTCAAAAACGATAAGTTTAATAGAAAATTAAATTATACCAGTGATCATTCCTCTCAGTGGTTGACATGTTTGGGATTCTGTAGGAACTCCTCATCATTTGATTATCTCTCCTATCTCTGATAATTACCACATTATGGTCTATGTAAAAATGATATGAGGCCATGAAAAGAAATGGAAGTCGATACCTTGACATTTTCAGCGTCACTTAAACCAGACGTTTATATCACGTCTTGGGCATTTATCATGATGTGGGAGAAGCTTTTCAGCTAACCAGCTTGCTTCTCACTAACAGCACAAATAACAGCTTCTTGATGAAAGAAAACAGCAGACTTGAGTTCTTAAAAACATACACTATACATAACAAGAACCACATTAATACTGCAATTAATATTGTTAATATTATTCTTATTACTATCATTATTAAACACTAAAATGCAGCCAGGCGTAAAGCTTCAGGCTGACAAGTTCATCTGAAAGAAAAAACTCAAAGTGACATGCAAACGTTCTCTTCGTCCTCTCTTCGTCCTCCTCGTCTCCGTTGCCATCGTCAGTGCAGTATATTTATTAAAAGGAAGGTCTTTGTTCACAGTTTCTTGTCCACCTCACAGCAGTGAGAGCTCCTTATTGGCTCAGGTTTTCAGTATCAGCAGCTGCCATTGGCTGAGCATGGAGAGCTCTGATTGGTTCTCATTCTGTTTGGCATGTCATCCAGTTGGCTTCAGAACTCCTATGACAACACTGTCGGTGCATGTGCAGATGTGATCATGTATGTCAGTGTGTGCTGATGTACAGTCTAGCTGATTGGGGATGTGTATTGGTGTGCTGACCTATAGACAGGGGTGGGCAGTATTAGTCACATGTATTTGAAGTACTATATTTATATGAACATATATATATAAATGGTCATACTCCTCAGTACGTGGAAACACATGTATAATGTCTTCTGTGGCTCTGGAGGAGCTGACCCTGATGATGTGTTATCTTAATCTAGAGAGATGAAAATGAATGGGATGGGCGCTATTAGGGTAAATATATTGTCTAGATCTCCCAGTTAGACATTCTGATTGTGTTCATTTATCTTCTTTCTAATCCTCTTGTTATTGCATGAGAATGGGGAGGGGGGGGGGGGGGGTTTACACATGAAGTATAGTTTTACTGCAGCTAACTGGGACTCATTTCATTTACAGCAACCCAGAGAAAGCTGCGATCAACAGTAACGATGGTGTTGGTTTGAATAACATCAGCTAATTCCACTGCAAGGTGAATATTTACATTTTAATTTTGTAAAAGAGAAAACTTGAAATGCCAATTTACAGAGTGCAAAAGCCAGCACCGTAACACCAAAGTGCCTGAGGCCAAAGATCTCACGATAAATATAGTCGCAAAGGCCGTATGAAATAAAGACATGTTCCTGAAGAGAGAAAAGAAAGTCAAATAAAAAATAGAAATAGACCCTTTCCCCTATCTATCTATCTATCTATCTATCTATCTATCTATCTATCTATCTATCTATCTATCTAGACACCCGGTATGCATTACATCTGTTGCATTTCTTCTTCCTGTGTTTACAATATTTATGTGTGTTGTCCCTGTTCAATGCTCAGAGTGCGTTCAATATCTAATATAATAATGTGTGCTTTGGTAGAGCGGTGCTGCAACAGTCTAAATCAAGCACACGTAGTCGTTTGTCTGTAAGATAGGTAAGGAGCATATTTAACATGTCATGCCAGCGGGATCCATAAACTGCAACGCAAAAAGTACTGATGTTAGCAAATCTCAGCACAGTAACCCTAACCCATTGTGAATGACAGAACAATACCTGATATCTGGGCTTGTAGCCAGCTGTTTAAAACACTGACTACACCTTACACGTTTCTGACACGTTTCAGTCATCCACCCCCATGCACGTCTGATGTCTGTCACACATATTTTCACACTTCAAGTCTATTTTCTAGAACTACAGTGACTGCCATACACTCCTGAGTGCACTACAGTACAAATCCAACTGATGAAGCTGCTGCTGTCGTGACGCTTTCACTACATTTGAAATCTTGCACAGTCAATACTACACCCGCATACCCAACGCCCACAGAGACCAAGCATCTGAACACTGGGTACTGTGTCTTGGCCGTTAGCTAGTGCAATGTAACGCTGCACTGCCTCTACTTGCAACACTTGACGCACAGACAAAGATTACTGGCACAGTCAGAGAGAGAAACGTCTTCATGAATTACATTTTAAAGTCAAGAGTCTGAGGCTTTACACTGAAACTGACCTGAAAGCAGATACACTAGACTGTTGTGTTTGGGTTAAGGTAGCTGATGTCAACCTCAGACAAATGCAGTGTTATTTAACATTTGATTCAACCCCTACCAGGTTGGCTATAACCGGACAATGTTGCCACAGTTCATTTCTAATTGCAGTTTGCAGGTCTTAACTTCCAGCTCTGTGTTAGCGAGTGTGTTTCTCTCATATTCAGCCCAGTTTAGACATCGCCGCCACGTCCCTGTCAATCTCCCGTTGCTTTCTCACCCACAAACACTACCTCGTGTTCACTGTGTTCACTACATCGAAGTGCAGTGTTTTTGGTCTGTGGCTGACCCTACACTACAAAATATCTAATTAAACAAATACAATACATGTAATACTGTTGTTAACACTGGATATTAAAAAGTAGTTTAACTGACTTCACATATGCTATCTGACTATCGTATGGTAGAAGAGTTGTGTGCTTCACACAGTCTAAACTATCATTTTGAATGTTACCCATAAACAACGCATTAATAGGATACTGTTAAACTCGTAATAACCAAATGCTAATTTATCAAATATAAGTAGTATATTTGTGTCTGAATAATTGTGAAGTTAATGTTTTTTTTTGGCTTTCGGTTGATCATTTAATCCGTCTATGAGTAGGTTAATCATGAAGGAGCGAAGGTGAAGGATTGTTATATGTTGTCTTTTCAAACTATTAGAAAAAGGAGTCCATCCCGTTGAAAATTGGGTAGAAAGCAACACCTGGACTGCACCAGTTATTCTCAGCGTCCCTGGGTTGCATTTGTTTGGTGTTCCTTGATGCTACCGCTAAGTGTCACCAAGTCAGAAATGCTCAAATCCAACACAAAGGGGCTTTAAAATAAATTGTGATTATTTCGTATCAACATACATTTTGACTCGTTTGTGCCCATCCCTGTGTATAGTGTATGTGTTCATACTGGGGTGTGTGTGTGTGTGTGTGTGTGTGTGTCAGCCCATGCATCTCTTGGGTCTCTACTAATTAGGGATTTTCAGGCAGAAATAAAGAAAACAATTAAGAACAATAACATCATTATCATTATCTGCTATCACAATAACTATTATTTCATGGATGCGATTTTTCAGGACGTCATTTTTTTGTTCACTTGAACTCATTTAAACCAAGATTCTGCTTTTATATCCACAATTCCTGATCACATCCCTGATTGGTGTTGTTATTGCGTTAACGTCAGCATCCCTCTTGTCCTTAGTTTTTATAGCCTCCATGGCAAAAATCTATGAAACAATGATGTGTGTTTTGTTTAGAAAACTGTCCAACTGTGCTTGATTGTTTTTCATGAATTTGTAAATGACCAGCCATCATTCTCGCTGATGGTCGAGTGATTCACTTTCTTAGGTGGGCAGGTCTTTGCTAAAGCCTGACAGCCAAGTGGTGGGAGGACAACATCTGTCCAGTCTTTGTAGGCTAGATGTTAAAAGAGCGAGATCAGGAGTCCTCAGAGAGATGTGATTGGCTAATCTCCGGATTGGAAATCTGGGCAGATCACCCACGGTGAGTGGTAATTGGTCACCGAAGGAGATGACGAGCATTTCCGCTCACTTTCAGAGGGGTGGGGGAAGATGTGTGTCGATTGGCTGTAAGGCACTGGCTCGGGTGTGGTCAGGACAGATCAGTCATGCTGAGGCTCATGGGTAATCCTGGACGGAGGTAAGCCACCGGGACACGACCATTCTCACTAGTCGATCCTGTGATGGATAGACGAGCTTTGGAGCGCATTGCATCTGTGAATTTCATCTGTACAAGGAAAAGACATGTTAACCGTGTTTTAATCATTAACACCAAAATCAAACCTCCACACAGCTGCTTCAGGTCGACACAAAGTTAACCTTGAAGGAATGCTTTGTTGTTTTGTGAAATATGCTTAGTTGCTTTCTTTCTGAGGGTGACAGGAGAAGATTGATATCAATCTCATGTTCAGGGGAGCACATTTCTTAAAATGAAATCATTATCAACATCATCTGAAAAAAAAATGAGACTGTAATGTAAAATAGAAAACGTAGCTCATTTTGATGAACCTTGTGAATATGGAATGAAACATGAGCACACTGAATGAAACTTATTATCATCTTTCATTTCCTGTATAGACCTAAAATATGCTTTCATCGAAGCACTGGCCCCTTTACAAGACGTAGACTTTGGTGTACTATAGTAAGTATGCACTGGCCAAATCTTGAATTATTTCACTACTGGATTTCCAATAGACTTATCTAGTCAGATACAGTGTTGCTATGACCTCAGACTTACATTACAGTGTGGTGTCACCAGGTTTGAGCCAATATGTTTAATTCCATACGCAGTATAATCACATTCTTCCCATACTCAAGTTTCAAAGTTGTCAGTGTGTGAAAACACATTCTCAGGGCGTTTTCACATTAGGTATGATTGATCCGCACCGTGCCCGAGCACGATTGCCCCCCCTCTCTGCTCAGCTTTCACATTAGTAAAGTTGTTCCGTACCCGAGTACACTTGCGTCATCATCCACGTGTATTTGTTTATGCTGGGATCAGCTGTTCTAGTGGCGGAGCATCGTAAAACACTTCATTCAAACTGGACAGAAACTAAATAAAACTCCCCACTACTGTCGTCGTTACTCTTTCCAACAATCACCAACTCTGGTTTGACTGAAATAAACTCTGATTTCACAGAGTTTGATGTGAAAATAGGGCGACTCTACACGTTGTCTACCCCCCCCCCAGATAGAGAGAGAGAGAGAGAAATAGAAAGCTAGCATGAGTGGGTGATCAAGACAGAGGCAGCGTGCAAAAGGACAGAAACTTAATCTGGATTGATTGGATGGAATTCTGTGGTTCATCAGTGAAGTGTATGGAAATACACTGCAGACTGGCTGTCACCCTTCTTCACAGCTGTCTCATATTAATGGTCCAATGCATTGAGTAGGCCCGCATCATACGTTCTTCTCCTCTCTGAAAGGGGTATTAGTCATAGGTCAAAGGTCAATTGTGGGGGATGTTGCAAATCAATGAGCAGAACTGCAGGGTTTCCACCAGTGTATTGCAGCACACTGGGCCGAAGCATAGGGGAATGTTTTTACTGTGTTTTTTAAACTAAAATGTGTTATACAGGTAGCAAACTCCGTTAAGGAATAGATCTGTGCGTAGGTTGTGTGCTTAACATTTTTTTCGAGGGTGCTGTTGAGAGAGAGAGAGAGACAGAGTGTGTGTGTGTGACGGTGAATATGAAGTTAGCAGTAACGTTAGATACAACTCATCAAGACCCAGGCCAAGTTCCTGTGTCTTGTTTGCCATCTGCTGCTACGAGTTCTGCCGGGAGGAGCGGCAATTGGCCGAACACCTTTTCTGGTAGAAACCCTGAAATGCTTAATAGAAATATTGCATTTTTTTTGCATTGATGCAAGGATTTTTGCATCAATAAAGTATCTTAATTTTTTTTTTTTAGATAAACAAAACATTCCTGTATGGTTATTTATCCATGAGCATTCAAACATTTCTACATTGATTCCCCAGAAAATGTACACTAGTTATATATATTAATATTGATTTTGCAGTACAAAATTGAATACACCATTTTAGAGGATCTTTCCTCATCACCCACTCATTTTGCAGCTCTTTGCAATGTAGTAATTGCAGAAATTATTTTCATTCTTCACAATTAAATTAAATAAAAATGCATGTTGCTTTATGTGGTATAAACTTATAAGCTCTCTCTGTGTGTGTGTGTGTGTGTGTGTGTGCGCACAAACAGAGGGGGGAAGAGAGAGAGAGAGAGAGAGAGAGAGAGAGAGAGAGAGAGAGAGAGAGAAAATTACAATTAGTTATTTTAAAATCTACACCAACATTTCCTGAAGCCACTAAATGCAGCACGACATACTGTAGCATTATGTAACGAATGAATGGAGAATGCGTGTAAAAGCAGGTTATGTTTGTATGTTGCAGTATGGCCAAATGTGGAGAGAAACATTTGAGGCAAATCAAATCATTGAGGAAGGAACACTGACATTATGCAAGTACTGAATGAATTCTGATTTGGAGAAAAAGAAACTTCTCACATTGTCTCCTTGTTAAGAATCAACCTGTTCTCACTCGTCAACTCATCAAATACCGCCGTTTGGTCAGCACCCCTTGGCTTAGGAAACCGACACACGGAGGTGTCCTTTAGCAATAGTTTGTGACGAACCGGGCTTTCAAATAACTCCAAAGTAAACCCACCCGCGCCGTTATTCTACAGCCCTCATGACCATAGGTGAGAGTAGGAACGAAGATTGACCGGTAGATCGAGAGCTTTGCCTTCCGGCTCAGCTCTCTTTTCGTCACAACGGTGCGGTAAAGCGAATGCAGTACCGCCCCCCCGCTGCTCCGATTCTCCGGCCAATCTCACGTTCCATAGTCCCCTCACTCGCGAACAAGACCCCGAGGTACTTGAACTCCTTCAATTGGGGCAGGACTCATTCCCTACCCGGAGTACTATGCATGTAACGAGTATATATTGACACACCGTCCCTGGTCCGTCCAAAAGGTGACAAAGCGGTGGTATTTGACGAATTGGGAGTGAGAACGTGTTGTAAGAATACGTTGCTATGGTGACTGATGCTGCTAAAGCATCCTATGCTTGAATCAGCTTTTGTTGCACTGAATTAGTTTCTAAACTAATTAATTAAAATGTTATGACTACATCTTTTGTTCCCTGAAGGAGAGAAAGAAGGTACAATACATATAGTATAGGGTATCACATCTTTGTGTGGCCTGACTAAAAATATGGTGGTGTACCACATTTCTCTCCTTCAGGAAACAGAAATTCTATTCATCATTGCATTCCTTTTCAGTTGATTCACTCAGGATAACACATATAATATGGGACAGGTATGCTCGCCCCGCAGAGCAGCCATGGAGGAGCCAAAGCTGCGACACTAGTGCATCGTAGACCGAGCGGAAGCATATAACCGTTTCATCTAAAAGGCTAAACAGTACCAACCTAATTTAACAACTGGCTGCTGCACAAGTATCACTCACTGATGACGTTGCCCTTGCCCGTGGTTGGGTGTCTCCTCACACCGTGAGGCAATGGAAGACCTTTGCTGATACAAGCTATTTAAAGTCACTGCTTGGACAGGGTTTTGCCCATTCAAGCATTGTCAAAATGAACAAATACATGGTAAAAATAAACACACACTTTGAGTGCAATCTACGCACAGCACACGAGGTATGCAACTCCTCTGCTCCTCAGATAAAAAAAGGAGTTTGGCAAAAGCTCAGGACCTTACAAGCCAGTACTACTATACTACACAGGTACATAAACCTTAGGTACTTAAAGGGACTGTTAGTAACTTCTTACACGTATAAATCATTGCGGGTCGGTGTCCCACGCACGCTCGCGTGTGGCTACGCTGTTCAGACAAGACTCCAACACAAACTACACGGAGACACTAGCAGGTCTATAATGAGGCAAAGTTCCCCTTCTTTCTTCCAAACAACAAAATTATGTCTGTAACTACCTTTGTTCACCTTTGAAGGGAGAACCACCATATTGCTTTCTTTCTCAGCCTTGTCCCTAACAACTGTGTTGTAGACACAGTTGACACAGACACGGTTGTCATAGTGAAAACTGTAACCGATAACCCATCACAACTGTTCTCTCTACGCATGCTGAGACTGCGCACCGATACCACTTTTTTCAGACCGAGTACAACTACTTACATTTGGGTACTCGCCGATACCGAGTACCAATACGAGTACTTCTCTGTGCCAAAAGACCCTCGTTAACAGCCAGCTGGAGGGTGTGAGCGACACGCGACAAGCTGGGGAGTCCCGCATACGAGGCGGTGCGCCGCGCGCGGCTCTAGGTCGGTTTGGAAAGGCTCGGGGCGAAGTTAGCTCACGGCCACAGCTTTACAGCGCTCCCCATCCGGACCTCATCGCACCGTGACGGGGCTCCCTGCTCCCGGTGCGACTGTCAACCGGGGCGCACTGAGGACAGTCCGCCCCAACCGTGTCATGTTGCGGCCCACGTAAAAGGCACCAGAGGTCTCTGGCGTTGTCGGCAACCCACCCGACCCGTCTTGAAACACGGACCAAGGAGTCTAATGCATGCGCGAGTCAGAGGGTGCAAGCAAAACCCCGTGGCGCAATGAAAGTGAGGGCCGGCGTGTGCCGGCTGAGGTGGCATCCCAGCCCAGCGGGATCGTGCGCACAACCGGCCCGTCTCGCCCACACCGTCGGGGTGGTGGAGCTTGAGGATCCGAAAGATGGTGACGAGAGGTTAACATCGCGCTGCTGTAAAGTGGTATCGCCATTGTATCGGAGTCGTTTTGTGAGTACGAGTACATGAGCACAGTATCGGACCCGATACCCTGGTGTCGTCCGTGTTTACCCTGATCTTGTTGAGTAGTGCTGTCAATGGACTCTCCATCTGTGCTCCAAGCTTCACCAGACACATCGCCTGATAAGTTTGTAGCATGGGCAGAGAGCAAATGGCCCAAACAGAGCCTGTCTGCTCCTGGTACATGTTCTCCAGCTGCATTACCAAAAAACAGTCCCCCTGGTGAAGGGAAGCAAATCCTGGCGGATTGACCAAACACACTTTTCAGCTCTATCTAAATCAAAATACTAGCCATAACGGGGCACTGTGACACAGGTTCGTAGTTGTCTATTCCTTGATGAAATCAACTTCGAGACAAAGTTTGGGAATAGAAGCAGGGGCTTCCTAACTGTTGTTGGATCAGGGGGAGTGAAAACCCTGCAAACTTTGACTGCTGGTTAAGGAGAGGTCCACTCCAATGACACGTTCTCAGTTACCCGACCATACAGGGAGGAGGAGGATCATCATCCTGGCTAAACAACGCAGGAGCAGTGCTCTGGTCTAAAGGGAAAGCCTCTCGTTCATCTTTTGACAGACCGTGCATGTCCAAGCCATGTCTACAATGTCACGGTCATCATGGCCACAAGGAAGCTCAAGATGCTGCTGACTAGCGCTCTCAGAGGGCTCCAACTACAACTCTGCTTACCCTTATGCCGGGATCAGACTACACGATATCAGGCCGATTATAGCCCGACACGGCCGTCGTAGGGGATCGGGAACGATAAATGAGTGTCGTGTGCGAAAATCGATCCTCTTATCTCGTGTAGTGTGTCATAGTACACGACAACCGACGCCACGTCTGGGACGCCCCACGACACCCCGAGGAAAAGTCTAGCCTGTCCGAATTTTTCGTCTTGACACGCCTAGTGTGACATCTCCAACAACGTGTTCCTTTGCGATTGTTTTTTCTTTCTTTTCTTTTTCTTTTCGCAACACAAGACTGCCAAGATCACACACAACACTTCTGTCGCCATGATCGACAGTTGCTTCAACCGCCTCCCCGATGACGTCTGAACTCGCGCATGATCGTGGAATACGACGTGCCGTGATTGGTCGTGGTCATACGTGTAGTCTTGCCTGTCACCCGACCAAGACACTGCAAGAGTTTATGGTGCTGTGATTGTTAGATCTGATATGGTGAACATCGTCAAAGACAAAAATATCGTGTAGTCTGATCCCGGCATTACACATATTCTATATAGTCAACCCAGCTAAGTGCAGGAAAGTCTGACTCAGGCCAAGTTGGGTTTCAGCCAATACTTTCCTAGTGGCGATAATCCCCAGGCAGACGGGACAATGCTAGTCCTTTTCGTTGTTAGAATAAAAAACACACCCATGGGAGGCCGATCAAAAACTTTTTCTTTGCCTGCTTAGCTTTAGCACTTATTCGGGGTAGTTCTGTAAGAACAACAGTTAACTAGCCAATCAGAGATTAAGACAACATTTGGTACAATAGTGCCCAACAATTAGTGTTTACCCGGTAGCCAACTGATCAAATTAGGCTGTTGTCGCTACCGCCAACTAAAACGTTTAAGCTGATTCTGAGCACTGTGCTAATTAGCTGTTGCTTTCTAACTCTGTAGGGTCAGGTGTTCTTAGCTTAGCATAAGGAGTGAGCAATGACTGAGGTGACTGAAGTATACATGTGTCACCACAGGTCATCTGCCTTTTAGACATGAACAGAGGTGTCTTCAATCAGACCATGCAGGGTGTGATATCCCATGTGTTGTAACGAGTAAATCAACTCAAAGGGAACAGCAGTATTTATCACTGTAAAACAGTGGTATCACACTTACATTTGTTCTACCAAGATGACCAGTGTTTGATGACGCTACCAGTCCAAACCATCCCATCTTTAAAATGAAAAAATCATGGGGCTGCCTAATGAAAAGCTGACATTAAGACAGATGGGAGTGATTGACCAATGAAGTCAGTCCATTGAAGAGGATGATTGGCTAGAAAGTAAGAAAGCAGGATCAGGGTTGGAAAAAGTAAATACGGGAAAAGTGGAGGTGGGTAAGAAGACAAGAAGGAGAGCGGAAGAGAGGAGAGGAAAAACGGAAGGAGGGCAGAGAGGGTAGGAGGAGTGGTTAAGAGGAGAGGAGAGGAGGGGAGAGGAGAGCAAGCGGTGGGGTAATGAGTGAACAAAGGAAAGGAATATCACAGCCATATACAGTTTGGACCAGATACCTTGTATGCACTGTTAATCTAGACTTTATTATGGTTTACATGTTATTTTGGTTTAACATCAACAACTGCTGCATTCCCATCATGCCCTGAATATACAGTAAATCACTCTGCAATGCCAGCCAGCCTCAATGGCAACTTTTGTCTCATTCTATTGATAATTCTAATAGGCAAAAAGATTCCATGTACATGGATATTAATGAAATCATACGGTTCAAAAGCATAATGTTTTCAGAAGAGGTCATATTATAAAGTTGATTCATTATAAATTGGAAACAGCAGCTTGAAGTTCTGCCAAACTAAAACTTCCCATTTGTGTCTTTGGACAGTGCAAGGCTCTCAGGTTTATCCTCGGAAGCCTGGGCTGACACATGTCTGTCATTTTACTCTTTTGGAGTGTGAACATCTCATAAAATGTTTGCCTTAATAGTCACTGCAGTGATAGACTTATATGTTGCTCTTTTAAAGGGACTGTTTGTAACTTCTTACACGTATAAATCATTGCGGGTCGGTGTCCCATGCGCGCTCGCGTGTGGCTACGCTGTTCAGACTCAGAGTCCAACACAATCTACATGGAAGCACCAAAACCTCTTGGTTGTATCTAGTGAAGCCCGTCTGTTAAACAGTGTTGGCCGCGGTTGGAGGACGCGGGGGAGACCGTAGCTTTGGTCTCCAAGACCGGAGTCTCTGCTGTACTCTGCCTGCTCGCCTTCACTCACACACCGCGCTCGTTCTTGCTCTTTTGTCTCCACTCTCACATGCATGCGTGCACACTCCACACTGCAGAAGAGTTAGTTTAGCTCTGAGAATATCTAGTGAATGTTCAGTGGACGTTTGTACAGAAATAACTGCTGTAGCTCCTCCAGACCAACAGAGGTTTCCCGTGTCTTGTGAAGTGACGGGGCTCCGCAGAGAGAAACGTTATCGTCTCCGACCAAAACTCCGGCATCTCCCCTGTTCCCTCCGGCCGCGGTCGGGAGACTGAGGCAGGAAAAGCCAACACTAGGATCAGCATTGATTCATGGAGAGATCTTCGTCTGGTCAGCTAACATTACTGCCAAGCAGCTGAAATATAGAGTGATATTGTGGTTTTAGCTGACGTGTGTCGCCTCACTGTTTTGAGCGATGCTCGTTCATGTCTATGTAGAGCGAGCACAAGCGCGAGCGCGAGCAACAGGACGCTGACTTTCGTTGACTTACCGGCCACAGGTGTCGCTGTTAACAAGACATTTCTGATTCTTACAAACAGTCCCTTTTAATGATGGGTGTGATTGTTCAATTGCCGAACCGTTTTTTTCATAATCTCCAATAAAAGCAGGTGTGTAGCCGATATCCAGCTGATTAATGCCTCAGTACCTTCCATTCACTAATTATATCCTCTTTGAGGAGTCACTGCCATTAAAACTAAACAGTCCAGACCAGGAAAGAGAAGAGCATTTGGAACTGGAATCCACATTTTAAGTTTCACTGATGGAAGCTTAACAGCAATCAAAAACAGGTAAGGGGGAAGCTTGAAGGCTTAACAGAACATGTTTTCCACTAGTATCATTTTGCGTCATTGAGGCCCAATGAAAATGCAGTTTGCCACTGAAGCTGCTGTGCACCACCATCATGTGAATGCAGCTGTTGTTCGATGGTATGAATGAATGCCGATTCAAAAATGAATTGTCTAAACATTGTCTATGACTGTGAGGTGAGGGAAGTTTTAGCCATCAATCATCACTCTCCTACCCGTGTTAGATCTTGACACTCTCAATGCCGTAAACGTTGTAGCCCTCTTTATAGGTGGCGTAGTTTGGCTGGTGGCTGGGGGACAGCAGGTTGAAGTTGGGTGCGTGTTGAGGAGAAGACAAAGTGTGTGTGTAGTTTCCTGTGTGCTGGGGGGACGACAAGGTGTTGGCTGCCACCTTCATGACAAAAATAAAGTCATTGTTATTATTCTACTGATTGTGTTTATGCAACAATGATGACTCTTTAGCCATGTGAGTAATTATTATTATTATTATCATTATTATTACCGATTCATGCGACAACAACCGTTTGAGTACTGATAGCACCAATAGTAGATAACTGCAAAAGCAACAAGGGTTTGCATTACGAGAGAGAGAGAGAGAGAGCGAGAGAGAGAGACGGATAGAGAGGGAGAGAGAGAGAGACACAGATAGAGAGAGAGAGAGAGAGGGAGAGACGGATAGAGAGAGACACAGATAGAGAGAGAGAGAGAGAGAGAGAGGGAGAGAGAGACAGAGAGAGAAAGAAGGGGAGAGAGAGAGAGAGAAAGAGAGAGATGGAAATGTGATCAAAATCTTATCACATTTTACAGTAAATATCAGCATATGTGTGTGTGTGTGTGTGTGTGTACTCCAAGGCCCAAATGTCATGCTACAAATAATATAAAAAGATGACCATTACATTGTGACAGAAGTGCATAATAACTGACCACTTCATTAATTTGCCTCTATTTCAATACATAAAATAAAAAGGAAATTAAATCTCTGTTCTGCATTCTATACATAATTAGGCAGCTTTCTTTCTGCAGATTGTTCTTGCAAAAGAAAAAAACTACAAATATCCCTACCATTACTGGGACAGACCCATTAATCCCATACGTGTAGTGAAAATGAAATGAAAATGTCCAACTGAGACTACCATTTGCGAGGCCCATAAGCTAATGACAAACCTAGTGACTCTCACCTACATCCAGAGAGAGGATGGAAACATGGAATCTGAGTGGGCCATGTTCGCGGGCATGGACTGTACAAAATATGGACGTGGTTTCCGTGACGTCACCCATAGGTTTCTGAAGAGCCGAAGCTCAAAGTGAGCAACTCCGGCCGTCACCATCTTGGCAGTGACAACACAGCCTAAAGCCTAAAGCCTTGGACACACCAGGAGCGTCAGGTGCGCGTGGCGGCTGCGTGGCGTGGTGGCTGCGTGATTCACGCATCAGGTGTTCACACTAGCTGCTTGTCTGTTGCTGCAGCTGCTGCTGTCAGCCCTTTCTTTCTACATAGAGTTTGCCTTTTAATGGCCATTTCATTTCATTATAAATATAATTTATATTTATTTTAGACAGAGAAAGGTTAAGAAACGTGTGGTAATTTGTAAATAATAGTAATAATCCACAATTAAAACTCCGTACTATATTCATTCATGGAGCCCTCCAAGTCACTGCATGTTCTAGAACACTGTCCGGCACATATTTCAGAATAAAAGCCTCGTGTTAACAAATGAAGGATTTCTGTCTACAGAAAAAACGCTCGAGGGCTTTTATTTCGAAATGAAAGCAGGAAGTGTTGATTAAACCCCATACTTTATTAATTCATGGAGCTCTCCAAGTCACTGCATGTTCCACAGCACTGACTGCTCATATTTCAGAATAAAAGCCTCGTGTTAACAAATGAAGGAATTCTGTCCATAAAAAAAAAACGCTTGAGGGCTTTTATTTTTAAATGAAAGCAGGAAGTGTTGATTTAAAAATAAGTCTTTACTTTTTTTTCATCTCCGTAACATATTCTACAGATAGACATCGAAATTGTAGTAATCTTGCTGATATGATGTCAATATACTGTCAATAGATCACTTTCACTGTCTGTTGTTGCTGTGAGACGCGCGCGGCACGCGTCCTTCCTACCAGCTGCCATCCCCTGTCGAACCAGTCCCCTCTGAGTCAGGACAGGGCACAGAACTGCAAGAATTGAATGTAACATATATTTTTGCACTACTACTTAATTACAGCTAAACAGTACACTACAAGATGTTTCTGAAAACATGAGGAGAAAAATAGTCATTACAGTAACAGAATATTGATTCATATTTGATCAGCGCTGCCTAGCTTGACCGTTTGGTCGGAGTTTGCGAGTGATTGACAGCTACCTCCGTCGAATGAACAGCCAATAGGAACGCTCTCTCTCTCTGAAATGAACTGTGATTGGTCAAAGTCTCCTGTCAGGGCTAATCATTTACAGCCTGAAAACAGAGCCATGAGGAGGTGTAGAGGTCTCTCAGAACACTTGAATTACAATAAGTTTAAAAATTATTATGGAATTTGTTGCCCAATGAGGCCAAAAAACATTCTGCCTACTGCAGGTTTAAAGGTATAAAACGCAACAATTTCCTAAAAAAAACCAATGCATAGGCTGATAAAAATTAAGCCCTCTCAATCATCTCTTCTGCCCTACTAATGTATGACGGTACAACGGAGTATAAAGGCCACATTGAGGAAAAAAATAAATCTGAGATTTTGAGAATAAAGTCATAATATTTTGAGAATAAAGTCATAGGTTTACGAGAAAAAAAGTCTTAAAATTATGATAATAAAGTCAAAGGTTTACGAGAAAAAAGTCGTAATAGTATGAGAATTAATTCATAAATTTAAGAGAAAAAAAGTCAAGGTATTATGAGATTAAAGTCACAATATTATAAAGTAGTAATTTTACGTTTTTACGTTTTAACTTTACGTTATTTTTTTTTTCCCCATAAAGTTGACTTTATTCTCGTAATATTACGATTTTTTTCCCGGAAAGTTATGACTTTATTCTCGTAAAGTTATGACTTTATTCTCGTAAAGTTATGACTTTATTCTCGTTATGTTACGACTTTTTCTCTTAATATTATGACTTTATTCTGAAAATCTCAGATGTTTTTCCCTTAATGTGGCCCTAACACTCCGTAGTACATTGTTTCTTTGGCCCTCACTGCATTAGACTTATATACTATATACTTAGACTATAAACTGTGTTACCTTCATCACAATGCTCAAATGTTTTGCGGCTCCAGACAGATTTATTTATTTTTTTGCCTAAAATGGCTCTTTTGATAGTAAAGGTTACTGACCCCTGGCCATGTGCTTCTATCGGTGTGTCAGTTTGACCGAAGCACACACACCAAGCAGAGAGGACAAGATGCACTTCGGCTGCATTCAATACAAATTCAGTGTGTGTGAATGGGTGAATGCTGACATGTGGTGTAAAGCGCTTTGAGTGGTCGGAAGACTAGAAAAGCACTATATAAATGCAAGTCCATTTACCATTAACCATATCCTGACAGTAGAGCATGAGACAGGTAATATGAAAGAAATCATGTTCCTCTGTGTCCTCCGTTGCTCCTAACGGCATCTGCAAGATTTCACAGACCGGAGGAAAACAACCAGTAAGAGCTGATCTGGAGTCTGCCGTCCAGCTTCCATCTATGAGAGCCGGCTGTCAATCACTCGCAAACTCCGATCAAACGGTCAAACCAGGCAGCGCTGATCAAATATGAATCAATATTCTGTTACTGTAATGCCTATTTCTCTCCTCAGATGTTTTCAGAATCCTCTTGTAGTGTACGGTTTAGCTGTAAAATGAGAAAGTTTGTGACCCCGCAGCCATGTCGAGATCTCAGTCGCGGAAATACCAAGCACCGCCCACCAGCTGGAGCACAGCCAATAAGAACGCTCTCTCTCTCTGAAATGTCCTGTGATTGGCCAAAGTCTCCCATCAAAGGCTAGATTTTCTTAAGCCTGAAAACAGAGCCATGAGGAGGAGCAGAAGTCTAGTTTTCTCTCAGAACACTTGAATTACAATATGCTGAAAGGTTTTTATGGAATTTTTGCCCAATGATGCCAAAAATATTCTGCCTAGTGCCACTTTAAATAACCCCACTTCTGTAGTTATTTAAAGCTAAACCAAAATCTTTTCCTAAACTTAACCAAGAAATTTTATCGCCTAATCAAGTTGATCTTTTCCTAAGCCTAACAAATGAGTTTTGTTGCCTAAACCTAAGGAAGTTGTTTCCTGTGAAGACGGAAGTTTATTTTGAAAAGACTGTATGTATGTAACGAGCGAAAATCGTCACTTGTAGCTGGACATTCATAGAAAAACGAACAAAAAGGCAGGAATAACTTTTTCGTAAGATATACGAACCGCTGTATGAGAATACGTTGACTGAGGACAGTGACTTCACAAAGGAAATTGACATTAAGTGTGGATTGATGCTGCTGTAGCACTTATGCACTGTTGACATTGTACGCCTGGTATGAATTTGGGATGAGACCCCGAGTGGGTAATGTAGTCTTGTCCAGCAGCCCTGCAATAAATCCTACCTTCATGAAAGTTGTAATGTTCAGTTTTTGTTTTAGAGAGGTGTTGGTTCAACTAAATGGTCGTTTTGGAGACTGTAGCTTGTGCTGCTGTTGAATTGTATTGTGTTATACTGAGGGGTGTTTCTAGTATTTTCCCCTCTCTGATCTACATAGGATGGACTAAATATTAGAAACACATTTCAGTGTAAGTATAATGCAATAGAATTCAACAGCACCATAAACAACAACTTCAAAAATGACCATAAAAGCGTAGCTAACAAACTGGCAACTGAGTATGCCTCACTATGGATAGTATTATAAAAACACTGGCATACTATTTCATTACTTACTCACTTATATTACATTTAATTCACTTCTATGGGATATGAATTTCACACATATGGAAATGCTACAATAGACACATCACATTGTCACATCACATTAAAGGGGAACATCGGACATTTTTAAAACACCGATATTATTCCGGAGGCTATATATCATGATAGGAAAAATACTACATCCAGCTCATGTACGCGCATATAGCAAGGACGCACCGGGAAACCACAAGGTGGAAAGGTAAACAGTAACTGACTAAATCTATTTTATGTTAACAATAAACACTTATAAGACAGAGAAACTGTGTGATACTAGGGATGTTAATAATTAACCGTTTAACCGTTAACTGACATTAAGCATCTTAACCGATTAACACTATCGGTTAAAACGGTTAAAAGAAATGTTAATAATTATTTAAAAAGCTGAGAAAAACTCGTCACTTAAAGGAGAAAAGCTGGTCCACCTTAAGAGAGTCTGAGCCGGGGTTACAGAAATAGGAAGTTGGCTCCCGTCTATAGCGACAATGGTGAGCACGAAGCTACCAGCAGAGCTACAGATGCTAACGTAGCACAAAAAAAACACACTGTTTTGTCGGACAATCGCTATCGTTAATCTGGGCAGACACACAGCTGACAACCTACTAAACTAAACTAAACTAAATGTGTGGTGGAGACTTTTACTGGGAAAGTGGCTGCATGTCCGTGACACTACACGCAGCATCGTGGCTGCTAAGTTAACGCTCCCGGACGGTGAACTGGGGACTCAGTTGTCTGTTGTGATCATATACTGTAGCTGGTACGCAAAAATCTTGTCGGTTAACGGTTAATAAACGGTTAACGAGGGTCTTTTATCGGTTAATAATCGGTTAACGAGGGTCGGTTATCGGTTAATAATCGGTTAACAAGGGTCGGTTATCGGTTAAGACATTTTTTCAAAATTAGCATCCCTATGTGATACCTTTCTGACTTCTTTTGTTTTCCAGTAGTTATAGTTTATGCAAGTGCTGTCCACTGGAACAGAGAGATCCATGACAGGATTTGGGCAGCAGCTAGCTTGTAGCAGTGAGGAACAGAACACCAGTAAGGCATCTTGGACTATTCCCATCCGTGCTATACGTGGTCAACGAAAGTCTAGTACTGTATTTATGGAATTAGCTATAGATATCATTATTGTAAAAATAAAATGGATTCAGAAACTGAAAGCATGTTTATTTATATTGCAAATGAAATTCTATACTCTATTCATACTCCATTGACAGGCAGATGCTATTTACCGTGATAATGCTGTCGCCTTGTGTTTTCCCGGTGCGCCCTCGCAATATGAGCAAGTTTTTTTTTTTTTTTCCCATCATGTTATATATAACTTCGGAATAATTTCAGGGTTTTAAAAATGGCCGTTCCCTTTTAACAACACAGAATTTTTTCTTTTCTGGTTTTCTGACTGGAAGGCATTTGTTCGTTTGTTTTCTAACATTACACAAATCACACAAATTCAGGTACATGTAGCAAATTAATAATATTACTATAATACTAATTAATTTGAGATAGAAAGTGGTATTTTAAAATATAAGGTACCTTCATTTTTTTGGCCTCAGCACGGCTCTTGTAGCAGAACTCTACCAGGGCTACCATCATGGCCAGACCCAGACCTCCAACCAGGATGTAGAAGACTCCTGCTACATTACTGAGAGACAGGGCGCTGGTCTTCTCCTAGTACACACACACACACAAAGGCAAAAAAAGAAGGCAGCCACCCAGAGAAAGGTGTTAGTGGGGTGTTTTTATGTTAACAGCTGACTTTAATGACTGACGGTACCACTAACCTGTCATCTTTAAACAATTAACTCATCATAAATATAGCTTTAGATTAGAACAGCACAGAGTCAAAGACAACTAGACTAAACATGACCTGCACAGACTTAACCCGTTCTTGCCCTTTATTTGTCTGTGTGTAAATCTTAGTGTACCTTTGTATGTACTAGATTTATGCATGTCTGACTTCTTGTTAGTGATGTAACTGTGTTTACAGAATTCAGCAGTTTCTTTAGTGAGTACAATTGTATCCTAAACGATAGAAACTATAGAAATTTGCAGTTCTATTTCATTTCTCCTGACCTCCAGAGGCAGTGCTTAACACTGGATGTTATCAATCTCGCACATGTGCAGGTCAAGTATTAATATCAACAAAGTCACATGTGACCTGGGATGATGTAGGGCAACCCCGCCTACATAAGCCCACGTCATCATCAAAGATGTCCCTTGAATTTTCTTGCAGGTAATCCTCGAATGCAGGTTAAAACTAAAAGCTTAAAATGAAAAAGCAGATAGCCGGTGACTCTTCGCTAGCCCTGAAACCGCATACTTAGAACTACAGTTTGTAAACGTAAACATTCCAGTCCCCACTGACCCAGTTTGTTTCCTGTTGCAGTGTATGTGAATTACATAAACTGACAGGAAGTAAACATGGACCCAAGCTGTTGCATCACAATGCAATTTGACTCCTGATTAGGATTGGATCAGGCTCCAATGGCAGGCTCTCTGGCCAGTGCATTGTTTAGGCGGGTCAAATCACAAGCTACTTTTTCTGAGCTGCCCCCTCAACCACACACTGAGGAGCTGGACCAGATGCCAGCTGTGGGGCTATCTATTGCCTCCCTCATTGTGTCACCCGAGGAGGTCTTGAGACCTGATGCTCGCTGTCCCAAGCCCGAGTCTTACAGATGACATTCAAATGAAAAGTTACGATACGGCAGCATGTATGGGCCGTGTTTGGGACTCCCTGTCCCAACTGATATTAGCCCGGTCCCAATCCCTGCAGTCCTCCACTGTCTCACTCTCAGTCTCAGTGATGCATCTCTACAGGCGACCTTGGAGCGACCTGATTACCGCCGCCGGGCTCCCACATGGCCGGCGCCTTTGACACAGATGGGTCGGGGGTCTGGGCATCGCTGGGCATCAGTTCAAGGTGTTCCCTTTTGGTCTTTCCCTAGCCCAATAGGTCTTCACAAGGTGAATGAGGGAATTGCTGGCCCTGATACAATCCACCGGTATGCAAATCCTCCCATATTTGGAAGATTTGTGCTCCAACCCGGGAACAGGGAGAGCATGACACCATGGCCCTTCTTTGCCATGTTTTACTGTCAATCAGGGCAAAAATTAACTCATACCTAGCCAAAGGCTAGTGTTTATTGAGATAACCCTGGACTCCTGCCAAATGCTAACCTCCCAAAATCCATTACGGTTGGAGGTCATACTCCAGCTCCAGCGTTACGGGTGGCGCGGCAACTCCTCGTATGGGCTTTCCCTCGCTTATTAAGTCTCAGGGCCATTTCCCTGCCAGGGCCACAGAACATGATGGCAGACTTTTTCTCTTGCCAGAAACCTCCCTCGGGAGAGTGGAGAGTCCATCGAGAGGTAGTAGAGGCAATGTAATACTAGGCTTGGGCAGTATCTATTTTGTATACCCTCCTGACATTTCACCAGGTATAGGCTACCAGAGATGGAACCAAGTCATTGTTTTACAAGTCACAAGTAAGTCTCAAGTCTGTGCACTCAAGTCTTTGCACTCAAGTCCCAAGTCAAGTTCCAAACAAGTCATTGTAATGCCATTTTAACAACAGAGTTACTGGCGCTCAGTAATGTAACGTTAGTTCTTCATGGTTTTCTCCTGCAACTTGATTGGATGCTGTCGGATTGGTTCAAACAAAATGGATCTGGGGAGTTACGTGTAAGATAATCAAATGCAAGTCATAATAATATTCACCAAAAATAAAGAGTCCAGAGTTCACTATTTCTCAGAGATTTAGCAATATACAACAAACGATAGATAGAAATTCAGTTTGTTGAGTTCAGTTCAGTTTTTCCCCGCACAAGTAAATCCTCTTTCCAAACAAATCAATATAGGCTCTCTGTTCGGTTGGTTCAGTTCAGTTATTTCCACACGAGTAAATCCTCTTCCCAAACAAATGAATAAATGATTTTTCAAAAAGTAAATAAACCCTATATCTCCGACGCTGTGGTAGAGTGAGCCTGAGCCGTTGTTCCATAGCATAGTGGAGTCAGCCAAATGTCACATATATTTAACGAGTTTAACATTTAAAAAGAGAAATTTGCCGCTCTTTATGTGGATGTCCAAGCAGTGTTGATAGTGAATGTAGTCGATCGAAGCAATAAATTCCTGTGCATGCTATATCGACCAAGAAAGCGGAGTTCTCCTGCTGCAGAATCGGTTGCACTTTCTACATGCAAGGCCGAGAGGGTAGATGAATGACGGAGAAACAACAGAATCCTCTGTAATGGCAATTTTCATATCTGCAGTTTAACACTGTACCTTTAGACAATCTCAGGGCCTCACATGTTCAACTTTGTCACAATAGGACAGTGACGTGACATTTTAGTTCTCTGTAACTGCAAACAACAGATTGCTGAAATACTTGTTATGTCTTGTGATGCTCTGTTGTCTGCTGTGTGCTGACGCATTGATACACTTTCTATTTTTCTCTTCTTTTCTTCTTTGCACTTATCTTCGTGTTATGTTTTAAATGTATAAATACTGACTACTCTCTGTATTCGGGGCTCACTTGCCACAGTCCACAACAGGTGGCTGTGCTTGTGAGTCCATCTGCAGATGCTTTACTTATTAATATATGCTTTTTTATTAAATTTACTGAAAGACAAGTTGTTACCTTGGTTTGTGTCTTGTTTTAACAGAAACTGCCACCACACCTCCTGCTACCCTCAAGTCACCGGTGTCGCAACATTTTGCCTTCCCCGTGATTTATGTTAGTTTCTAGGCGACTGCAGCAGCCAAAAAAACAGCACTAATTGAACTGTTTGGCGATTTCAGCTGCGGTCATGCTATCTAAGTGTAGCACTTAAAATCAATTGTGTGTCTACATCACTTTGTACGGTAAAGCGGGGTTCATGCTCGCCGTAGTGTTAAAGCATGCAGGCGCTGACAGGGAGGAACTTCCTGGTGCATTCTGGTGTGCCTCGTAAACTCTGAGAAACTCTATCTGTTGTTGTAAACTAGGCTTACCCTCTTGCCATCTAGTGGATCTTCTTTTTGTTGTTTAACAGCTTATTCCCCAATTGACCAATAGTATCAAATGGTGAAATAAGTTATTTCTATTAAATTCATTAATTAAATTTGACCATATGCCTGTCCAGGGTGTACCCCGCCTTTGCCCAACGTCAGCAGGGATTGGCTGCAGCCCCACAGATAATGGATGGATGGATGGCATTAGTGTGGCACATTCCAAAAAATATCACACTTGATAGCTTCTCTTTTTAAAGAAGAATTTGAACCTGTAAATGACAGTTGTCAGGGCATAAAACCAATGATCTGATGATGTTTACGAATCAAGACTCCATAGTCCAACAATGGAATGTTCATAAATATAGGCGCTAGACTATGTTTTGGCTGGATGTCATTAGCTCCTGCACAATGCATCCTGGTACATGTAGGCACTGCCGGCACAGCTTTGCGAGCAGGAAAATTCAGCTTTCTTGGTCAATATAGCAGCACTGAGGACTTTATTGCTTCAATGGACTACACTTACCATCAGCACTGATTGGACATACACATACAAGGTGTCAAATGTTCCCTTTAAATTAACAGCAGGCTGAAAAGCAATGTTTCACTGCCCAGTCTGGTTGAAAGTTTCAAGACTGTTTCACCTTTGACCACACCCAGCAGTGTCACAGGGTCCTGGAGAACACCTGAAACATCACTGCAGCAAAGTGAAAATTGAAACCACTGAAGATCAGCAAAAACAAGGTTTTCAGCTGATGCCGAGTTGCTCTTTGGGAGCCATGAGCCACAACGTTTTTTATTGTAGTCCATAATATAAGTCTAGTATACTTAAAGGTACCCTGTGGAGATTAAAGGCCAACAATTCTGTAACAGAAAATCCAACAATCACACCCACTGAAAGTATGTGTACAGTATGATTCATTGTGTTTCACCCTTCTGGGTGCTTGGTGCTAAGGGGAGGGAGGGGGCTTTTCACGCTGCTTTCCAGTGTGGCCATTCAGAACAGGGATAAGCACTTCTGCATTTAGACACGGTCAGCCTATATAATGTATAACAGAACGTTTGAAGCATACTGAGGCCTTCAACCAACAGAGTTATGTTTGCATTCAGTGTTTCTCAACAAAACAGCAGATCATGCATTTCCTTCCTAACAAAACACCAGTCTTTCAATATCTATTTCCCCAGGTTTGATAGCTGGCAGTCTCTGCAGGATACTCATGGTAGCAATTGTGCACATGCTGAAAAGAGCACATATACAGTAGGGGTGTCACGGTTTAGAATCTTAACCGGAAATCGATCGAAATTAGCTTCCGATTTCGATCATCAAAATCAAAAGAGGGTCAGCGATTTTCCCAGTATTTCTTTTTTCTCTCCGCCCCCGCACTAGTTGCGTGCGTCCAAAGGAAAAAAAAACACTTCAAAGACGACTCTTTAGCAAGACACGACACTGCGTATCTTACTGGTAGTCTTTAGCTAGAGACGACACAGCGTATCTTACTGGTAGTCTTTAGCTAGAGACGACACAGCGTATCTTACCTTTAATCTTTAGCAAGAGACGACACAGCGTATCTTACCGGTAGTCTTTAGCAAGAGACGACACAGCGTATCTTACCGGTAGTCTTTAGCTAGAGACGACACAGCGTATCTTACCGGTAGTCTTTAGCTAGAGACGACACAGCGTATCTTACCTTTAGTCTTTAGCTAGAGACGACACAGCGTATCTTACTGGTAGTCTTTAGCTAGAGACGACACAGCGTATCTTACTGGTAGTCTTTAGCTAGAGACGACACAGCGTATCGTACTGGTAGTCTTTAGCAAGAGACGACACAGCGTATCTTACTGGTAGTCTTTAGCAAGAGACGACACAGCGTATATTACTGGTACTTTGCAGCTAGAGACAGCACAGCGTATCTTACCGGTAGTCTGCAGCAAGAGACGACACAGCGTATCTTACCGGTAGTCTGCAGCAAGAGACGACACAGCGTATCTTACCGGTAGCCTGCAGCTAGAGACGACACAGCATATCTTACCGGTAGTCTTTAGCTAGAGACGACAGCGTATCTTACTGGTAGTCTTTAGCTAGAGACGACACAGCGTATCTTACTGGTAGTCTTTAGCAAGAGACGACACAGCGTATCTTACTGGTAGTCTTTAGCAAGAGACGACACAGCGTATCTTACTGGTAGTCTTTAGCAGGAGACGACACAGCGTATCTTACTGGTAGTCTTTAGCTAGAGACGACACAGCGTATCTTACTGGTAGTCTTTAGCTAGAGACGACACAGCGTATCTTACTGGTAGTCTTTAGCTAGAGACGACAGAGCGTATCTTACTGGTAGTCTTTAGCTAGAGACGACACAGCGTATCTTACTGGTAGTCTTTAGCTAGAGACGGCACAGCGTATCTTACTGGTACTTTGCAGCTAGAGACGGCACAGCGTATCTTACTGGTAGTCTGCAGCAAGAGACGACACAGCGTATCTTACCGGTAGCCTGCAGCTAGAGACGACACAGCGTATCTTACCGGTAGTCTGCAGCTAGAGACGACACAGCATATCCTACCAGCTAGAGACGACACAGCGTATCTTACTGGTAGTCTTTAGCAAGAGACGACACAGCGTATCTTACTGGTAGTCTTTAGCAGGAGACGACACAGCGTATCTTACTGGTAGTCTTTAGCTAGAGACGACACAGCGTATCTTACTGGTAGTCTTTAGCTAGAGACGACACAGCGTATCTTACTTGTAGTCTTTAGCTAGAGACGGCACAGCGTATCTTACTGGTACTTTGCAGCTAGAGACGGCACAGCGTATCTTACCGGTAGTCTGCAGCAAGAGACGACACAGCGTATCTTACCGGTAGCCTGCAGCTAGAGACGACACAGCGTATCTTACCGGTAGTCTGCAGCTAGAGACCACACAGCATATCCTACCAGCTAGAGACGACACAGCGTATCTTACCGGTAGTCTGCAGCTAGAGACGACACAGCGTATCTTACCGGTAGTCTTTAGCTAGAGACGACACAACATATCCTACCAGCTAGAGACGACACAGCGTATCTTACCGGTAGTCTTTAGCTAGAGACTACACAGCGTATCTTACCGGTACTTTGCAGCTTGTGACGACACAGCGTATCTTACCGGTAGCCTGCAGCTAGAGACGACACGGTATATTACCGGTAGTCTTTAACTAGAGACGACACAGCGTATCTTAACGGTAGCCTGCAGCTAGAAACGACACAGCGTATCTTACCGGTAGTCTGCAGCTAAAGATGACACAGCGTATCTTACCGGTAGTCTGCAGCTAGAGATGACACAGCGTATCTTACCGGTACTTTGCAGCTAGTGAAGACACAGCGTATCTTACCGGTAGTCTTTAGCTAGAGACAACACAGGGTATATTACCGGTAGTCTTTAGCTAGAGACGACACAGTGTATCTTACCGGTAGCCTGCAACTAGAGACGACACAGCGTATCTTACCGGTAGTCTGCAGCTAAAGATGACACAGCGTATCTTACCGGTAGTCTGCAGCTAAAGATGACACAGCGTATCTTACCGGTAGTCTACAGCTAGAGATGACACAGCGTATCTTATCGGTACTTTGCAGCTAGTGACGACACAGCGTATCTTACTGGTAGTCTTTAGCAAGAGACGACACAGCGTATCTTACTTGTAGTCTTTAGCAGGAGACGACACAGCGTATCTTACTGGTAGTCTTTAGCTAGAGACGACACAGCGTATCTTACTGGTAGTCTTTAGCTAGAGACGACACAGCGTATCTACCAGTAGGTAGTCTTTAGCTAGAGACGGCACAGGGTATATTACCGGTAGTCTTTAGCTAGAGACGACACAGTGTATCTTATCGGTACTTTGCAGCTAGTGACGACACAGCGTATCTTACTGGTAGTCTTTAGCAAGAGACGACACAGCGTATCTTACTTGTAGTCTTTAGCAGGAGACGACACAGCGTATCTTACTGGTAGTCTTTAGCTAGAGACGACACAGCGTATCTACCAGTAGGTAGTCTTTAGCTAGAGACGGCACAGCGTATCTTACTGGTACTTTGCAGCTAGAGACGGCACAGCGTATCTTACCGGTAGTCTGCAGCAAGAGACGACACAGCGTATCTTACCGGTAGCCTGCAGCTAGAGACGACACAGCGTATCTTACCGGTAGTCTGCAGCTAGAGACCACACAGCATATCCTACCAGCTAGAGACGACACAGCGTATCTTACCGGTAGTTTTTAGCTAGAGACGACACAGCATATCCTACCAGCTAGAGACGACACAGCGTATCTTACCGGTAGTCTTTAGCTAGAGACTACACAGCGTATCTTACCGGTACTTTGCAGCTTGTGACGACACAGCGTATCTTACCGGTAGCCTGCAGCTAGAGACGACACGGTATATTACCGGTAGTCTTTAGCTAGAGACGACACAGCGTATCTTAACGGTAGCCTGCAGCTAGAAACGACACAGCGTATCTTACCGGTAGTCTGCAGCTAAAGATGACACAGCGTATCTTACCGGTAGTCTGCAGCTAGAGATGACACAGCGTATCTTACCGGTACTTTGCAGCTAGTGAAGACACAGCGTATCTTACCGGTAGTCTTTAGCTAGAGACGACACAGGGTATATTACCGGTAGTCTTTAGCTAGAGACGACACAGTGTATCTTACCGGTAGCCTGCAGCTAGAGACGACACAGCGTATCTTACCGGTAGTCTGCAGCTAAAGATGACACAGCGTATCTTACCGGTAGTCTACAGCTAGAGATGACACAGCGTATCTTATCGGTACTTTGCAGCTAGTGACGACACAGCGTATCTTACCGGTAGTCTTTAGCTGCACTTTGAGACACCATGGCCACTGCCGGAGTCAGAGATGACGGAGAAACAACAGAACTGGAAAATCCTCCTGCCACCCTGAAGTCACTGGTGTTGCGACATTTTGCCGTTCCCGTGAGTTATGTAAACAGCAAACGTGTCACTGACAGAAAAACTACAGTTTCTAGGCAACTGCAGCAACCAAAGAAAACAGCACTTATCGAACTGTTTGCCGATTTCAGCCGCGGTCGCGCTATCTGCACTTAAAATCAATTGTGTGTCTACATCACTTTGTACGGTAAAGCGGGGTTTATGCTTGCCGTAGTGTTAAAGCATGTAGGCGCCGACAGGGAGGAACTTCCTGGTGCATTCAGGTGTGCCTTGTGAACCCTGAGAAACTCTCTTGTTGTAAAGTACCCCCCTTCTGCCATTTAGTGGATCTTCTTTTTGTTGTTTAACAGCTTGTTCCCCAATTGACCAATAGTATCAACTGATGAAATAAGTTATTGTTATTACATATTAAATATATTAATTCAATTTGACCGTATGACGACCTGTTCGGGGTGTACCACGCGTTCGCCCAACATCAGCTGGGATCGGCTCCAGCCCCACCTTGACCCCGAATAGGATAAGCGGTTACAGATAATGGATGGATGGATGGCCTTAGTGTGGCACATTCCAAAATATATCACACTTGATAGCCTCTCTTTTTAAAGAAAAAATTTAAAGTGTAAATGACAGTTGTCAAGGCATAAAACCAATGATCTGTCGATGTTTACGAATCAAGACTCCATAGTCCAACAATGCCGTGTTTAAATAAAAAATTTAATCAAATCGTGACCTTAAAATGGAAAGTCAAATTGAATCGTGGATTTGGAGAATCGTGACACCCCTAGTATACAGTATCAGCACTCTAATGCTCAAGGGGGCTGGCCAACCATGTGTTTCGCTGGCTTATCATGCAACACGGTGATCTGGAGCCAGTCAGATAGCCTGCAGCCTATGTTAACATCAACATATGGCCATTAGAATAGTAACACTATGGCCAAGCCTCCCCTCCCTTCTTTCATGCATGCTGGGTTAGCCTCCACTGTTTAAGCCCACACTTAACACAATGAATGCATTTAACATTGGAAGAGGGATCTAAACATGGCAGCCTATTCATTGCAGTACAGCCGCTCTGTCAGCATGGTGGTTACCCACTCCTGTGCCCACACTACCTGCTTATTAGTGGCTTTCCCTTGCACCACCTGAATGACCGCTGATACAAAAGAGGGGCTAAGCTCCATCAAAAGATCATATGACCTAAGTGTGGAAATTAGGTTGAGGTCCAAGCCTCTGAGCTGACCGTTTAACGGAACTGTCGGGTAAAACGAGAAGAGGCGGAATCTGCTTTTACATTAACAAAGGTTGGTGTACAGATGTCACAGTGTTGAAGAAAACATGCAGTCCTCACTGCGAGACGATTTTCATAAACTGCAAACCATTTTTAAACCGGTGTTTACATTCCACTTCAGGCCTGTGTCAGTGAGGTGTTACAACACCTGATGAAACACCTCCAGACTCCCTGCTCATCCAACTAGGGGACTTACTCACCAAAGAACTATCTAAATACAGACAACATATTAAAGGGACTGTTTGTAACTTCTTTCACGTATAAATCATTGCGGGTCGGTGTCCCATACGCTCGCGTGTGGCTACGCTGTTCAGATCTAGTGAAGCCCGTCTGTTAAACAGTGTTGGCCGCGGTCGGAGGACGCGGGGGAGATCGTAGCTTTGGTCTCCAGGGCCGGAGTCTCTGCTGTACTCTGCTCCTCTGCCTGCCCTGTCTTCATTCACACACCGCGCTCGTTCTCGCTCTTTCGCTCCACCTCTCAGGTGCATGCGCGCACACTACACACTGCAGAAGAGTTAGATTAGCTCTGAGAATATCTAGTGAATGTACAGTGGACGTTTGTGCAGAAATAACTGCTGCAACTCCTCCAGACCAACAGAGGTTTCCCGTGTCTTGTGAAGTGACGGGGCTCCGCAGAGAGAAACGTTATCGTCTCCGACCAAAACTTCGGTGTCTCCCCTGTTCCCTCCGGCCGCGGTCGGGAAGCTGAGGCAGGAAAAGCCAACACTAGGATCAGCATTGATTCATGGAGAGACCTTCGTCTGGTCAGCTAACATTACTGCCAAGCAGCTGAAATATTGAGTGATATTGTGGTTTTAGCTGACGTGTGTCGCCTCACTATTTTGAGCGATGCGCGTTCATGTCTATATAGAGCGAGCACAAGCGCAAGCCCGACGCTGACTTTCGTTGACTTAACGGCCACAGGTGTTGCTGTTAACAAACATTTCTGATTCTTACAAACAGTCCCTTTAAGCATAAATCCTGAGTCAAATTCCTTGTATGTATGTACTTTGCAAACAAAAATGATTCTGATTCTGATTCTGAGGTTCATCACTTAGGTGATTATGACTCCTGATCCACTTCCATTTGCGGAAGAAGACCTTGGGATGCGACTGGGCTTAGTTTTATGCATACCAGCACAGTTCTGTCCGACAGAGAACTTCACTTGGCTAAATACCAAAGTTTCAGCCTCCTGCTGAGAGCTTTAAGGTACCAAGGAGCTCTTTGCTGCCAGCAGACCTGCCTGATGGCCCCCTAAACCATGGAGGATGGCATACAGATCACTTTGCTGTCACCTTCCTGCCATAAACCTTCACCAAATGTCATCTATGCATCATCATCTCTTATTATAAATATGTTCCTCGCCTCTTTACGTAGTAGGATTGTCAAACCACCAGGTCTTACTCGAGTAATGTATTGAAATGTTCCTTCTCGTACAGTTCAGTCATTGCTCTTCTATTTTTGGTGATTTATTTGTGAGCCTTTGTGAAATAGGTCGTGCTGGAAGCGTGGTGTCACAATGACTATTTGCGGGGCTAGTTGGCAAGCTACTGTGGCTGGCAAGCTACCCCACACCCCCACACAGTCAAACCATTTGCAATTTGTCATCTGGCAAGTCAACGTTCACCAAAGTTGAACTACATGTGAAAGCTCCAAACAGATTTACTTTGCCACCAGAATTGAATCCCCTGATGAAGGCGATTTCACCGAACTGACTTAATTTTTTTTTCAAAATATCAGTGTTGTTCATGTAAAGCTTAATTGTTCATTGTCTTGAGCTTGGGGTCCCAGGAGTCAAGGGAAATGTAACCGGGGCCAAGGAGATGACTAAATAAACAGATCTAAACAGATCTAAACCTAATATGTATAATACAGGTGCTTCATCCTGTAATGAACATGCCGCCTCCTTGAAGGTATGCGGGCTGTTCAAGATTGAGAGTAGTATATCCCCTCGAAGAGGCCAGGCTGAAGGGTCTGGGCGCAGTCTCTGGCAGAGCTGAGACCCCCCATGTCTACACCCTTGGAAATTAGGGAAATAATAACAAAACAAACAAAAAAGATTGCCTTGACTCAACAAACCAACCCTCCCAAAAGCCCTTAACCTGTAGACATAAACTTGGAAAAAAAAGTTTGGAAATTTGTGTTTGGTTGATTATTTCTCTGTTGTTACAATGCTAATGGTCATTGTATTTTACATCGTTGGAAAGCCTGTTTATTTACCTTCACAATGATGTCCAACTTGTTAGGATCATACATTTGTGGGATGAGCAGCACAGCTGATTATGTGGGTAGCGCCCAAGTGAAATTTGCCAAAATTCTCTCCCAATGGTAAACAGTGTATTCTCCTGTTGGTACTGACTCTTGTTTTGAGCTCCAGGTGCTGCCAATCAGGTGCCTGATGTGCATGGGGCCTGTTGGGTGCTGTGCCCTACTAAAGTGATCATTTGGTATCTACTCCAAGCATCGGCATGTCATGTTTTTCTAATCTGGATAAGGCCCGCACGATAGGGCAAGTTGAAGCTGGTGTTCCGCAAAACCAAGTTGCATCCTGGTTGAGGAATGGAATGCCATCCCACAGCAACGTGTGACCCGGTTGGTGACCAGCATGAGGAGGAGGTGCCAGGCTGTTGTGGCTGCGTATGGATCTTCCACCGCTACTGAAGCTCCCGATGATGTATTAAATGAATAAAGTGTAAAATTGTCAATAAAGTCTTGTTTGTTCTTTGTTACTGATAGAGAGTTCAATCATCCAATCCACCAAACAACTCAAAACAAGAGTCAACACCAACAGGAGAATACACTGTTTAGCATCGGCAGATAATTTTGGCAAATTTTACTTGGGCGCTACCCACATAATCAGCTGTGCTGCTCATCCCACAAATGCATGATCCTTACAAGTTGGACATCATTGTGAAGGTAAATAAACAGGCTTTCCAACGATGTAAAATACAATGACCATTAGCATTGTAACAACAGAGAAATAATCCACCAAACACAAGTTTTCAAACTTTTTTTTCAGAGTTTAGTTATCCCTTTCATTACCCCTTGTGACAACACATTACCTAGGCATATAATGTGTGATTATAGTTAAATCTCCATTTCCATCTTTTACTTTGCAGACATTCCCTTGGAAACTCGATGTGTCTAAATAGGGGTTCAGACAGACAGACAGACGGACAGAATTTAACTTAAGTGTTAAAACAGACAAAACAAACACTTCAGTAAGCCTAACTGCGAATGCAGTGAGTTTATCTTAAGAAGCTCCACTCTGTTTTCAGGACACCACTTGTTTATCTTCTTATCAGCTTTATAATTACAGTTTGACATTTGAACCTCCATGCTTTAACCTGGGGTGTCCTTGGCATTACATACAGCTGGAACTAACCTCTACTTAACCATACTGTGCAAGTTTTTCTTTTCCCAGGTTTACACATATAGACATATGGGACTACTGCAATCTTAAAAGTGCAGATATGCTTTCTTTTCCTGATATATATAGAACCAAGCTTACTGTGCATGTTGAATGTGTGAACAGACAGTGTGTTTGATCGGTCCACAGACATATACAACTAACCTTATTGGTGGAGTCCTTGAAGCCACACTCTCCTTTATCGTACCACCACTTGTTTTTCATCTTGTCTAGGGTCCCTTGCTCATTCAGTTTCAATACGGCAAGGTTTACTGGCACTCTTTAATGGGAATAACATAAATAACATCATTATCAATGTTATCTTATGTTATTAGTAAGGCAGCAATTCTCACACTCTAGTCTAGCGACCAAGACAGGGCCCGCTAATGTTTGTTATTTGCAGGAACTTCATCCGTCATGAATGATACAACATTGAAGCGTGACTTTACAATATTTTGCCACATTACTTTTAATTTATAGACCATGCCGTAATGTGTGACTACTGGTAAATATTTAACTTTTCTTCCAGCCTATTATTTAGGAGGAACTGTGTAGACCTTTAGTCAGTAACAAAGCTGTTAAAGAATGAAGTCCTGTATTGTCAGGGCCCCCTTGTTTGGCCCCAGAGACAGAGAATGAGAGGCGCTGCAGTGAAAAGCCTTTCTGCTTTTACAGCAATAGTATTCCTCCAGGCCAGAGCCATAGATAAACAGAGTTTGTCCAGGTTGCACAAACTCTTTATCAACAGCCCTTCTCCTGCACTGTTGCTGCCATCTGGTATGAGGTCACCTGACCCTGACCTTGCCCCTGAAGCCTGCCCTAACCCTGACCTCAACCAAACAGGGTGCAACACATCTGTGGAAGAAGCAGCACGAGCTACAATGCTACCTGTTGGTGGTGCTTATCGGCAACTGCTAAATGTAGTATATATATACAGTATATACTGTATATATATACATGTGTCATTTATGAGTACTCATTTGTTCTTCGATTTATGTGAAAGACTACAGCTACAGCAGATTGCTACCTACACATGTGGCGTTATAACTGTGCTGCCTCTTTACATTTTTCAGACCTGATAACCCAGTGTTACCTTCATGTTAGTGTGTTTTAGAGTGTACATGTGTGTGTGTGTGTGTGTGTGTGTGTGTGTGTGTGTGTGTGTGTGTGTGTGTGTGTGTGTGTGTATTAACCTTGCTCTCCCCTCCTCCGCTGCCGCATTCTCCCTTGTCATACCACCACTTGTTTTTCAGTTTGTCCAGCAGCCCCTGCTCGTTCAACTTTAACACCGCCAGGTTCACAGCATTTCTACATGAACACAGTGGCTGTTAGCAGTTTCAGTTGTTGTCAATGTCAGTCCTCCTGCTGGTATGCATGTTAGCAGCATGAACGCTAAATTCTAAGCATAAAAGTATATACAGAATATACACACAGCTGGAACGCTTCTCTTTTCTTAGCAGCAAACTCATCAGTATTAGAGAGGATTAGCTTTAACATGTTTTAGCAGCTAAGCTCAACCTGCTGAATAACCATGGAAATGAGAATGTTGAGTCATATTTCTAAGTCAGAATCACTTGATATGTCTTTACAGAAACAAAAAGATAGGGTTGGGTTCTGATAGCTGGTTTTTGATTGATAAATTACAAATCTCTTATTGAATCATTTCTCTCTCCTCTGTATTTTGATATTAGCAGAACACTAAAGCAAACATCAATGAATCAGCTTCCCATTGTTCGCTGGCATTGACCGCTGTTTTACCAGGATGAAATGTCAGACTTTGATAGGTCGGGTTATATCTTACTATGTAAATGTTGTAAGATACTTGCAAAAGGCCAAAATAAAACCTGGCTGTTTTCTGGTTAATGTGCTCTCTGTAAGCCATGTTGGTTTTCCCTTCAAACAGTGTTTTCTGTAGCACTGGCCAATGGCTATATCCATTATGGCACCAAAGTAATTGAAATCTTGAAATCTCGGGTGACATCACTGAAAGAGAACACCTCAACTACTGTATGTACTCTAACGCCCGGGACACACAGGGAACAGGAGCGCGTGGCGGCTGTGTGGCGTGGTGGCTGCGTGATTCACGCGTCTGATATTCACACCAGCCGTTTTTGCTGCTGCAGCTGCTGCTGTCAGCCCTTTCTTTCTACATAGAGTTTGCCTTTTAATGGGCATTTCATGTCATTATAAATATCATTAATATTTATTTTAATTAGAGAAAGGTTAAGAAACGTGTGGTTATTTGTAAATAATAGTAATAATTGACAATTAAAATTCCGTTCTATATTCATTCATGGAGCTCTCCAAGTCACTGCATGTTCTACAACACTGTCCGGCACATATTTCAGAATAAAAGCCTCGTGTTCACAAATAAAGGAATTCTGTACACAGAAAAAACGCTTTAGGGCTTTTATTTTGATATTAAAGCAGGAAGTGTTGATTTAAAAATAAGTCTTTACTTTTTTTTCATCTCCGTAACATATTCTACAGATAGACATTGAAAGTGTAGTGATGTTGCTGGTATGATTTTAATATACAGTCAATAGATCACTTTCACTTACGCCGAAATAAAAAACAACAGGTAACGCAGCCGCCACGCGCTCCTGACGTTCCTGGTGTGTTCCGGGCTTAAGAGGTTGGTCTGTAAACTGTGATGGATGTTTACAACAGACAATTTAATTTGACCACTTGCCTTCATTCTCTATTCCAGATAAGTTTGACTAATCTGGTTGTTTGTTTACAACCTGTGTGACTGTTAGGGATGTCACCATGTTGGGGAGTATTACCGTTAAAACTGAAGGACAAACAACAAGAATAGATCCTAAAATGTTTACTTCAAGTTGAGTTGCATCTCAGAAATGACTGATGAGAGTTGGGTTGAGTGTGGGTTGAGGTCAAGCGTCGTAGAAGATGACAAACAATCGACCTGTGTCATGTTGATTCAGTATATGTCTGTCTGTCTCTCTATATGTCTGTCTGTCTGTTTGTTTGTTTGTTTGTCTGTCTTTATGTCTGTGTCTCTGTATGTCTGTCTCTCTATATGTCTGTCTATCTGTCTGTTTGTCTGTCTCTCTACAGTATATGTGTCTGTCTGTTTGTTTGTTTGTCTGTCTCTCTGTCTGTGTCTCTATATGTCTGTCTTTCTGTCTGTCTCTATATGTCTGTCTGTCTGTCTGTCTATATGTCTGTCTCTCTATATGCCTGTCCGTCTGTCTCTCTATATGTCTGTCTATCTGTCTGTTTGTTTGTTTGTCTGTCTCTCTGTCTGTGTCTCTATATGTCTGTCTGTCTGTCTGTCTCTCTATGTGTCTGTCTGTCTCTCTCTATGTCTGTCTCTCTATATGCCTGTCCGTCTGTCTCTCTATGTGTCTGTCTGTGTGTCTCTCTATATGTCTGTCTCTCTATATGACTGTCTGTCTGTCTGTCTGTCTCTCTATATGTCTGTCTGTCTGTCTGTCTCTCTAAATGTCTGTCTGTCTGTGTGTCTCTCTATATGTCTGTCTGTGTGTCTCTCTATATGTGTGTCTGTAGTATGTCCTTTGCATATCTGGAGAACCGCTCATCCGATCTACTTCACTCTTGGTGGGTGTATTGCTGGAAAATTGGTGCAATTTGGAAATGCGACACGGTCAATATGAATACATTTTGACTAATAGCTGAATAACTTCAGAGCTCTGCAGACAGTCCAGCACAGTCCCGCTCTGAGCTGGTGTCTGTAGCAGCAGAACTCTGTTCAAAAAACGAAGAAAGATAACATTGCTTGTTATCGACCAAATGTACTGATAACATTAGATTCACCATCTTTTCTGACTCTGTCCGAGCGTCTCCTGTAATTTCGCAAACACATAATCCACCAAAGAGCACGTGTTTATTTGACTGTTTTTCTCAGTAATGTGAAATGGACAGAAAGGTAAAGCACTCCCGTGAGAGTGACTCTTCACAAACACCACTTTGACACAACACCGATCTTTCTACAGTCACTGTGGTGTCTTCCTGATTTTCGTAGCTTTTCTCTTATCAACTTCTCTCAGAACTTCATCTGAATTTATTATCATTAAGTGGGGTTCGGTTTTGGAAGCCTCTTGCAGTCTCCTGGGCTGCAGTACCACTCTCCACCTGAACTGATAATGATGCCCTGGCAGGGGCGCTGTTTTACCAAAACACAAATATCACTATGTGATATAAAAGGGACTGTTTGTAACTTCTTACATGTATAAATCAATGCGGGTCGGTGTGATGGAAGCACCAAAACCGCAAAGTTCTATCTTGTGAAGGTTAGGTGCTTTGGGGCCTTTTGTAATTTATTTTGGGGTACAGTGAGTTAGAATAGTAACATGATTCAATATTTTTCATATCTAAACATCATAATAAAGCTATAGCTGTTTGGGGCCCTTTTAGTTGGAGCCCCAGGCAGTTGCCTACCTTGCCTAACAGTAAAGTCTACCCCTGTTTTGCTAGTATTTCTGTGGTGTTTCTGACCATGAGTGGTTGCGACCTGGGTGTGTAACACAACTTCCTCACTGCAGGTGTATTGCTGAGGAACCAAGGAAGCGCAGTATCGAGGGTGAAGTTGTTTGTATGAGCGGTTCTCCAGAAAGCTGCAAGCATCAATACCATAGGCCGAGCATTCGCGAAACCCGCACTGCTCCGGTATTTCTGAATCAGAACTTCTGCTATTTGGATTAGGCAGCTTGCAAGTCAGTAGGCTGCATCTCTTATTTGTTCGATACATATTTTCAATTTGTAGCCACAGGCTTTAAGCATTAAAGGTCCCATATCATGCTCATTCTCAGGTTGGTACTTGTATTTTGTGTTTTTACTAGAACATGTTTACATGCTGTAATGTTCAAAAAAAACTTTATTTTCCTCATACTGTCTGCCTGAATATACCTGTATTCACCCTCTGTCTGAAACACTCCGTTTTAGTGCATTTCAATGGAATTGCAACGGAATTGCGTTGCTAGGCAACAGTTTGGGTCCATGTTTACTTCCTGTCAGCTGATGTCATTTACATACACTGCAACAGGAAATAAACTGGGACACATTTAGAATGTTTACGTTTCAAACCGAGTAATGGTCTAAATATTGTATATTTGTGACATCACAAATGGACAGAAATCCTAACGGCTTGTTTCAAACGTGCCATTTCTGAATACAGGCTGTGTGTATTTCTCCGTATATTGAGCGTTTTGATAGTTTAACAGTATTTATATAGCACTTAAACCTGCTTTATAATGTAAAAGACATGAAAATCTCACTTTTTACAATATGGGACCATTAAATAGGTGCAGAATTAAAGCTTTTCTTGAATGTATTTACAAATATTGAAAGCTGACCCTAATTATTGATTCGATAAGGGATTTGAAAGAATTCAGATTCAGATTCCATAAAATGCCATCAAAGCCCAACCATACATAGACATATATAAACAATTTGCCCATCCCATCCCAGTCAAACTATCTGCCTGCATCGCTGACACCAGTAATCATCCTCCTCTAAACCAGCTTCACTGCTGTCATTCAGGAGATCACATCTACATGAACACTATTACTTTGAGCCTGCTAACATTCACTGAGTAAATCCCCTGTGGCTACTGGTGAGCATTAGGCCATTAGTTTTAATGGGTACTTTCACATCTAAGTAACAGTCACTTACAATTATAGTAAATGACTGCATGATTAGTCCAGGAGTAACTGGAACTGTCATCTCAGCAGAGCAAACGGACAGATCCATGTATACTTTGGAGAGGCAGATGGATAAGGAGCAAATCAATTTCATAACATAAGTGCTAACTTTGCCAAGTCAAACTAAGGAATGATTCTTCTCGGTAATCCATGAAAACCATATATACTGTATATATATATATATATATATATATATATATATATATATAAGGGCTGTCAAAGTTAACGTGTTAATGCAAATTTCTTTTGACGCCACTGATTTCTTTAACACACTAATGCAATCGATATTTCGGAGGTTGTAGCGGGCTCAGTTTTAAAGCTGAAGGAACTGCTGTCATATGAAACTATAAAAACCATTGGAATCTATTGGTACCAACCATGTCATACTAGCTTGTCAGGAAGGAGGTTAAATAACGTTCAAAACTTACACACAATTTTGGCAAGGAAAAACTGTGCATGCCCACTTTATGCAGTTTGGGGCAAGTCATAGTCATGTCAGCACACTGACACACTGACAGCTGTTGTTGCCTGTTGGGCTGCAGTTTGCCATGTTATGATTTGAGCATATTATTTTATACTAAATGCAGTACCTGTGAGGGTTTCTGGACAATATCTGTCACTGGTTTGTGTTGTTAATTGATTTACAATAATAAATATATGCATACATTTGCATAAAGCAGCCCACTCCCATGTTGATAAGACTATTAACTACTTGACATAGGTACATTTTGAACAGATAAAACGTGCGATTAATTTGCAATTAAATATCTTAATCGTTGACAGCCCTAAATATATATATATATACATATATATATATATATATGTATATATATTGAGAATGTTTAATTGTCAAGAAGTGATCAAAGCTAACCATACAATGTTAATATTTTGCCATTGTCTTTCTGCTTTGTTTTCAGATCACGATAGTGACTGTTGAACATTGGCTGTGTGGTGGAGCATCCTGGCTTGTGTAACTTAGCCAGTCTCGCTTGAAGTTAAATACCTATGAAATAGTAATAAATCAACGAGCTCGTAAAATAACGTGTTCTTTTTCTAACTTCATCGTGTGTTTTCACTTTGGGAATTCCCTCGGAAGCTCCTTTTGCCAGCACATCTGTCTGTAACAGATCAGTCAAGCCCCCCCAAAGTCAATCTTGCACTATTCCCACGATAAACTATACTCAGATCACCGAGGCTATCTTGGATATCCGCTTAACAGACAACCTGTTAAGGAATCCGACTCTGAATGCAGTTCCAGATTGTGCTGAATAAGTGTGAAAGAAATAAGCCATTACTGGTCCAGTTGTTTCAAGAGTATGCTTCCAATCAAGGCCTACTCAAAGCTGGAGATCCACACGATGGATGAGCTGGGACTTGCCCAACTCCAGCAGTTGAGCCTTCACTGGCTCACTGTCACTCTAATCGCTGTTCCATCTCAGCCTCTTCCTCAGAGGATGTACAGATACGCAGCACATTAAAAGCTGCAGTAGGTGAGATTGGAGCAAATATGATTTAAAAAAAGTTATTTTTATAAAACGGTTGCTATATCGTAGTACAGACACAGGTAACCTGAAAAAAATCATGTTCCTCTATGTCCTCCGGTGAAAACAACCAGTCAGAGTTGATCCGCTGTCCAGCTGCCGTCTATGAGAGCCGGCTGTCAATCACTCGCAAACTCTGATCAAACGGTCAAACTAGGCAGCGCTGATCAAATATGGATCAATATTCTGTTACGTTAATGCCTATTTCTCTCCTCAAATGTGTTCAGAATCATCTTGTAGTGTACTGTTTAGCTGTAAAATGAGAAAGTTTGTGAAATCTGGTGAAGGAACGGCAAGTTCTGGTCACATGACTGGAGCAAAGCCAAAAGGAACGCTCTCTCTCTCTGAAATGACCTGTGATTGGTCAAAGTCTCCTGTCATGGGGCTAGATTTTCTAAAGCCTGAAAACAGAGCCATGAGGAGGAGTAGAAGTCTAGTTTTTTCTCAGAACACTTGAATTAGAATATGCTGAAAAGGTTATTATGGATTTTTTGCCCAGTGATGCCAAAAATATTCTGCCAACTGCAGCTTTAAGTGTGCTCTCTGAAATACTGCTATTTGCCCACAGTACCAGGCAGAAATCCTAAGGAGATGGTCAACAGTTGGACTCATAGTCACCTAACCACATGCTCTGGGATGAAATCTAGTTAATGATCTCATCTTTCGCTCCTCCTAAGGAGCAGGGCGGCTGTGGCTCAGAGGGTAGAGCAGGTTGTCCATCAATCGGCAGGTCGGTGGTTTGAGCCTCTGTCATGAATGGGTGAATACTGACATGTAGAGTAAAGCGCTTTGAGTGGTCGGAAGACTAGAAAAGCGCTGTAGGTGAAATATAGAGTGATATTGTGCTTTTAGCTGACGTGTGTCGCCTCACTGATTTGATCGATGCTCGTTCATGTCTATGTAGAGCGAGCGCGAGCGTGAGCAACAGGACGCTGACTTTCGTTGACTAAACGACCACAGATTTTGTACTAGAGATGCACCGATACCACTTTTTTTCAGACCAAGCACAAGTACTTACATTTGGGTACTCGCCGATACCGAGTACCGATACGAGTACTTCTCCGTGCCAAAAGACCCTCGTTAACAGCCAGCTGGAGGGTGTAAGCGACACACGGCAGGCTGGGGAGTCCCGCATACGAGGAGGTGCGCCGCCACCGGCTTTAGGTCGGCTTGGAAAGGCTCGGGGTGAAGGTGGCTCGCGGCCGCAGCTTTTACAGTGCTCGCCGCCCGGACCTCGCCGCACCGTGGACAAAGGGCTTGCTGCGCATTACCGTAAAGTGGTATCGGTGTCGTTGTATCGGAGCCGTTTTGCGAGTATGAGTACATGAGCACAGTATCGGACCCGATACCCGATACTGGTATCGGTGCATCCCTAATTTGTACCTAAATTGGATTCAGCCTCCCCAAAAATGGATCTTTCCTCTTTTCTCCCACCACATTCTCCTCGGTGAAAGAACACATTGTCCCTGTGTGGGCTCTGCCTGTGAGCAGGACAGCAGGATTCAGGAAAGCTGATCAGCTGTTTAAGTCCTGGGCCATACAGACAAGCCATTTTTCCACCACAGACTGCCACATATCTGGTGTAAAGTCACTTTGTGGGCCCTATTCAAGGGAAGTCTCAGTGCAGGATATGTGTGATTTACAGGCTACCCTGGTCAACATGCTTTGAGGCTTGGAGAGAGCTTCTGCAGTCCAGGAGTGGTCTATATCTCCCATAGTGAAACACACAACCAAGTTAGAAAAACTACTTTGGGCTACTTAATGTAACCACAGAACTTGAACATCATTTCTGAGTAAGCTTGAATGATTTTAGGCTTCAAATAATTAGTCATTGTCTCACTAACTTACACCAGAGCAAATCTAGGATTGATCTTAATCTGTAAACGATATATCTGATATATCTCTGTGCAACCAGCCCAGTGGTTTGTTTTTCTGTGAGCCTACATTTACTGATTAATACTTGAACAGGAGAACAGACAATCCAGCAGGAGGAGCTTTTTACATAATGGTAATGATGTAATGGGAGGACAAAAAGGCGGTGAAATTGGTGCTAATGGGGAGTGGTATTTTGTACCCTATAGTGAATCAAGCAAGCGTGTCAATAGCAAACCTCATGTACTGGGTATAGTGATTAAAACATCTAAAACACTCTTTGCATTATGTGGTGTAAAAATGTGACTAATAACTTGGCATGGGCTCAGTTCACCTCACATTTGATTGGTTGCAAAATACTATATGATTTGAATATAATCATTTTCACATTCCAAAGGGTGTGTGTGTGTGTGTGTTTGTGTGAGTGTGTGTTTGTGTGTGTTCTGAACTGAACCCGCCATTGATATTATAACATTAATCATCAACTTTGACTGTATTAGTTGTAACAAGGGAAAAATCAAAGATTAAATGACAACAGTAAGATCATGCTAGGAGCAGAGACATGGGAATAATGTTTAAAGGAATTCAGTGAATAATTGGACCAGTATTTAGTTCTGAAACAAAAGATTTCCTGACTGAAAGTCATAGAAATGTATATATATTTGTATATATATGTCTCTGGTTCTACCATGCTATAGTACAACAACAGAAGTCATACATAGATCTATCAAAGGGTTAGACTTAAAGCTCCATTAAGCGATATTATTCAAATTGAATGAATAATGTGATTGGGCTTCTAGGGCTGCTGATCTCACAGTCAGCACCCAACTCACCGTTTAAGATCAGCTAACAGCTATAAACCTGATTTTTCAATATACAGGAGTATAGAAGACTAATTACTGGGAGTTATTACTACTGCTCTCTGGGGTTCGGAAATCGCTTAATGCAGCTTTAACTGCAAAATTCAACAAATACAAGTAACTGCAATCGTCACTGAAAACATTCTGCAGAAGAAAGTTAACTTTCAGAGCCGACTGACGGGGACAAAGAGACAGAGAAGAGAGAGAAGGCAGGGCAGACAACCATACAGCCGTCTGGAGCGGGCTGAAAAGACACAGAAGTGAGAAACAAACTCAGTGACTAACATGCAGCTCAACACACACACACACACACACACACACACACACACACACACACACACACACACACACACACACACACACACACAAACACACACACACGCGTACATTACATTAAGATATAATAAATTGTGATTGTGTACATGCTGGTGTGAAGTGACCTGGTTTTGTTGGCCGAACGTTGTGGTGAAGCTATTCCTCAACTCCTTCGGTGTACTGGCAACATGTGTGTTATATGTGACAGAGTACCAGGTTCAGAGAGTGTCTGACTGCATGCTGTCTAACGCTGTCTTGGCCCATGTTACTATCTTAAGGGCTGTAAGACCAGCCAGCCAGTTACCATTACAGCAATAGCTATGGCACAACAAGCTGTGGGCTCAGGCAGTGGCTACTTGGCTTTCCTTCATTATTATTGGTGCTTTCAAACACCTCCCCCTTGAGGCTCTGTGATAAAAGATAAAGAATTACAGTTAAATGAAATTACTTAATTAGAAATGCATCAATTGAATATTGTCTCTGTTTTCCCTTTAATTAGGAAACTTCCTAAGAAGCTATTACATATGAGAGTTGCGGAACAATAATATTTCTTGAAAATTGAAAAAAAAAACAGTCTTGAAAATGCTCACATTTGAGAGATGAGAGCAGCTGACGCTCGATTTATAGGCCAAAAACACACACACACACACACACACACACACACACACACACGCATGTGCTTGTTTGTCACAAATTGATAGGCTTTTGATGATGGGGCTTTTATTTTTTCGATGGGGTGTGGGGGAGAGGGGGAGTCAGAACACAGGTGTGATTAATAACATTAATTATGGCCCTGATCCATTTAGGTGACAGAATGAAACTGATTTACAAAAGATTTTAAAGCTCTCGTGACCCGTTTAAACTTTTAATAATTTTTCTAGGTTAAAGTATGGCTAATCTCTATGGCCCCAAAGAGGAGTGTTTTTAAGCTCTCTTCATTTTGATTTCCCATTGGTTTCTATGGGGAAAACCGCTCGGCGAATCTCTTAGAAAAGTCATGGCACACCATTCCAGATCATTCCGCACGTTTTTATGTATTTTTTGTACAGGTGTTGGCCACGCTGTGAGAGGAGTAGCGCGGCAAAATCTGATGCGGAAGAAGAAGAATAAGAAGTAAACCCGTTGGATTATAGTCCACTGTGCTTTGCACAATGCTTTGCCTTGTTGCTAGCAGGCACACTGGAGCTAGATTCTCTAGGTTTCAAATTGGAATAAAACAGGATATTCTGAGGGATTTGAATAAATGACTAAAATACTATCTTTATAAAATATGTACCTATAATATGGAAATAAAGCATGTCCAATAGTTCTTTTGGAAGGAGACACAGCACATTTCTAATGGAAAACAAATGTAGACACTCACACACACATGCACACACAAACACACACACACACACACACACACACACGCACGCACACACAAACACACACACACACACACACACACACACACACACACACACACACACACACAGACACACACACACACAAAAAGGTTTAGGTCATACACTCATAGACAACAACAATCCCTTGCTACAGGTCTTAAAGAACCAGCTCATCATAATTGTTGAAAGACCTGCAACCGAATTCTGTTGTTTTAATTTGAACAGAAATGGATAATGAATAATTTACACTGATCATTGTAAAATGATATCCTTTTTAAATAAAAGAGACTGCATAATACTGACTTTACACATCCTTACAAATTTTGTGATGAAGTATTTCTTTAAGACCTGACATTTCAAATGTTAACAGCCCTCCCCCAGTTGTCACGGCAACCACCACTAGCCGTTGGTCAGAGGTGGTAACCATGGTAAAAAATACAAACCACTGAGATGATGTCATCAGGGTAGGTGGATTATTATAACAACGAGTAAGCCGCCATGCCCCATTCATCACACTCGCATACTGCAGCACCCAACTGGCACTAAGGCTTGGGGCCAGACTACAATGCTCCCCATGGTGGTCTATTTTCCTGAGCAGAGCTGCACATGAACACAGCCACAGCTCACACACTGGCTAAAACCACTTGACTATAGCAGGTGGTCAGCAAGTGTATTCTGATCATTAGTGTTGAGTGAGGGAAATTCTGGATCCTAAGTTGACTTTTAAAAATGTGTTTTGAGTGTGGAGAAATGGGCTGTGAATGGGGAGAGGTACAGTTACTAGGCAGCAGGTTAGTAGTGTGAATGGTACATGGCAGTGCAGGTTGGCTAGCATTGTTATACTGATCCACCCACCTTAATGGGGATCCTTTGGGCGTGGCGATGCCGTAGCCTTTGGAGTCCAGGTTTCCTCCCACTTTCATAGTGTCGCAAGGTTTCCTCTGCTCTATGTACTCGTTCATGGTGGACTCCAGCAGGTAGGCGTACTTCCCTTTGGACTTCCTAACACGCAGGACACCCTCCGACGTTTTCTTGACGAAGACGGAAGGCTCTGCTGATTTCATGTATTGCCACATCTTGTCAAACAAGGCGATTTTAGAGCGCTAAAAAAGAGGGACAAACACAGATGAGATACTACAACTTTGTTTGTACAACTAGTACACTGTACTACCACTGAGCACAGGGAACTTCAAGGTATACTGTGGAGTTTTCTTGGAAACAAATGTGTACCATTGAGGCCTAGTAAACATGGTGAATGCATCTCCCTATAAAACATTTACAAAGACAACAAAACTTGCTTAATTTAAATTAGGGATGCACCGATACCATTTTTTTCAGACCAAGTACAAGTACAAGTACTTACATTTGGGGACTCGCCGATACCGAGTACCGACAAGAGTACTTCTCTGTGCCAAAAGACCCTCGTTAACAGCCAGCTGGAGGGTGTGAACGACACATGGCAGGCTGGGGAGTCCCGGAGACACTGGCCAAAGTGTCACCGGGGCGGACTGTCCTTAGTGCGCCCCAACCGGGTTGTGGCCCCAGGGCAGGGCTCGGCCCACGTAAAAGGCGCCAGGGGTCTGGAGTGATGTCGGCAACCCACCCAACCAGTTTTGAAACACGGACCAAGGAGTCTAACGCACACGTGAGTCAGAGGGTGCAAGCAAAACCCTGTGGCGCAATGAAAGTGAGGGCCGGTGGGATCCCGGCCCGTGGGGTCGGGCGCACCACCGGCCCGTCTCGCCCGCACCGTCGGGGAGGTGGAGCGTGAGCGCTTGCGATAGGACCCGAAAGATGGTGACGAGAGGTTAATGTCACGCTGCTGTGAAGTGGTATCAGTGCCGTTGTATCGGAGCTGTTTTACGAGTACAAGTACGAATACATGAGCACAGTATCGGTGCATCCCTAGTTCAAATCAATGTTTCCATCAGTCTTTTTTCCCTGCGTTGGCGTTTTACCGCCACCAACTGCTGATCAGTGGAATAGCGTAAACCGACCCTCCTCATACACTTTTGTCTAGCCATTGTGTTATCTTCTGTTGCATTGTGAAATAATACATATCTATTTGTATGACCCTGGAAAAGAAGTCTTTACCCTGAAGAACTCTTTGGTGGATCCAGAGTCCAGGGTTCCGTAGGCTATCTCTGTCTGTTTAGCCAGGTCTTCAGCGCTCTCGATGGGAGAAACCATCCTCTCCACCGTCAGGAAGGCAGCCAGGTTGGCAGTGTATGATGAGATGATGATCAGAGTGAAAAACCACCACACACCTCCCACTATACGACCTGACAGAGACCTGCCCACGCAAACAGACCAAGGGAAGTTGTTATTAAAGTCTCATAACTTGAGCACTGATGATGAGAAATTCATGGTTGTGTACAGAGTTCAGAAGAATGATTGAAAGCCTTTGACCAGCTGTAACTCTGCCCTATGTGACAATGTTTTTAAATGTTGGAGGGAGGCTCCCCCCCCCTGGACACAGCAGTCATTTCTAATAGAGAGCCAAAGCCCTCATTAGCTTCAGTAACGTCATACAATCTTTCATTATTTGCATTGGCCTCATTAAACTAACAACCTTACATTGTCTTTTTAATCTTACAATCTGGACAAATGGAGTGAACCACATGACTTACTGTTGAGTTAGGTTATAGGGCTGTTAATCGATTTAAATAGTTAATCGCAATTAATCGCATGATTGTCCATAGTTTAAATTTTTCATCTCTTCAAAATGTACCTTAAAGGGAGATTTATCAAGTATTTAATACTCTTATCAACATGGGAGAGGACAAATATGCTGCTTTATGCAAATGTATGTATATATTTATTATTGTAAATCAATCTACAACACAAAGCAATGACAGATATTGTCCAGAAACCCTCACAGGTACTGCATTTAACATAAAACAATATGCTCAAATCATAACATGGCAAACTGCAGCCCAACAGGCAACAACAGCTGTCACCGTGTGTCAGTGTGCTGACTTGACTATGACTTGCCCCAAACTGCATGTGATTATCATAAAGTGGGCATGTCTGTAAAGGGGAGACTCGTTGGTACCCATAGAACCCATTTACATTCACATATCTTGAGGTCAGAGGTCAAGGGACCCCTTTGGAAATGGTCATGACAGGCCAGGACACAATTTAGCGCAAGTTTGCTGCGTTATTTAAACTCTTTCCCAACAAGCCAGTATGACATATACCAATGGATTCCTTAGGTTTTTTTAGTTTCATATGATATGAAGTATCTTCACTTTAGCTTTACAATTGAGCCCACTACAACCTTTGAAAATCGAATAGCTGCCAGCCTGTCAGATTTTTAAGAAGTTAATTGAAAATCGCAAGTTGCATTAATGTGTTACAGAAATTAGTGGCGTTAACGTGTTATTGCGTTAACTTTGACAGCCCTAGTTTTTACAAACATGGACCACTGTGGCATGTACTTGCTCAAAGAACTTAGTTAAGGAAACATCCTGGTCATGGTTAAAAACAGTGTAGTTGGGGAACTAAAACAATTGGTTGAGGTTAGGGGAAGTTTGTCAATTGTCGCTGACTTGAACATGAGATACAGTGTGAATCCCAGTCCTGGTGTCCAAGTCATGTGCTTTGCACCCCCAACCACCCATTACTTTGCAGGTTAATAGAACATTGCATTCCCTGCACTGGAACAAGATGTTAACCAGATCACGGACCAATCAGTGAGGAGCTGCTGCAGCTAAGGGCGTGGCTGTTAGAAAGAATGCAAGTTTAAGGCACTTCAGCATTGGCTTCATTTCACAGACCAGTGGGCTACCTCCACGGTCTGTGAAATGAAGCCAATGCTGAAGTGCCTTAAACTTGCATTCTTTCTAACAGCCAGCAGGGGGCGACTCCTCTGGTTGCTAAAAGAAGTCTGATTGTATAGAAGTCTATGAGAAAATGAGCCTACTTCTCTCTTGATTTATTACCTCAGTAAACATTGTAAACATGAGTTTATGGTCTCAATCTCTAGTTTCAAGTCTTCTTCAATACAGCATGATGTTCATTTAGTAAATTATGGTACCATTTAGAGTCAGATAGACCATAAAGCAGGGGATGCTTTAGGGCGGGGCTACCTTGTGATTGACAGGTTACTACCAAGGCATTGTCCGGTCTGGGAGTTGTCTGCATTTTCGTCTTACAACTTTAACCCTTTCATAGTGTGTTTTAAGTTCATGAAAGTTAAGCTGCACCCTCTGGTGTCACTTCTGGTTGCAAATAACCAAGATGGCGACAGCCAAAATGCTGCACTCGAGGCTTCAAAACGGCAGTCCACAAACCAATGGGTGACGTCACGGTGACTACGTCCATTTCTTATATACTGTCCATGGAGACGACACAGAGAAGAGACTGTTGGTTCTAAACAACAATGGCGGCTCCTGAAGACGTTAGCATATATGCTGCAATAGCATCAGTTCTATCAGGACTGCAGAGTATTTCTTCATTGAAAGAAGAGCAAAAAAACGGCACTGCAGGCTTTCCTTGATGGAAACGATGTTTTTTGCTCTTCTCCCGACTCCGACTGGCTGAGTTCGATGGACAGATGGTTCATCCAATCACTTGGCAGGTATTTTTTGAAAGTGCAAAGTGTCCCTTTTCCAAACAGTTTCCAATGACGGCTTCTCAGTTGGTTCTGAGTAACAAACCATCTGACAGGTCAGGTTAACAAGATGTTGCCAGTAAATGTAATATTTATATTACGTCATCCAAAATGTATCTTTAAATGCAAAATAGCTGCATATAAACATCATTTATAGGAGATGGAGTTGACCCTGAAGGAAGTACAGAAGTTGTTCACATATAACACCTCTTTCTTTGGTTTTCAATATACTACAGATAAAGCTTTTTTTATGTTTTGAGTCTACACCTTTTAACAAATGCAGAGCAGAGGTGTCTTGTCAAAGCAGAAGACAGACCAGAGATGCACATGGTCATAGTTAGCAGTTTGACCAGAGTGGTTCTCTCCCCCTCATGTAGCCTATGTTAAACAGAGTTGACAAATTATTAGAATGCCTTTCAGTATAATGCGGTCCAAAACAACTCGATCCATAACTACAACCTCAGAAACAGCCCCTCTGACAATGCCCACAGCCACTGTGAAGCAAAATCATGTTTAACAAAATCTATCATTCATTCATACTAAAGGAATGTGAAGAGTCTGCCATACCAACCTTGGTGAGATGTCACAACCCTGCCGCATGAAAGCACCCAAAGAGAACCAAAGGGAGTTAAAGATCCCAAACTCATTGTTGGATTCGGTTGTCAGTGGCATCGCTCCGTCCTCTGGCTCCTCCAGCGTCCACTCATAGGGGCTGAATCTGGATACCTACAAAATAGTATTACCATTTATTGCTCCCTGTTGCCCCATACGTGCATGAAAGCACACATAATGCACACAAGCAATATCATATATGGACAAAAGCAAAAGTTTAAATGTACAGGAAGCATTGAAGGTCAAATTCTCGAGTCACCGCAGCCAGTCTGGCAGTCACATGATTTCTGAAGCAAGCCAGGTGTGTGAGATTGCTGCTTATTCAAAGCTAGCCGCTGCATAAAAGGGCCTGGGTTTCTCTCATGTGGTGGACAACACATTATCCAACCTTAAGCCTTGGACACACCAGGAACGTCAGGAGCGCGTGGCGGCTGCGTGGCGTGGTGGCTACGTGATTCACACGTCGGGCGTTCACACCAGCTGCATTTCAGCTGCTTGTCAGCTGCGTTTCTGCTGCTGCAGCTGCTGCTGTCAGCCCTTTCTTTCTACATAGTTTGCCTTTTAATGGCCATTTCATTTCATTATAAACATCATTTATATTTATTTTAGACTGAGAAAGGTTAAGAAACGTGTGGTAATTTGTAAATAATAGTAATAATCCACAATTAAAACTCTGTACTATATTCATTCATGGAGCTCTCCAAGTCACTGCATGTTCTACAACACTGTCGGGCACATATTTCAGAATAAAAGCCTTGTGTTAACAAATGAAGGAATTCTGTCTACAGAAAAAACGCTTGAGGGCTTTTATTTCTAAATGAAAGCAGGAAGTGTTGATTTAAACCCCATACTTTATCAATTCATGGAGCTCTCCAAGTCACTGCATGCTCCACAGCACTGACTGCTCATATTTCAGAATAAAAGCCCTGTGTTAACAAATGAAGGAATTCTGTCCACAAAAAAATGCTTGAGGGCTTTTATTTTGAAATGAAAGCAGAAAGTGTTGATTTAAAAATAAGTCTTTACTTTTTTTCCTCTCCGTAACATATTCTACAGATAGACATCAAAACGGTAGTAATGTAGCTGATATGATGTTAATATACTGTCAATAGATCACCTTCACTGTCTGTTGCTGCTGTGAGACGCGCGCAGCATGCGTCACGTGTCAAAAATAGGCGAGACCTCTATTCTCTAGAAGAGACACAGCTGAGACGCGCGCGTTAACACAAACACCGAAATAAAAAACATCAGGTAACGCAGCCGCCACTCGCTCCTGACGTTCCGGGTGTGTCCGGGCTGTTGATTTGAAAGGAGATAACTTAACAAAACACCTACAGTATACACATAAACACACTGACTTACCAGAAAGAGTACAACACTAACTCCTATGTAGGCAAAGACAATGCACATCCAGATCTCATAGGCCAGTGGGTCCAGGAAGGAGAAGACTCCTGGTTTTGATTTCTGCGGCTTCTTGATCATGATGGAGATTCCCAAAGACATGAAGGGTTTGGAGAAATCGATCACCTCTTCACGAACAAGAGTGATGGTCAGAGGAGCAACTGCTATATCTGCTTTCTGTTGGGGAGACAAAGACAGAGTGAGAGTGTTTGAAAGCATGATTTGTTCATTTTCTTTTGTCTGCCGCTCAAAAATTGTATCCGCCACTTTTGAAATCTCTGCGCTAAATGAAGAAATAACATTTTAGATCTGATGTCATTCAATGTTCGATCTATTTTACAGTAAAAACATAATATACATGGTAAATTACATTGTTCAAATTACACCATAGCTTCCGGGGAAGCCCTATTTTTGGGGGGTGGGAGGGTACTGTAGCCAAAAGATAATCAGGTCATAATCAGGTCATAATTCACACATATTTTCTATGTGAAAAAAATAGCATTTGGTCGAAAAACAAGATTTTGCATAGGACCCTCAAAAAGTTAGGACCGGCCCTGCTAGCTGCTCCTAAAGTTGGAGGAGCAGCTAGCAGGGCCCTGTGATGAGTAGAGACGCAGCATGTTGGTACGGAAAAAAAAAATGTATTGCACCCGTATTACCCAAAGAGGATGAAGAGAGGAGGAAGTAGGTAAAAGAGTGGTTAACATTAGTAACATGACTTGAGCAGTTGCAGTTTTGACTCCTCATAATTAACGTAACGTTATCGTCAGCTCATCACTGTAATTGCAAACGTCGGCTGCCGGCTCGTTACCGTTACCGTTAACATCAAACAGTCTAACGTTAGCTAACTGTAACGTTAATACTAGAACGATTACCTCATGGACTTGGGAATAATTCCCCGTTGATGCTCCAGCTGTCCTGAGATCAGAGGCCGGCGGTATATGTATGTTATGTGTGTGTCTGTGTATGTGCGGGACGGATCGGGCGCCTACAGTGTGTGTGCGTGTGTGTATTTATGTTGTCAAGTTTAATAATAACGGTGCGCTACACAAAACGTGCAGTCATTTTCATTGCCGTTCATTCTAATGTAACAGGTATTGTTTTCCCTGCCTGCCAAAGTGGCGGGTGGCCTGATGATTTTATCTGTTACTGCCAACAATTTACCTGCATTTGGCGGGTGGCGGGTGGCGGGTGATAATTTCAGACCCTGGATATCGTACATACGTACATACGGGCTCTGGGGCTAAAGCTGCAGCCTCTTCCTGCTGCTCTGTGAGGCCTATGGAAGGAGGCTGAGTATGCGTCATATCTTTGGGGTACAACACATGCGCTGTAAAATCTGGTCTGCCCTCGCCGAAATCAAACCAATCGCAGCACACGGCCGCAGCTTCAGTCACACTGCGCATGTGTCATACCCCCAGAGCCATGTCCGTCCGTGACCCAGCCTCCTTCTATAGGCCTTGCTGCTCTGTGTCGGAGCTCCACACACATCAACACACACAGCGCAGTCAGTGAACAGCTGATCAGAGAGGCAGCAGGAGACGAGTTGACGCTATGCTCGTTGCTGTAAGTTAAAATAAAACTTGTGTAAAGTGTAAAACCAAGATACGTTATTAAACCTGTTCAACAAGCTGAAACAGGATGAAACGGTTAAACATGGAGGAAAGCAACGTTTCAATCTGCTCTGTCAGCAGTCTCTCATCCTCCCCTGCTGTTCACACAAGCAGAGCACGTTAGCTCGGCGGCTAACAGCTAAGTATAGTATGTTTCAAGACAGGTCGGGTAGGTTGCCAACATCACCGCAGACCCATGGCGCCTTTTACGTGGGCCGAGCCCGCCCTGGGGGCACGACGCGGTTGGGGCGCACTGAAAACAGTCGTATCGGTGCATCCCTATCTTGAACTAATTACCTGATCGACCATCCACCGAGTGTATTAATATCAGTGCCACCGAACCACCTTGCTATTACACTTTTCAGTACCTATTTCAGTGACCTAACCACCAGATGTACGTCACTTACCCAATCCTATCACCATTATCTAACCACTGGATTAACTGGCACTTACCCAGTTTACCTAACCCATTTCACTGATTTACCACCTCATTTAAGGAAGTTAAATACGAACCCAACTGTCTCTCAGTTGCCACGGTGCCTTAACCCCTACTCTATCCAACCCAAGTCATCTAACCCTAACCAACGTATTCTGGGTAACCAATACATTTACCTAACTCCCTCTAACCCTGCAACAAGTCCATGACATTTACCCAATTTACCTATTTAGCCTATCTAGGATAATATATTATTTACATATTACCACCAATCTAATCCACATAACCACCTAACTATTTCACTATTCCCCCTCAGTAAATTTAGGAGGTGCTCTGACTGGAATTCGAAAACCCTAATCTTCCCGTTGCCAAGCGTCAACCTCTGTCTTTGACCCCAACAAGCTACTTCTCCAACCCTAACCATTTAGACATCCCCCATTTTACCCAAACGTCTACATATTTCACATATTACCACCAATCTAATCCCCCAAACCACCTTCCTCTTACACTTTTCACCACTTTGTTTTCATGTCATGTCAGGAACCCGGCCTTGCCAGTCAGGTTCCAGACCAACATGGGACTAGGTAACAATCCAAACCTGGTCCAAATTTGGTTAATGATGTCAGGGTGCAGCTGGAGTGAAATCTCTCTTGGAAATGACATCAGCCAAAGGAGGAACTCAGAACACCTAAGGTTCACCAGAACCCACATCCCTAACTGCTGCTTTCAACATTAGAAAAACGGACTTTTCATGAAACATTATATTATTGTATGTGTTTGAAATCTTACCCCATACACCAGCTCTCCGACCATACCATTCCAGATCTTGGTTTCTGCATCTCGTGCTCCGTATTTGCCATCTCCCACAATCCTTAGCTGGTAGCGTATACCACAGTGCTTTGCAATCTCTGTGGCCAGGTCAACGCAGTAACCTAGCATCAGTCAAAAAAACAACCACAAAACACACATGCACAGAGGGACACATCAGCATGGTTAGAGTACAGACTACAATGTGGAATATTAATAGCCTGATTAAGCAGGCTTGTGATGGGGCACAGTCATTAGAGCGTGATACCCTCCTTCTAAAAAACATTAGACGTGAGCCTGCACATCAGTCTCGCCCATTTTTTGTCACGACATACAGTACTCATGCTGAACAGATCAAACGCATAGTTAACAACAACTGGACCTTCATTCAGAGCGACACTGTGTTGAGTCGAGTTTTTCCTGAACCCCCCCTATTGTTTATTTTAGACGCGCCCCTACTTTTCGGGACAGGCTCATGCATTCATATCTTCCAGCAGAGAAAAAAGGTACTTGGCTGACCGAGCCGTGTGGCACCTTTAAAAGCATGCATTGCCCTCACTTTGAAAATGTGATGCAAACTAAATATTTTGCTGCCATTAACTCAGATAAAACCTATAAATAAACAAAGTGATTTTATTAACTGGAATACCACCTTTGTCATAAACCTCCTGTCTTGTCCATGTGAGGAGGGCTTTTTCTACATAGGCCGCACAAAAAGACGCCAGAGAGCATAAATATGCCATCAGATTCAGGAATCGCGACCCCCCCCTGCCCCCCCGTTTCTGTGTCATCACCTTGATATTTTGTTACATTTTGTAATATTATGATGATCATGTGACTGCCTCCCATTGGTTGTTGATACCATATAGGTAAGGCCACATCCGCCTTGTCTGTTTGTTTGTAAGCCCTGACGAAGACCTACAGTGATCCAAACATGTTGGCTTTTTAAATGATTTAGCCACGACAATAAAGGCTTTTATATATATTCTCTTCCTCTTTGCTACGTTTTTGATATTTTGGAGAGCCTGGATTGCCTTCCTGTATATTCTGTGTATTTTTGTATGATAATATACAGCTGTATGATGGTGCTACATTAGAGTGTGGCAGTATCATTGTGTGTTATTTGGGGAGAGATCTGTACATAGGACTGGAAAAAAAATGCCTGTAGAGTGACTGTAGAGCCCCTTCTGGGGCTTTAATAAACTCAATCAAATTAAGAATTAAACACAAACACACACAATACAGTATATAAACATACCTTCATAACGGTCATTGTCTTGAAACAGCTCAGCGTTCTTCTTCAGCATCACATAGGGGGCTTCCTACACACACACACACACACACACACACACACACACACACACACACACACACACACACACACACACACACACACACAGTTATTCCTGTGTGATAATGACATTCTTTGCTGTATTATGATGCATTTTCCATATTTCCAATGTGACTAATGTTACTCATTCTCAGTTATATCAATACACTGAACTTTAGAAACAAGTTGGGAGTCCATTGTCTCCTTATGTTGGATACTGTATATTCCAGTGCTTTAAGGTTTGTTACAAACTGTAGAGCCCTCACTCATCACTGGATATTGTACTACAAAGTAAATACGTCGGCTTAGCCATTGGTATGTTTTTATCTATAAGGCCATTCTGAGTAGACTCCCCTGTTATTTATCGGTCTTTCTAACAAGAAAACATGGCAATTATGGGCTACGGTCTCAGGACACGATGGTTATGACTGTTCCCAGAGTTCAGACTGAGTTGGGAAAGAAGGCCTTTATGTTTTCTGCACCATCTGCATGGAATAGCCTGCTAAATGAACTTAAACTCCAGGACCTAGTCACTCTAAATGAATTTAAAGGCATGGTGAAATCTATAGAAACGGACTGTATCGATAATTGTACTTGTTTCGATTGAAAAAGGATTATATGGCTTCCCTGCACTTTTACGGTACGGCTCCTTTGAGCTGATGTTTTTTTAATGTGTGTGTATGAAACCTTTTGTACTGCTGCCATTCTCGGCCAGGTCGCTCTTGAAAAAGAGATTTTAATCTCAGTGGGTCTAACCTGGTTAAATAAAGGTTAATGAAAAATGTTACAACATGTATAAAAAATGAACTACTGATATGTTACATAAAAAGTAAACAATTAAATGAAATAAATGTAAATTTCAAATTAAAAGTACAACTTCATGTTTGAAATTTCGGTTGCATTAGGAACGAGGGACTTCATCAATATTCTTTCTCTGCCAGAGGCGTGTTGAAACACCTCCCAGAAGGCAGCAGTTCAAACTGTTCAGAAGAGTTTTCCTCTTTTCTCTTATTCCCTTTATGCAAAGACGGTTCAGAGAAGACGAGACGAGAAACAGTCGGGCTCATGTCTGAGCTCTGTTTGTACTAAAATCATCTCAACAGCTTGTATCAGGTACCTTTACTTGTTTCCACTGTTCCACATTATTGGGAGTTTTTTCAGTTGTCTTGTCATTCATTTGTTTATTACCAGTATAGTGGTGACGATGACCGTCTTGTTTTCCATTCCCATGGTGTCGTTGGGGTAGAGGTCAGACTTTGTCACCACCATTTTATCCACCTCATTCCAGTAGCCAATCTAAGAGCACACACATAGAGGTTACGTCACATACTGCAGCTCCATGCTGTAATGGCATTCATGACAGCAAACTGATGCTGCAGTTACCTTAATGGGTCCGTTGTTCTTCAGCTCCATGACCGTCACTGAGTAGTTGATTCTCTTCCCGTACTGGTCAAACTGAATGTTCCCTGTTAAACCGTCTACACGCACCTACACACACATTCACACAACACACACACATATTCATGCTTTTATTGAAGTTCCCACACAAACATATTTAAGATGTTTTCTACTTGAAATGTGTAGTGAAAGTATTAACACAACAGCATTATAATTATTACATTACAGAAACCTCCCTGCATCTCAATGAGCAAATAAACAACAACAACAACAACAACCATAGTTTACGTATAAAAAAGCCCCTTTTGGTTTATCAGACACTAAAATCCTGGACAGAAGTTTATAATGCTATGAGACAGGATTTTACACAGGCTGTATTCCAAAATGCATACTATACTAGTAGTAGTATGCATTATGTGAACAAAAGCTAAATCTCCAGTATGCCAACAATACCCGGATGTCGTACTGATTTGGAAAAAATCTCCAGTATGCTTCGGACCAGTCTACCTCGCCTACTGTGTCCCCCAATGCAAAGCGCTGGACCGCTTCAGGCTACGGGTATAAAAACAGCAGCCAAAAACGGCACATTTTTTACATTTTTCATAGCGATTTCATCACTAAATTCAGTTCTGAAGAGGAGAGGGAAGAGGAGAGGGGAAAGGAGAGAGAAGAGGAGAGGTAAGAGGAGAGAAGAGGAGAGGGAAGAGGAGAGAGAAGAGGAGAGAGAAGAGGAGCGGGAAGAGGAGAGAGAAGAGGAGAGAGAAGAGGAGAGGGAAGAGGAGAGGGAAGAGGAGAGGGGAAAGGAGAGAGAAGAGGAGAGGGAAGAGGAGAGAGAAGAGGAGAGAGGAGAGGAGAGGAGAGAGAAGAGGAGAGGAAAGAGGAGAGGGAAGAGGAGAGAGAAGAGGAGAGCAGAGGAGAGGAAAGAGGAGAGAGAACAGGAGAGGAAAGAGGAGAGGGAAGAGGAGAGGAGAGGAGAGGGAAGAGGAGAGAGTAGAGGAGAGGAGAGAAGAGGAGAGAGAAGAGGAGAAAGAAGAGGAGAAAGAAGAGGAGAGAGAAGATGAGATAGGAGAGGAGAGGGAATAGGAGAGAGGAGAGGAGAGGGAAAGAGCCTCCTCTGATGGGGCAGAGAGATTCCTGCTGAGACTTGCTTGAGTTGCTGGAACTGAAAAAGCAGTTTGAGTAACGTAAATGTTGAGGATCAATGTTTTATATTTCCCGTCTCCCCTCGTTGATGATCCTGTTTTTCTCACTTCATTATGAGCTGTTAGAATAACTAGTTTAAACCTGCAGTATCTTATAAAGTAAAAAAGCAGAACATAACAACAGTTATATTTTTCGATAATATTGTAATAATGGTACCAGTTTGTTTTGTTGTCCAGTGCTTTAAGAGCTGTTTTAAAGGCTAAAGCCTTGTTTAGCATACTGCAAATACATCGCTTTAACCGTCACATACTGCATACTACTGAAGAACGCAGTATGCAGTATGTACTGTATACTGCATACTGCGTTCCTCAGTAGTATGTCGTAGGCTGTTTCCAATACAGCCATAGTTTCTGACTCGGCAGCCATGTTGAGACCAGTTGAGGAAATACCAAGCACCGCCCAACAGCTGGAGCAAACTTTATCATGTTACAGCTAAACAGTACACTACAAGATGTTTCTGGAAACATCTGAGGAGAGAAATAGTCATTACAGTAACAGAATATTGATTCATATTTGATCAGCGCTGCCTAGTTTGACCGTTTGATTGGAGTTCAGGAGCTTTATCAGCAGTGATTGACAGCTGCTGTAGAGACTCCTCTGATTGGTTCCTCCGGTCTGTGAAATCTTGCAATCAGGATATAGTGACCGTTTTATAAAAATAACTTTTTTTAATCACATTTTCTCAAAGTGACCAACTGCAGCATTAATCCCAGTACATAATATGTATATTTTGCTGTTGTGAATCATAATTATGTTTTGAAAGGTGCTATATAAATATTATTATTATTATTATTATTATTATTATTATTATTATTATTATCATCATCTTTTATAGAATGGGTCAGTGTATCTCCCGTCTTAGTGCGGAGGGTTTAATCGATGGTTACCTGTTTGAGGGCACGTTCGATCTCCACCCCCTGTGCCCAGGGAACTGCTGGATTGGCCAGACAGTCCCCGCTGTTGCCACGACGACTCATGTCTATTCTCTGCTTGTGAAGGAAGCGGAACGCCTCAGTCATCACGTGGACAGCATCATAGGTGAGGGCTGAGGTATACTGAAAGACACAGAAACATTATCACCTCAATAAGCTGCTGCGTTCTGAAAGCTTTCATCCAGCGTGGCTACCGCGACCTCTCTGGCAGCGCGCTATTACAAAAACATGTTGAATGAACAAAAGTCCAACTCACAAGTCAAGATCACGACCGTTCCAAACATAAAAGGCACTATTTTAATCATAAGCACATCTGCCATTTTAGTTCATGCATGTGCAGCAGCGTCAAGTGCAAAGGGCTGGGGGGGGCGGGGGGGGAAACACAGATCGAAGGGTGTGGTGATTAATAAATATGCACTTAGCCAGTCACATCACTGGCTGTGAAACAGCAGAACCGACCACAGGGACACACGATAACGACAAGATCTCAATGAAGAGGAAATCCTGTTGTCCTGATTAGGGATGTCACGATACCAGAAATCTAGTAGTCGATACCAATACCAGTGCATTTCCACGATTCTCAATACCATATTCCATACCACGGTAAAAACAAAACAACAACAACAACAATAAATCCCATGTAATTCAACACGTACTCTTTTATTAAAAACATTTGAACATTACAAAAAACAGAGGCATGTAGCCTTTAAGTAATTAATAAAAATAATTGTCCCATTTTGTTCATTTAGGCGTATCAGCGGCATGTTATCAATCGATAGTCAGACGACGGACGCTACATACTGACCGGGAATGCATCTGGTCCGTCAGCTCAGAGTAGCAGGAGTAGGAGCAGAAGGATTTATTGTCGAAGCGAAAAGCAAACGCACCTATTTGGCAATATTTCACGTTTAATCTCAACGCTATTAGGGAACCAGAACGTTAATGAGGTAATCGCCGCGAGGCGGATGGAGCTGTCACAGCCGGTGTGCATGGAGCAGCGGCGCCAGGTAGACCCCCGCAGCGGAGCACCGAAGCAAAAGCTCTACCGGAGAGGCCAGACACACCGCCACCCGATAGTTAAGATCATAGTCAGCGCTCTGCACATCTTTCTTGTAAAATGTCCGGTGTTTTCACAATTTTATTAACCGGTAGGAAGATTTTCCTCACTGTCACATCCCTACCAATGACCATTACAGGCATCGTACGGTACCTTCGGTACTGTAGAAAAGTACCGTCACTTTTTTAGAATTTTGGCATTGACTTAGTACCAAAGTATCGGTTCTCGTGACATCCCTAGGTGTAGCAGTTAATATAATCAAATCAGCCATATTATTTCATGTTGTAAATGGTTACATAATATCTTTAAATGTGACAACACGGTCTGCTTCTTGATGCATTCCAAGAATAAATCATGAACCTCTGATTTTTGTTTAAAGGTCCCATATTATAAAAAAGTGAGATTTTCATGTTTTTTTATTATAAAGCAGGCTTCAGTCCTATATAAATACTGTGAAAGTATTGAAACGCTTAATCCTAATCTTAAGGGAAATACACACAGCCCGTATTCAGAAACTCTGCATTTGAAACAAGCTGTCAGGATTTCTGTTCATTTGTGATGTCACGAATATACAATATTTAGACCCTTTACACAGATTTAAACGTAAACATTCTAAATGTGTCCCAGTTTATTCCTGGTTGCAGTGTATTTGAATGTCAGCTGACAGGAAGTACACATAGACCCAAGCTGTTGCCTAGCAACACAATTCAGTTGCAGTTTCGTCGCAATTCCGTCAAAATGCGCTAAAACAGAGCGTTTAAGACAGAGGATAAATACAGGCATATTCAGGCCGACAGGATGAGGAAAATATAGTTTTTTTTATAACATTACAGCATGTAAACATGTTCTAGTAGAAACACAAAATACAAGTATGATCCTCGAAATTAGCATAATATGAGACCTTTAAATTGGAAAAGTGGCTGTGACGCACAGGATTAATGAGCCACGGTAATCCAAAGTCTCCCGGACAGGCAGAATGCTGAGCTCTAAACGGAGCCGTGTGATGTGTGTAGAGGTGTGCGTGGTTATTCTGTAGCAGACTGGTGGCCTGTGCAAACACAGTGGACGGCGTTGCGTAATGGACCTGTGCTCTGGCGTGGCACTTCTAAAATCAGATATGCTGCAGATTGATCAACATTTGTGTCGTGCTGCCTTCGGATGGCTTTTATGGAGGGATTTAAGGTACCGAAGCTTTTCATGCGACAGACACTGTAAGAATCACCCATATTCATTTTGTAAATACATGCAGACTGATGTACCCACATTGCTGCTTTAATCACATTAAAAGGTTCATTTTTGATACCAGTATAAACACATCTACTGGCTGGACAGTGTTCGGTTAAACTGGTCTATCTGCATTTCGAGCATCATTCTATCACTGCTGTGATTTGCTCCTATATTTAGTTTGCTCTTGTTGATAAAATCATCAAAGTGGCAACAGCGTTCCGTTGTGCCAGAAATAGGTGTGGTTCTGAGACATCTATTCTAAGCAGCCTGAGACCCAGTTTTTGTTGGTCGTTGCAGCGCCACAAAATGATGGCCCAGAAAGTACTTCATATCATGTCTAAAACATGTAAAATTAGATTTTTAAAGGTCCCATATCGTGCTCATTTTCAGGTTCATTCTTTTATTTTGTGGTTCTAATAGAACATGTTAACATGATGTAATGTTAAAAAAAAAACTTTATTTTCCCCGTACAGTCTGCCTGAATATACCTGTATTTACTCTCTGTGTGAAACACTCCGTTTTAGTACATTTCAATGGAATTGCAACGGAATTGCGTTGCTAGGCAACAGATTGGACCCATGTTTACTTCCTGTCAGCTGATGTTATTTACATACACTGCAACAGGAAATAAACTGGGACCCATTTAGAATGTTTATATTTAAAAATGTGAAATGGTGTAAATATTGTAGATCAGTGACATCACAAATGGACAGAAATCCTAACGGCTTGTTTCAAACGCTCAGTGTCTGAATAGGGGCTGTGTGTATTTCTCCGTATATTGAGCGTTTCGATACTTTCACAGTACTTATATAGAACTTAAACCTGCTTTATAATATAAAAGCCATGAAAATGTCACTTTTTACAATATGGGACCTTTAAAGTCAATATTAGCATGAATATGCTACTATGATCTTTGGACTAGCTCCAGCTAATCTGAATCCTCCTCACACAGCATCTTTCTTTCCTGGAACAATTTTAAAGTAATTCAAACTAGCCTATGAACTCGTGTTGAATGTGCACATCTTACCCTGATCCGTGCATCAGCTCCGGGATACTCCTTCTCTTCCAAAGCCTCCCATCGCTGGTCAAACTTTGCCACCACAGGATCATCAAAATCTACTATCTGAAACCCAGACACATTTGCACCTCCATACTGGATTTTAGAGAGGTCGCCATCTACGAAACCCTGGATCAAAAACAACAGAAAACGTATTTCAGTTGGTGAAATATACTTAGCCACGAGTTTGTGTGCTCCGACTGACTGGAGGCAGATCAGCTAAAGAACAACCAACAAAGCGAGCTTGTGAATAGAATATGGCTTGCTACGCTAACATCAGCTAATCAGGCTGCTAAATCCCGGCCAGTCCATGCCTGCTGAGTCACGATAACCTAGCGACAGCATGTGCTTTATGTGCAATGGAATGGAATGGATCTTTAATGGTAATTTTCTGATGTATTTACCCACCTTGGTCTCATTACAGAAAAATATCCTAACTGCTTGTCCTATTTAACTTACCTAAGAAAGATAGGAAGAATCCTCTCTTCCTATTACAGAAGCAATTCCTAAAGTCATTGCTGTGTTCTATATTATCTCAGACCTCCTATCTTATCTTATCTTAAGAAATCCTGACTAGAACTTAGATTCTTCAATCAGCACTCATCCTTTCATGCCTGTATCTTTGATTAGAATGAGACTGCCTCTATGATTTCATAGGCTGCAAGCCATAATATCAGCGACGACTCTCACTTGTCACTAACTAGCTTTGTTATCTTGGACAAAAAAAGATGGGCGTTCAATTTTTGCTACGAGAAGTTGGAGGCACTAATCGTATCCTTGCAGTAGAGAAAACTCCACCTTTTAATTATTAATAAAAGAGTTGTCTTGACAGTTGATACCCATTAATACATGGTCCGGGAAATCTATAGCATCATCATATGGTTTGAGTATCCCTTCTATCATTATATTTCAGTGTTGTGTTGTTCCCCATCTTCCCAGTGCCAGTGCCAAGCAGACCTTACTAACAGTGCTGCTGTCATTTTTAGCGGTTATTTCTAATTCAGGACTTGGTCTATGCCGTCCTAACTTAGGATTCCTAACTTGGGAAGTTAATGCCGGGATCAGACTACATTATATTTTTGTCTTTGACGATGGTCACCATGTCAGATCTAACGATCACAGCCGTGCCATAAACTCTTGCAGTGTCTTGGTCGGGTGACTGGCAAGACTACACGTTTGACCACGACCAATCACGGCACGTCGTATTCCACGATCATGCGCGAGTTCAGACGTCATCGGGGAGGCGGTTGAAGCAACTGGCAATCATGGCAACAGAAGCATTGTGTGTGATGCTGGCGGTCTGGTGTTGCAAAAAGAAAAAGAAAAGAAAGAAAAAGCGGTTGTGGATGCGCTCCTGGGTGGCACAGAGAGGACGGTATAGGCTGTCCATACTTCAGTCAGTTTGGTTGTCCCACCTGACGGCAGCAAACTCGGCATCCCTCTCCTCCTTACCGCCACGTTTGTTTATTACCAAGTGACCTGACTGCGACTGCGCGCTGGAGAGAGCACCTGATCGGTCAACGCAAAGGAACACGTTGTTGGAGATGTCACACTAGGCATGTCAAGACGAAAAATTCGGACAGGCTAGACTTTTCCCCGGGGTGTCGTGGGGCGTCCCAGACGTGGCGTCGGTTGTCGTGTGCTATGACACACTACACGAGATAAGAGGATCGATTTTTGAACACGACACTCATTTATCGTTCCCGATCCCCTACGACGGCCGTGTCGGGCTGTAATCAGGCTGATATCGTGTAGTCTGAACCGGGCATAAGAAGCTTCTGTAAATGGGTAATTCCTATCCTAAGATATGATAGGATTGTTTCCTAAATGTAGTTATAGGAAACATGTTTCTGTAATACCAAACATCCTAAATGTCATCCTAAACTGAGCTAAGATAGGAATTCAGACTTAGGAAGTTTCTTTAATGAGGCCCCTGCTCACAATCCACTTAGAATAGGCTTTTGGACCGTGAGCCACTCAGGGACCGCTGCTCTACTGTATACTGTATATACCTGTGCCAGTCAGCCAGCAGTAACCCACAGATCATCTTTGCTGATTTTTGCAGCTATTTCTGCCGGCCTGATATACATTTGTAAATGTGCGGCCTGCCTGGTTACTTGCCCTCCTTTTGCAGCTTGTTTGGATGCCAGTCAATGACTGAAATATCTCAATATATATCACTACATATCTTCATTAATCAGAAATACATAGCAGCGTTTGGACGGTGACTCACCAAGTTAGCGATGATATAGTGGTATCCCTTCACGTGCCTGCCTATGGTGATCACCTGATGGGAAAAGAATACAAGCTGTGTCAGTGTGGTAAATGGACCGGTTTCTATTCTCCGGCCACTCAAAGAGCTTTACACTACATCAATACTATAAAACTGTTATACTGCTATAAAAACTGTTATGAAAATCAAATGCATTGCTGTGTTTTTTAAACATTTGCCGGTCTATCGTTGCTGTGAAATGAGAAAGTTTGTGACCCAGCCGCCTTTGTTGAGCTCAGTTGAGGAAATACCAAGCACCGCCCACCAGCCGGAGCAAACTTTCTCATTTTACAGCTAAACAGTACACTACAAGATGTTTCTGGAAACAATTGAGGAGAGAAATAGACATTACAGTATCAGAATATTAATTCATATTTGATCAGCGCTGCCTAGTTTGACAGTTTGATCAGAATTCAGGAGCTTCACCATCAGTGACTCACAGCTGCTTTAGAGACTCCTCGGCTCTGATTGGTTGTTTTCCTCCGGTCTGTGAAATCCTGCACATATGCTGTGTGGAGCAGCGGAGGACACCAGAGGAACATGATTTTCTGTCTCATGTACTACTTACTGTCAGGATAGAGTGACAGTTTAAAAGTTGTTTCTATTAATGTTTCCAGCTGTAGCTCTAAAGTTACTACAAGGAGCTGGTTATGAAACAGTCTCAATGGAATACTGAAGCCTCTATACGACCTACATAAGCAAACGAGACCATCAGCGAGAAGAAAGCCTGTCATTGGGTCCGTTTCCCCGAGACATCAGAAGAAATGATTTAGGTTTTGTTATTACCACCGCCAAGGCCGAAGGCCTAGAAGGAGGTTATGTTTTCACCGGCGTTGGTTTGTTGGTTTGTTGATTTCAACACAAAATTAAAGTTCCTTGTAGTAACTCAAAGGTCAGCGTGCTTGGCCATCTTGAAGAATGTTAGTGGAGTCTGAGCAAATGCTCGACCCAATAATTCCATTTTATCATTTTATCAAATCAGAATCCAGCACCTCATCCGCTGATCAAACCCAAACAATTTTACACACGTCACACAGAATCATAGACAAATGACCTTTGGCTGTGTAAGGACACAGGCTCAACTGAAAGCATATTGAGCCTTCTAAGTGAATGTTTTGCTCGTTGTTAACAAAAAGGAGTCGAGAAAAATAGAGATTCTGTGAGAGATTCATTAGCCTTAGGGCTTAGCGAAGTGGCTATTTTATCTACCTGGAACCTGATCAAAAATGAAACCAGCAATGAGAATTCCTACCTTTATATATGAACTCGGAAAAAAAAGTTTGGAAATTTGTATTTGGTGGTTTATTTCTCTGTTGTTACAATGCTAATTTTATTTTACATCATTGGAAAGCCTGTTTATTTACCTTCACAATGATGTCCAACTTGTAAGGATCATGCATTTGTGGGATGAGCAGCTCAGCTGATTATGTGGGTAGTGCCAAAGTAAAATTTGACAAAATTCTCTGCCAATGGTAAACAGTGTATTCTCCTGTTGGTATTGACTCTTGTTTTGAGTTGCTGCTGTGCTGCTCATCCCACAAATGCATGATCCTTACAAGTTGGACATCATTGTGAAGGTAAATAAACAGGCTTTCCAACAATGTAAAATACAATGACCATTAGCATTGTAACAACAGAGAAATAATCCACCAAACACAAATTTCCAAACTTTTTTTTCCAAGTTTAGTACAAAAGCACATTCCATTGCAGGGAAATACAATGTGCTCTGAACAACAACAAAAAAGCACAGTAAATGCATTGTGTACAGATGCTAACAAACAGGTATTTAAAAAATATAACTAACCAAATATAAAAAAAACTAAAAACAAGGAAGATTTAAAGTCTGCTTTTAAATGCCATATAATTCAATATGGCAGAGTATTCCTGCAAAGTCTGTGCCAGATGACCAGAAGACATCCGGGAGGATGGATCGGTAACATGTTCAAAGGGTAGAAGAAGCTTTCTTGTTAATGGATGGACATTATTAATTATGTTAGTAGCAGTAGCAGTAGTAGTAGTAATGGTAGTGGTGGTGAAAAGACTGGAATCAACCTGTTCCATGATGTCTTTGACTTTGTCCTGTTCACAGTCCAGGATTATTCGTCGCTCCTTACGGATCTCCAGGTCCTAAAAAACAGAAAAGTATTCCAAAGTCCTTAATATTGTGCAGGCCTGCAACCTGAAACATAGCTCTGAAAACACAGAGTGGTATCTCACAGAGGCACGGTGTGGTTCCTTCCTCACCTGCACCACTTTGGTATTTTGGTGGCTGGCTGTGGGAGGAGAGGTGCAGTAGAGAGTGAGTCATCCAGCTGCACGCTACATAGTGCCCGCGACCTTAGGCCAGGTCAAAGCTGTACCCAATTAGAGTGACTATTTCTTTTTCACTTAATCGGTAGGTACTGTAAATGCACCAATGTAGACCTCAACAAAACCACAGAAACCATTAAAGGGATTGTTTGTAACTTCTTACACGTATAAATCATTGCGGGTCGGTGTCCCATGCGCGCTCACGTGTGTCTACGCTGTTCAGACTCAGACTCCAACACAAACTACACGGAAGCACCAAAACCACAAAGTTGTATCTAGTGAAGCCCGTCTGTTGAACTAAGGAGTCTCTGCTGTACTCTGCTCCTCTGCCTGCCTTCACTCACACACCGCGCTCGTTCTCACTCGCTCTTTCGCTTCACTCTTACATGCATGCCTGCACACTCCACACTGCAGAAGAGTTAGTTTAGCTCTGAGAATATCTAGTGAATGTACAGTGGACGTTTGTACAGAAATAACTGCTGCAGCTCCTCCAGACCAACAGAGGTTTCCCGTGTCTTGTGAAGTGACGGGGCTCCGCAGAGAGAAACATTATCGTCTCCGACCAAGACTCCGGTGTCTCCCCTGTTCCCTCCGGCCGCGGATGGGAGACTGAGGCAGGAAAAGCCAACACTAGGATCAGCTTTGATTCATGGAGAGACCTTCGTCTGGTCTGCTAACATTGAATTTCCCTTGGGATTAATAAAGTTACTATCTATCTATCTATCTATCTATCTATCTATCTATCTATCTATCTATCCATCAATCTATCTATTTATTACTGACAAGCAGCTGAAATATAGTTATATTGTGGTTTTAGCTGACGTGTGTCGCCTCACTGTTTTGAGCGATGCTCGTTCATGTCAATGTAGAGCGAGCACAAGCGCGAGCGCAAGCAACAAGACGCTGACTTTCGTTGACTTAATGGCCACTGGTATCGCTGTTAACAAGCAATTTCTGATTCTTACAAACAGTCCCTTTAAAGGTCACATATTATACTCCATTTAAACTAGTTATTATAGGTCTCAGACACCTCCAAACCATGTCTCTGAAGTTTTTTTTTCAAAAAAACAATCAGATCATGCATTCCAGCATGTCTCTATAACCTCTGTTTCAGCCCATTTCCAAAAGTGCTGATTTCTGTGTCTGTAGCCTCTGTCTCCTCCCACTCTGCTCTGATTGGTCAGCGTTTTCTGTCAATCAAACGTCCTCAACAACACAGCCTCACCCTCCCCGCCCCCCTCGCGGCCTGAGAGGAGTGGAGAGAGAGGAGCTAGAATAGAGCTTATAAACCACTTTAAAGTTTATAAACCAGAAACTTCACCCAGCGCACGTTACCGGAGGAATCTGATCAGAAATCGGCGACACATGATGAACATCTGCGGTCCAGATTCCAGGTTTTCCTGACGTTTCTCTCAGGTAAATAATACTATTTATAGCTCTGTTGGTTAGCTCAGTGTTTACCTCATGCATCAACTCTGTAAACCGTAAACATACACTCTGTTTTACGTCTGTCTTTACAGATCCATCTGTGAGAAATGACCGACAGAATCATCCCAGAGGAGAGCAGACAGCTGAGAGCAGATGGCTCTGTTTACATGGAGATACAGAGCTAACCCGTTAGCATGTAGCTACATGCTAACGGGTTAGCTACATGCTACCGCTATGACACGGTGTGTAAACACAGCGACCATCAGGGTGGAAAATAGAAGATGTGAAACAGTAGTCAGTTCATTATTTCTGCTAAAAGATAAATGTATGGAAGATCAGAGTAATGGTATATTATTTACAGTAGTAGCTGTCTCTGTGTTACCATGACTACAGACCACCGGAGCTTAGCTTACCATAGTTTACCAGAGCTGAAGACTTTCTCCTGTACCATGTTAACTTAACTGCAGGTGAGATGATTACAAATGCTGTGAATAATTAATATTGTCATCTGTCAACTCAAATAAAGTTTGACTGTGAAACAGAAATGTGTTGTGTTGCTTACAAGTCACTATTTACTACCTGTATTCTGCTACATGCATGACATCAAATATATATAATATATAAATATCATCTGTTTAAACAGTGTAATTACATAAAGCCTTTGTGAAAGAACATGTTATATTTAGATGATGGGAGTACATGAAGCCTGTTCTGCTGGTTCTTGCAGACTAACTGTAGGAGCTACTTTGCTCAAGTTCGGTTGAGGAGGAGAGACAGTGACGCGCTGTGGGGCGGGGTCAGCTACTGAAGGTTCTCTCTGGTTCGACCAGGAAACCCTCACGTGGCTTGCATTCTCTAATGACGTCAGAATACAAGGAAAAAAGCGATTTTTTTTTCTGCACCCATTTCCGGACAAACGGAGGAGGAGAAAAAGAGAGAGGATGGTCTTTTATGATACTATGGTGGCCTGTAGACACACTGGGGACAGATATTGATGTTTAAAAGACATGGAAAAGTGCATTTTGCATAATAGGTGACCTTTAACTCCCCCCTTCTCGTTCTATGTAATGACCGTTAGTAGGTTCTTTGGTGGGTAATTAACAAGTGTATAACTTTTCAACGACACTGTCTCTATTTTCCCTATAGCTAGCACCAATTACATTTCCCCAAAACCTAAAATGAAATAAGATAAGACCGGGTGCGTAAAAGCATGGCACCAAGATTCCACATGATGAAACGCTTGTTTTCTGATCTCAGAGTACATTGTGATACTGCAGCACATGGGGGTGGTAATATTTAGCATTATCATTATTATCATTATTGTGGAGTCCCTGCTGACCTGCCACGCCACTCCACAGTTGGACTGGGAAGAGACACTCCATGACACTATGTCACCAGCCACTTCTTTTCACCTGTCAAGAAGTTACTTCACTGGGAGGGCATTACAGGCAGGAGTTCCACACTATCCACCTTGGACACTACACTACTCACTGTCCTGACTGCAACTTGGAATCTGTGGTGATGGGCGAGAGATGCACCACCCTGTTGACCATAGTATCTAGGTGCTTCAAAAATGCATGATGTAACGCCAGGGACACACAGGGAACGTCAGGAGCGCGTGGTGGCTGCGTGGCGTGGTGGCTGCATGATTCACGCGTGGGGTGTTCACACCAGCTGCTTGTCTGCTTCGTTTCTACTGCTGCTGCTGTTGCTGTCAGCACTTTCTTTCTACATAGTTTGCCTTTTAATGGCCATTTCATTTCATTATAAATATCATTATATTTATTTTAGACAGAGAAAGGTTAAGAAACGTGTGGTAATTTGTAAATAATAGTAATAATCCATAATTAAAACTCTGTACTATATTCATTCATGGAGCTCTCCAAGTCACTGCATGTTCTACAACACTGTCGGGCACATATTTCAGAATAAAAGCCTTGTGTTAACAAATGAAGGAATTCTGTCCACAGAAAAAAACACTTGAGGGCTTTTATTTTGAAATGAAAGCAGGAAGTGTTGATTTAAAGATAAGTCTTTACTTTTTTTTCATCTCTGTAACATTTTCTATAGATAGACATCAAAACTGTAGTAATCTTGCTGATATGATGTTAATATACAGTCAATAGATCACTTTCACTGTCTGTTGTTGCTGTGAAACGCGGGTGGCACGGATCAAAATAGGCGAGACCTCTATTCTCTAGAAGAGACGCAGCTGAGTCTCACGCGGGCAGTGTGGCTGCTCTAACCTGTTAACACGGACGCCGAAATAAAAAACAACAGGTAACGCAGCCGCCACGCGCTCCTGACGTTCCTGGTGTGTTCCCGGCTTAAGTACTAACAGCATGCAGTGCCGTGTATCAACAGAATAGCAGTACCTGAAACAGGGAGCGGTAGGCTTCATCCTTCCTCTCATCTTTGAGGTTTCCTACATTTATCGCCGTCACAATCCATTTTTTCTCTGCTGCAGTGTCCAGTATTACCTGAAGAGTAGAAAGACCTGCACACACATGATTAGTTCAATTAGAATGCTAAACATCTTTTTTGCTGTGGGCTACAGGGCTAAAAGGAAAGCGCTGCAGATAAATCCGAAATACAACCCTTTTAGTACTGCTGGCATTATTCAGTGTTTACCAGCTAGGGTTTAGGTTCTACAGAATTTGAACAAATCTGAATCCAATATTGAACCTGCTTACCCAATCCGAATCCTTCCAAATCCCTTATCAATTCTATGTAGGTTCAGCTTTCAATATATGTCATTGTTGAAAATAACTACAACTGAGATTCTATTGAGATCTGTAATTTTGTCCAAGAGGCAGTAACACGACTAGGAAATGTTCATTATGTATATGAAAAATTAAATAGCAGTTGTATGTGTGCACAAGCTACTTGCTTCAAATACTGGAGGTCATCCAAGTCAAAGGATATCTAAGAGGCCCCTGAAACAGAGGAGGTGGATATACCACCAAGCCATCCTGACATCTCCTCCATGTCAGTGTCTGAGGACAGTGTACTTCTAGATCACAATATCTATCTATCTATCTATCTATCTATCTATCTATCTATCTATCTATCTATCTATCTATCTATCTATCTATCTATCTATCTATCTATCTATCTATCTATCTATCTATCCATCCATCCATCCATCCATCCATCCATCCATCCATCCATCCATCCATCTACTGTATCTATCTATCTATCTATCCATCCATCCATCCATCCATCCATCCATCCATCCATCCATCCATCCATCCATCCATCCATCCATCCATCCATCTATCTATCTATCTATCTATCTATCCATCTGTCTATCTGTCAATCTCTATCTATCTATCTATCTATCTATCTATCTATCTATCTATCTACGAATAGACCTAGAGATATTTAAAGGAGGATAGATACAGAAGCATGGCCATATATCATCATATATCATGAAGCTAGAATAATATGCTATATCACAGATATATTGGTATATAAAGTACAAAAATAAATCTCCAAAACATGTTTGAGGTAATTAACAATCAGTATCACATTACTTGTCTACCAGAGACCGTTCCAATTCATTCCCAACTTGGATTTTTCAAAAACAAAATCAAGGGATCCTTTAATTGCAATTGTGTTAGAAGTTAAAGGTATACTATGCAGGAATTTCCTAAAAAAAACCAATGTATAGACTAGAAAATAATCTCTCTCAATCATCTCTTCTGACCCACTAGAATTGTGCTGCTCTCTGCCTAGATTTGATCTTTTCTTCTTATTTGACTGTGTTCAGGACTCTTCTGGGCGTCAGCAAAGAGCCTTTGGGACCACGCAAGGGTGAAACCCCCAGCAGCCAATAACAGCGCGCAGGTGAGGTGGGGACTTTATAAAAAGGTAGTGACCAGGTTACAACACTGTCTCTGGCTCTCTCTCCTCTGCTCTGTCTGTGTCATGGATGTATGAAGAGCTGCAGGTCTGTGTGTCTGTTTGACCAAGGGAGGGGGTGAGCCCCCCCGCCCACAGCAGACAGGATGAAGCATTTGCTTCGGCTGCATTCATTAAAAATCCACCAATGCTGCTACTTCCTGCAGGGTTGTGTGGAGTCAGTTGTGAGTTTATTTGGGCTTTAGAACGTAACCGCCGTGAAACAATCGTAAAATAAAATTTTATTTCTCTGATTCGCTGCTTTGTTCTCACTAACGCCGCTCCCTCTCTTCATTCACTCTATCGCTTGCTCGACCATCAGTTACTCTCTCTCTCTGTCTCAGTAAGCAATAATTGCTGCATAGTATACTTTTAAGCAAGCAGCGCTAAAATCACATGCTCTATATGATAAACAATGAGACTCCCATTACCTCTGTCGCTGTCGTATAGATACGCAAACTTTTCCCATTTGTAGTACTCCACTAATGACACTAGCGGCCCCTTGATGTCCGGCCTCATCTGGAGAACAAACTGATTCATTCCTTCTGCTGGGAAAGACGGTGTGATGAAGGAGACATGTAGCGTCTCACAGAAGGATGTGATGGTGTTTACGGACTTCTTGTCGTAGAAGCCAAAAATGGCGTAGACACCTCGAGAGAACTGGGAACAAACTAGGGGAGAGAGAGAGAGAGAGAGAGAGATAGAGAGATAGAGAGAGAGAGAGAGAGAGAGAGAGAGAGAGAGAGAGAGAGGACAGAGAGAGAGAGAGGACAGAGAGAGAGATTTGATTTTAATACAACATTAAACAGACGCAGACAAACAGAGGCATACAGGGTTTGGGTTAAATCATAGGCAGTGACAGAGTAATGCTGTCATAATACTTACCTGCTAAACCTTCAGCCCTCTGTAATACCATTTAGGCTTGGTCAAATACCTATTAATATGTATGAAGGAATCAGGATGCAAATCTGTAAATGAATGCAGGCAGTTCTGAGTGCAGAACACTTGAATGCTACAGCTAAAAATGTCAGACAGATATATGTTAAATGAATCTGTGTGTCATCTGCATAATTATGGATGGATATTTTGTTGTTTTCCATAATCTGAGCTTGCTCATCTGCTCATCAGTTTTCCAGTCTGTCTAGTAATATGTTGAGGTCAACTGTGTCGAATGCAGCACTGAGATCTAATACCAAGACTAAAACCCTGCCACTGTCTGTGTTTAGGTGGATGTCATTGAAGACCTTTACGAGAGCAGCGTATGTGCTGTGGTGTGGTCGAAATCCTGACTGGAAGACATCAAAAAGATTTTCCGCTGTTGAAAAATTTCCTTTTCAATAATTTTACTTAACAATTGGAGGTTTGATATGGGTCTGTAATTGTTTATAAATAATGTGTCTAGATTATTCTTTTAGTTTAATAAATGCAGTTTTGACTGTTTGCAGATGATCTGACTCCATGCAGTTAAGCCTGTACATTGAGTTCAGTGGAGGATGGTCCGTAGAGGCAAAGGAGGTTGCTCGTCCTCTATATTTTTTTTGAGAGGCAAGAGGGAGATGAAAATATAAAAAAGAGTAATTGTTTGAAATGAACCATTACCAAATCTCAGTATCATTTATAAAATAACTTTTCTTTCTTCTTTCGAAAAAAATCCATTATTCAAATCCTGATTAAAATGCTTCAACAGCGACAACTGCAGGGCAGCCTGTGTGTGTGAAGTGGTTGTGGGCATCGTGGGGGGTAGAGGAGGACGGCACGTCCTCGTCCTCCCTTGAGGCGGGACCTGTCCTATCAATTCAATGCATTTCATTTTTTTCATGCTTATCTGTTATTGGCCACAACACGTCAAATGACTCTCCAAGGGAGGATAACCTCCCAATCAACAACCAGCAGAATACAAGAGTGACAGCGGGTTGGTCCCAATGATGATTTCCAAATGTCATCTTCAGTCTCTACTGCTGTACTGTACGTGATGAACTGCCGTATTATACTGTATATCCATCCATCCATCCATTCATTTTCTTCCGCTTAGCCGGGGCTGGGTCACAGGGGCAGCAGGCTAAGCAGAGAATACCAGACGTCCCCCTCCCCAGCAACGATTTCCAGCTCTTCCTTAGGGACCCCGAGGCGTTCCCAGGCCAGACGAGATATATAATCTCTCCAGCCTATTCTGGGTCTCCCCCGGAGGCTTCTTACCAGTTGGACGTGCCCGGAAAACCTCCAAAGGGAGGCGTCCAGGAGGCATCCTGATCAGATGGCCAAACCACCTCAGCTGGCCCCTTTCGATGCGAAGGAGCAGCGGCTCTACTCCGAGCTCCCTCCAGATGTCTGAGCTGCTCATCCTATCTCTAAGGCTGAGCCCAGACACTCTACGGAGGACACTCATTTCAGCCATTTGTCTCCTCAATCTCATTCATTTGGTCACTACCCAAAGCTCGTGACCATAGGTGAGGGTTGGAACGTTCGCCTTCTGGCTCAGCTCGCACTGCTCTTCCTGAATCCGAGGTTCGACAATCGGTCGGAGCCTCCTTTCCAGCACCCTAGAATAAACTTTCCCGTATATATATATATATATATATATACATATATATATATATATAAGGACCTACTAAACATTGCTAAGTGAAGAGACTGTGTTTTCTCATAGGTAAATTCAATAAAAACTACATTTACCATAATGCTTTGCTTCCTTGTTTATTTCATTTTCTGGGTAATGAGCCAATGTACTTTCAGTTTTCCTTGAGTGAAGTAATCTCAGCCAATCAGTTTGTCTTGGGCGCTGTACTCTAAGCAAATCAGTAAACACCTTAGAACTGGGGAAAAGAAAACTGGGGAAAAAGAAACAGGAGAATGAAGTTGGACCTCACGAAGACACGTGTGGGCGGAGAGCTGTGTGTATCGTTGTGCGATCAAAATCAAGTTAAACATCGAGTTGAATAATATTTTTAGACTAAAATACTTTTCAAGTATCGGCACAAGTATTATCTTGCAGTTAATTCCCACGGAAGTCGTAGTTCTGTTACTCAGTTTTCTGCCAGCTTAAAGTGAAATTACAGCCAGTTTAGCCACGTTTAATTGTTTTCTGTTACTTGAAAAGTGTGTAAGTGCACAGTCTTGGACTATCAAACGTGGACGTTTATGCCCGAACTGTCGGGAGAGAAAGTCAGCAGTCAGGGCGTAGCTTTTACCGAGAGAACTGGAGAAGACGCGATTATCTGGAGCTAATTTGCTAATTAGCACTGCCCGTAAAGATAGACTCAGCGCCAGTAACCTGCATGTTTTCATGGACAAATGCTGCTGCACCTCGTCATTCTACTACCTCCTCTTCCAGCTCGTGGATCCTCCTGAGCTGTGTATTGTGGTTTTGTGAGTAACTGGAGACTTTTTTCTGTCGAAACACTGAACTGTTGCGTTCACTAAGGAATCGCTTTCATTACATGTGCACCAACGTATGGACCCTAACGTTTCTAAATACAAGCGCATGGTAATATTCTGAACTACATTCCTGTGAAGAGAAAAAGGGAACTTAGCATGCCTGTACTGATAACATCTACTGGTAATGGAAGATTTTAGCCAGCTCACCATCAACCGCTAAGAACTCAGGATCCTGTTTAAAATTGAAATGACAGCCCAGTCTCATATCAAGCTCATCCTAGATACTGCTGTTTAAAGCATATTATAATCAAGAGAGGGTTACATATATATACTGTATAAATATATATATATAATTAAGATTACGAGAATCAGTACTGTTTACATTTCTGTTAGTTTCTTGTTGTATAAGTTGAATTTTTATTCTCCTGATAACTGTTATCTCACTGAAGCTCAGTTTCACAGACACAGCAGCCTGTCTGCTTCATGAGAGAAGACCCCCCCCCCCTCCCTTTTCTCTGTGGCTGTCATCCTGACAGAATGGTGTGACATTTGGAGATCAATCAATTCATTTACTGTGTAATAAGTGCACATATATATCATATATATCTACATACATCGATCAGCCATAACACTAGGACAGCACGGGCACCCTGACCAGTCCCCATACGCAACAAACTGCTCCTCACTGTGTGTTCTGACATCTTTCTATCGGAACCAGCATTAACTTTTCCAGCAGTTTGAGCTCCAGTAGCTCTTCTATTGGATCGGACAACACGGGCCAGCCTTCGCTCTCCACGTGCATCAATGAGCCTCGGGTCTGACTCTGTCTGTTCACCGGTTTTCCTTCCTTGGACCACTTTTGGTAGGTCCTGACCACTGCAGACCGGGAACATCCCACAAGAGCTGCAGTTCTGGAGATGCTCTGACCCAGTCGTCTAAGTTCAAAGTTCAAAATGTTCACTTGCTGTCTAATATATCCCCCCCCCCCCCACTGCCAGGTGCCATGGTAACCAGATAATCCATGTTATTCACTTCACCTGTCAGTGGTCTGAATGTTATGGCTGATCAGTGTATACTGGCCTGTCTGTTGTAGTGTTTCATATACCTACATGTCCAGATAATAAGGTTCATCTAATTTATGTTCTATGTTCTTGTTCTATGTTCTAACACGCGCCAACTATCTAGGTTCTAACACGCTCCAGATCATCCCTCTCGCTGCTCTGCTTCTCTGCCCTTGATTGTAGATCCATCAACGGCTGAGACCTGAATTGCGCTGCAGCTTCACTGCACGGCGCACAACGGTTCCATCATCAATGAAGAAAAAGAGATTTTAAAAAGAAAAATAATAAAAGCTATGTTAGTTACAAAACCAAATTCCAGTTATAAAACAGTATATGGGGTATAACACCCGAGGTGACCGTGCCTTTCAAGCTGTCGCACTCATTTTATGGAACGCCATCCCCCTATCGCTGCGATCCCTAGAGTCACTTGACCATCGCTGCTCTCTCTCCCTCACTCGCCAGCTGAGCCAAGGAGGAGGGGCCGTGTGTTTACAACCAACAACGGTTACATATTATACCTTTAAATGAAAGGCATTTTGAATGGCAATGATGCCATGTGACCTCCTCCAGCTATGAAAGAAAGGGGGGTGAGATATACAGACCCGCTGCACCAGAGAGAGAGAGAGAGAGAGAGAGAGAGATGGAGACCGAGACGGAGAAAAACGGGTCATGCCGAATCCCATCGAGGGAACAGAGACGACCATGTCCTAAGATGGCCTACCTAAGGAAGCTGAAACAAACTACTAATATTTTAATGAAAATATCTGCTTTTCAGAGGGAATACAAGAATTTGCAGAGTCAGCTGGAAGAGCGTTTGGGTCTGTAATGAATAAAATAAAGCTACTGTATGTCCTGACCTTGGTTTTTCAACATTTTCAAAAAATGATTCAATGGTTGGCTCAATATTATTTGATGCTGCAGGAGTATGGGGTTTTAAGGATGCCCCTGCTAGTAGTGCTATCCAGAGTCGAGCCATGAGCCATTGGGTTGCATATATATATACACGGCTAAGCAGGCTATTGAAGGGGACATGGGATGAATGTTGTGTCTTTAAAGCAGACATGTGAAATAGTTTGGCTGTGGAATCACCTGGTCCAGTTACCGGAGGAAAGGCCAAAAAGATCTTTAACTGGGAAAGGTTCATTTTCAGGAATAATTTGCAGTGTAACATAAATATAGTCAAACAAAAACTACTAATGACACATAAGGAACAATGGAAGGTTGAGATTTGGAATAAGACGACTATTACACACTGAACCTTATATCAAATTGAATTTACAGAGAGGGCAGAGGTCCTTATGTGCTCAGTTAAGAACTGGTACCTTACCGCTGGCAGTTGAGATCGGCAGATATAAAGGGACTCCTGAAGAGCAGCGTTTATGTGAATATTTTGTTAGGGATGCACCGATACAAGACCGAGTACAAGTACAAGTTCTTACATTTGGGTACTCGCCGATACTGAGTACCGATACAAGTACTTCTCTGTGCCAAAAGACCCTCGTTAACATCCAGCTGGAGGGTGTGAGCGACACACGGCAGACTGGGGAGTCCCTCATACGAGGCGGTACGCCGCCACCGGCTCTAGGTCGGCTTGGAAAGGCTCGGGGCGAAGGTGGCGTACCTTGCCGCACCGGGGACAAAGGGCTGGTTGCGCCCTCTCTCCCGCGGGGGATGGCCCGCTGCTCCCGGTGCGACTTTCGATCGGGGCGGACTGTTCTCAGTGCGCCCCAACCGCGTCGTGCCGCCAGATCGGGGCTCGGCCCTCGTAAAAGGCACCAGGGGTCTGCGGCTATGTCGGCAACCAACCCGACCCGACTTGAAACACGGACCAAGGAGTTTAACGCACGCACGAGTCAGAGGGTGCAAACAAAATCCCGTGGTTTAATGAAAGTGAGGGCCGGTGCACACTGGCTGAGGTGGGATCCCGGCCAGCGGGGTCGGGCGCACCACCGTAAAGTGGTATCGGTGCCGTTGTATCGGAGTCGTTTTGCGAGTACGAGTACATGAGCACAGTATCGGACCGAATACCCAATACTGGTATCGGTGCATCCCTAATATTTGTGATCTTGGTGTTGTTGAGGATGAAATCCATTTTATGTTCCATTGCCCTATGTTCAGTGACTCGACTAATCATCTGTTTGAAAAAATTCAATTGAGGTACCTGGATCTGTTTTGGGTGTCTGAAGGTTATATGTTTTATAAGTTGGCTCTTTAATGAGGAGATTTTTTCTCCTTAGCAAGATTTATAGAAAATACATGGAAACCTGGCATTTTCTCATTCTCTTTCTTTCAATTTGTGGAACTGTATGTTATGACTGGTCATGTGGCCATCTTGGTTGTTGTAGTGTCTTGTTAGCCCATATGGGCTATGTAGATATGTAGTTAGATAAATAAACATTTCATTTGTACAGACAATGATCATCTGATTTGCGTGTGTATATAAAACAACTTAAATCACTGTACACTATGCCCAAGAACCCTGTAGCCACCCTCAGATTATGAGACTCAGGGTTGCTAGAGTTGATTAATAGCAAATTTGGAAGTTTTCCCTGTTTTTTCAAAATTGGGTGGCGCCTGGTTGAATTCTGATATTAAAACTAATTGTGGGTGATAGCTGAAGCTGAGTGCCATCAATCTCCTTCACATTTTACACCAACACATGGATTTATGATTAATAATTTTGAATTACTAATTACATATACATATTTTGATATTAATTAATTATTGACTATTAAATCTGCTACAAGAAATAATGCTGTAACCATTATAGTTTAGCTTGTTAGCATGCTTATATTTTTACCTCCGCCAAGTCTACAGGCATTGGTTTGTTGGTTTGTTTGTTTGTTTGTCTGTTAGCAGGATTACTCCAAAAGTCTGTGATGGATTTGAATGATTTTTAGAGGGGTTGGGGGTGGCACAATGAACAATCCATTAGATTTTGGTGGCGATCCGCATCATTTTTTAAGAATTCCAATCAGCCTGAGCATTAAGACCACAGGGTATAACACATGCACAGTGTAACTGATGACGCGTTGATGACGCATGACCCCGCCTCCTTCTGAGAGCAGAGAGATACGTGTGTGGATGTGTGGCGAGACTTCGAGGTGCGTCCGCGGTGAGAAAGAGCAAAGCGGTAGATGACGGGATGAGAGACAACGTAGTGTAACGTTATACAGACACAACAAGGCTGCTGAATGAGAGAGGCATCCGCCGATACGTTACACAGAAACACACCATGTTAATAACAAGAAGACCACCTCACGGTACCGCCAGCTGTGAGCTGTGATCTGTGAGCTGTGATCTGTTTTTAAAGTCAGGCACCTTGGTGTAGGTCTGCGCTCTCCGAGTGCTATTTTAGTTGTTAATTAGTTCCAAACACCTGATCAGGTGTCATTAGTTTTGCAGGTATTTGGTCAGATACCAAAGTATAGGACTAAATAAAATTTTTACCATCAACGCACTTTAGACGAAAAGTCCAATGATCAGAGTTATTACAATTATTCAATGGAATATGAATGTCTGTGCACAATTTCATGGTAATGCATCCAATAACTGTTGAGATATTTCAGTCTGGACCAAAGTGGTGCAACATTGTATGACACGTGCAAATTAAATTGTTATCCGTCAATTGAAATTGAAATTCTCAATATGTTTTTGAGTAGCCAAGTAACAAAAGTAGTGAGACACAGGGTTCCAGAGAAATGTTTGGATGAAGATGTCCACTTTTGTGCCCTCTAAGCCGGCACTGTGTAGGCATGCCAGCATAAGTCATGAGAGATGCTCACCGAACTCTGAAAAAGAGTGCTATTTTCTTAATTAAATATTTACCATATTATGTTATCAAAGAGAGCTAACATTACCTGTAATGTTAGGACCTGCTTTTTTTATTTTTTTATTTGAAGGGTGTACCAAGACAAGTCCTTGTCTACAACTATATTTAGTTGTCCTACTTTAATGACCTTGTTCTTACTCTAGAAATAAAGAGACTAATTTCATCTCCCTGAGTATGATATTGCATTCATGTACATTATATACTGTATTAATTAATGCATATTGTGACGACCCCTCTCCTCCACTAGGTGTCCCGGTGTCCTTTTGCTGCTTTGTTTTGCAGGGCGAAGGGTGGACAGGCTGACGAACCACAACAGAGGCCTGTACTACGAAGCAGGATTTGTGGTTAGCGAGGTAACTTCAGGGTTAACCCTTCAGGGTTTTCCGTCCTACGAAGGTGGATCACTTCTTACCGGGGTAGATCACCATGGTAACTGATGCTGAATACCTAACCTGATCCGGAGCAGGTTATGTTCAGATCAACTCGTATAACTCGTAAGCACCGCCTACTGACCAATCAGAGCTCAGTGCGAAGATCGTATGAAAATGTTACACACATTTACAAATTTTTTTTACTTGCTCTCAACTCTGTTTCACACCGCCGGAGACGAGGACGCAGCTGAAATAAGACTGAAACAGTCATAGACGTGATATCGTTGCTTAAGGGTATAATAAATTGTAACCCATCCATCCATTGCACTTCTAAAAGCTATTTATATCTAGATGACTGTATCTGACTTTTGAGAGTGTTCCGTTAAATTAATAAATCTGTTAATTTACGCATTCACACAATGGCAATTTTTTCTTTTGCCAGCCTTCCTTTCTGCATTTGGCAGCTTCAACTGTGTTATTTTTAGTCTGGATTAAGTGTTTAACTTCTTCGTATTTGTTTAATTCCAGCGTGCACAAGGCAAGCCTTGTGCTTCTAGGCACACTGGTCTATAAACCGACGGGCTTACTTTTAATATTCTGACTTCTTCCGCCTAAAACCTTGCCGCGCTACTCCTTCCGCAGCGTTGCCAACACCTATAAAAAAAATACTTCAAAACGTGCGGAATGATCAGGAATCGTGTGCTATGACTTTTCTAAGAGATTTGCGCAGCGGTTTCCGAAACAATCGTGCGAAAGCATGATTTTTTGCTCCATAGGAATGAATGGAAAATCGATGTGAAGAGTGCTCAAAAACATACAGTTGGGGCCATACAGTGTCGCCATACTTTAACATAGAAACATGATTAAAAGTTCGAACGGGTCACGAGACTTAGGACTTTATTGGGCCGAATGGGCATTTTGATAGCCGGCACGGTTTTCACAAAATTGCAGTTAACGTTTTGTGAAATTTTCAGATTTTATAATGGGTGTGTATTGCATTGATCGTTAAGGGCTAGAGTGCGTGACATCACCGCTAGAGTGGAGGAAAGCTTTAAAATCTTTTGAAAGTTTTCCAAACAAATTGCTCCCTAACCCCAAATTTTCAGTCTTCATAGATAATTTTTTCAGCAAATTGTAGGACATTTTGTGCTGGTCGCAGTCATGTAGCTATGGAATCAGTCGGACTTACACATTTGGCGAAAAATGCCTGGAAGTGAGAGCAACTCCAGGCTACCTTCCCACAGGGGCTCATGTTAAATTTCACACAATTTTATGGATCTGAGAAAAAGTTACTACTTTTCGAAACTGCTGCCAAGGTCACACTTTTGACACTACACACCCAAATTTCGCACCATGTGTTCATCTGAGAGTCCTTACTCGTCTCATAAACAATCTAAGCGATAGGAGTCACGTTTTTTGTCTGACAAGCACTTTTAAGACTCGTACGTCTCTGGTTAACTCCTACTATAAACTGTCTCACTGACGGTGCTTAGCAGTGGCCATCACCACGGCAACATTTGATTGTTGCTAGACAGGTGATTCAAATTGGCCAATCAGAGCAGGCTGACTAACACACACACACACACACACACACACACACACACACACACACACACACACACACACACTCTATTTACTGTGTCACAGCCATTTTAGTAAGCCAGCATGCTCTAAACCAGGGCTTCAATGGATTAGGCCATAATTAATGTTATTAATTACACCTGTGATTAAAAGGCCCCAAATCTCATTGTATGATAACAGGAAACTAGGGATTCACCTAGTTTTTCAAAATAAAAGCCCTAAACTCTTACGTATGATAACAGGAAACAAACACTCCTCACGGTGCCCAAATCACCATGGCAACCAGTGCCAGACACCCACGCAGCATGCAGTGTGTGTGTGTCAAATACAGAGATGAGGAGGACATGACAAATATCGGCGTATACAGTAATAAGAGGAGCGAAATTCACATTAGCCAATCACAGCAAATGTAGACATTTTCAAAACTATGTAAACATTATATATCAGCGAATAGCCCTACAGTGATGACCTCACTATAGACCTCAGACAGTCTGAATCCCCCACTCCCCCGACCACCACCAGGCACACTGGTCAAAATTTCTTGTGAAATTTTCTAGTAGTTTACTCTTCTTTTGTAAAATGTGCCGCTCTGCCTGTGTGTCTACAAGACAGGTCTGTGGACTTGTCCATGTCTGTCATTGGTCAGATGCTGCAAACACCACCCCATTCATGTGAATCCGCTCACAGCCAGATAGAGAATCCCTGGGTTGATTTACCGAGTTGATAACCACCTTTGTAGGACCGTTTAGCGGGATCTTGTTTGTTAGGGTTAGTTAAGCCAGATAATAAGAAGATACCCTGGGTATGTTGAACTCTCTTCGTAGTACAGGCCTCTAGGCTCGGTGTGGTGGTGACATAAAAGCTCCCTACCTTCCCACAGATGCCTCTCTCTCCCTTGCCTGGAACAACAGTTTTGTTTGCTGCAGACATTTTCACACACCCACACATGCCACATTACTGACTTTCCACGTCGGTGTAATTATTTATTGTTAGTTTGTTAAATAAATGCCTTTCACTATTCCCATTTTTGTTGCAGCCTTTGAGCCGGGTGGTAACAATGTACAGTACTTATGTTCTCTGCTCAGAAAATATGGTTGTGCTTTGAGTTGACATCCTGATATATGAACATGACTCAATCAATCAATCAATAATATAATATAATTCCTTGCTCTATTAATGACAAGTGGAGCTGCATAGATTTTGGAATACAATGTGAATATAAATGTACACTTTAACAATACCATTCAGTTAGAGTCACAGTATACTTGTCAAGTTATGTAACTTGTAAAGCACAATGCACAAATAAATGCAGAGTGGTTTCTGTCTGTAAATCTATTTTTGTATCTGTAAATCTGTATCTGTGCCTCTAATTTACAACTCATATATCATCATTTGTACATCAACTTAGCATTTTTTAAAAGGAAATATATTTGTGTATCTCCACCTACTTCGGTGGATTCTTTTCCGTGCTGTTACACACAAAATCCACAAATGCAGGGAGCACGTGACTCGTAAAATGTCATGTGACTTGTGTCTCGTAAAACACAACGCACACATAAATGTAGTGATTTGTATCTGTAAATCTCCATCTGTATCTGTGCCTCTAATTTACAACTCGTATATCATCATTTGTAAATAAACACAAACAGCTGTACAAATACATTGTCACATTTTTACATTTGCATGGCTCAATGACATTCACAACCTTATATTATATTATTATATATTTGCGAATCGCCAACTTAGCATTTTAAAATGGAAACGTATTTGTGAATCTCAACGGATTCCTGTGGATCCTTTTCAGACTTTTATGTGTAAGAAAAGATTCACAAGTGTAAGGAAGAACTAGCGCCCTCCAGTAGGTGGTGCTAATGCAATATTTATGGACATTTATCATGCTAACAGCCATGCGGCTCTCAGGCCAGGAACAGTTGCCTGTGATTTTCCTGCACGACGCCAGAGCAAGAAGGCAGACCAGTAGGATAGTGGCTAACCCATCACACCCAGCTCAGTGCCTTCATCAGCACCAGAACAATCAGAACCCTGAACAGGCCATCACTCTCCTCAACAACCATCATAGTTCCCTCCATCATCCCCCAACCGCCCACCATGCATCCTCGCCTAATGCCTCGCCTCCCCTCATCCCCCCATACACACGCACGCACGCACGCACTCGCACGCACGCACTCACACACACACACACACACACACACACACACACACACACACACACACACACACACTGTATGGGAAGTACCACCTCTTACTATGGACAGTACAATATGTGTATATTTGCCAGGACTATATGTATATGTAGCATTATATAATTCTTAAGTGTATATAATTATATTATAAAAATGTATCAAACATTTGAACATGCAGGATTCCTGATTTTAACTGTTCCTCAAAACATCTTCCCAATTATCTAAGGTAGGCGTTTAGTCTTTGTGGACTAAATGAGATGGTCACAGTATCTGCACATCATATCTATTTGTAGCAGGTGCAAAACAAGAGTGTAGACAGCGGAAAACGAGGACTGCATGCATTCACTGCTATCACAATACTCTGTAAATAGCAGAGCTTTGAGCTTCAGGCCATCATTACATCAGGCTCTGATGAAGGCAGAGTATACTGCATGCATGGAGTCCTCGTTCTCATTGCTTCTACTCTTTTCTCCACAGATACTGAATTTGAAAGGTAACATGACTCTATACTGCCCCAGTTAAAAAAATACAACCTGATCTCATGGGAAGGCATATAAATAGGCTTTTCGCATTTCGTCATTTAACGCCACATTGTTACCGTTACCAACCACTTAGTTAGGTTTAGGAAAAACATCATGGTGGAGTTTGAAAGAAGTACACAAACTAAGTAAGAAATGTACACCAATTAATGTAACATAAGTACTGAAAACACGTCACAAACTTCACTTCAAAATAACAACACTTTGGGACAGGAACAGCCTAAATTCCCTGGCCACCGGCCAGAAACCCTCATTGATTCCTTATTTCCTCTTGACCCGAAAAAAACAAACAGTTAATCTCTAATATTTACCGTATCATTGGTCCCACAGTTGAACACTCGACAAAGAGCCCTAAAGACTACTGGGAGCAGGAATTGGGTACTGTATTAACGGATGATCAGTGGCAACATATTTTATGATTAGTCCACTCTTCCTCCATCTGTGCTAGGCACAGCCTCCTACAATGTAAGATCGTGCACAGAGTCCATTATACAAATGCGCAGCTATCTAAGATGTATCCCAATTTAACAGACTCATGTAACAGGTGCCGGCAATCTCCAGCCGACCACACTCACATGTTCTGGTCCTGCCCGAACCTCAATACATTTTAGTCCGAGATCTTCAACACACTTAACGTAGCATAAAATACTGCTATTATCCCCGGCCCTCTCTTGGTTTTGTTCGGAGTGCCCCCTCAGCCCAATATTTCTAAAGACATGCAATATGTTCTCGCCTTTACCACCTTGTTGGCAAGGAGACTTATTCTGTTTAAATGGAAACATGTTCTACCTCCAACTCACAATAGGTGGGTGAAAGAAATGTTACTGTCCGTTGGTTTGGAGAAACTTAGATTTTCCTTTAAGGGTTCCCTCAATTCAGTGTGAGCGTGAATGGTTGTCTGTCTCTATGTGTCAGCCCTGCGATGGACTGGCGACCTGTCCAGGGTGTACCTTGCCTTCGCCCAATGTCGGCTGGGATCGGCTCCAGCCCCCCCGCGACCCCTAACGGGATAAGCGGTTGCAGATGGATGGATGGTTCCCTCAATTCTTTTGAAAAGACTTGGAAACCTCTTCTAAACCAGATTGAATCATTGACCTCCTCGCCTGGTTGTGACGACTGAGCCTTCTTATTTGTTTTGTTGGATTGGCGTTGTTCTTTTTTTAATCTCCATTATTTTAATTTTATTTATGTTTGTTTTTTTCTGTGTGTGTGTATATGTGAATATTGTATGTGTTTTATTATTTCATGTGTTTAGTGTGTCATTGCTGCCTTAAGTCTTGTAACTGTGAGTGTTATATTGGTTATCTCCTTTATTGTTGGGGGTGGGAGGGAAAAATGGGTGGAACATAGAAGACTACTAATTTGCTCTGTAATTTATATGCCTTGAAATTTTCTTCCAATTAAAAAAAAAGAAAAGAAAGTCCTGTGTTTGTTGGTCATCTTACCTAGTTCTGTGCGGACCTTAGGTACAGATAATAAGTACAGGTCAGACCAGCGTAGGCTAAAGCTGCCAGTGTGCGCGATATGAGAGTGCACAGATAGGAGGGGAGTATACCAAGAATGGACTTATAAATAAATGTGAGCCTCCGCATAGACAAAGAGGGCCAGTTAGCCTTGGTGTACAGGGTACAGTGATGTGTGAGCACTTTACAACCAGTCACAAACCTTAGTGCATTATGATAGACAGGCTCTAACATTCGTAACCACTGGGTAGATACATTCATATAAAGCAGATCCCCATAATTTAGCAAAGGTAAAAATGTAGAAGTAACCAATCTCTTCCTAGCTTCAATAGATAAACAGCCCTTGTTCCGATAATAAAATCTTAGTTTTAGTTTTAGCTAAGTGTTTCAACGTAAGGTATAAAAGAGAGCTGGCTGTCAATTAAAATACCCAAATATTTATACATTTGAACTTGTTCAATCTTCTCACCCTGCACAGTTATAATACCTGGAGTACATTCAACCATCTTCTTGGATTTTGAAAACAGCACAAGCTTAGTTTTTTCTGCATTCAAAACTAGCTTAAGATTATGTAATTGTGACTGAATAATGTTAAAAGCAGACTGTAAATATGCATAAGCTTGGCTGAGAGTGGTGGCACAACAGTAAATGACTGTGTCATCGGCATAGAAGTGGAAATTAGAATTTGCAACATTTTGACCCAGGTTATTGATGTAAATAGTGAATAATATTGGGCCGAGGACTGAACCCTGGGGCACACCTCTGGACACATTCATTTCTGTGGAGCTGGCACCATCGACCCTGACACACTGAGCTCTCTCAGCAAGGTAATTAACAAACCATCCAACAGCATGGTTAGACAATCCTCTATCAAAAAGCCTTTGTTTCAGTGTAGAATGGTCCACGGTATCAAAGGCTTTGGATAGATCAATAAAAAGAGCTGCACAGAATTGTTTGCAGTCCAAGGCTTCAATAAAATCATTCACTATTTTCATTGCTGCAGTAACAGTACTGTGCTGCTTTCTGAAGCCAGATTGGAACTTGGATGAAATAGCATTTGAAGACAGATACTCCTTAAGTTGATCACTGACCAGCTTTTCCAGAACTTTAGCCAGAACAGGAAACTTAGAGATGGACCTGTAGTTATTTAAAAGAGTTTGATCACCTCCCTTTAAAAGAGGGAGAACATAAGCTGATTTCCAGACCTCTGGAATTTCATTGCGATTAAATGTAAGATTACAAATACTCAAAATGGGTTTGGAAATAAAATCGGCACCTAATCTTAAAAAGTAAGGTTCCAGGTTGTCAGGACCAGGAGGTTAAAGAGGGTCCAATGTAACGAGGGCTCTGTGCACATCAGCAAGAGAAAAGGGAGTAAAACAAAAAGGTTCACTCCAAACAGCAGGTTTAGGACAAAGCACTGAGGATTGCATAGGGTTAGTGATGACTGAGGTATCTGGGGGACATTGGCGTTAAAACAAGGAACCGAAAGCAATGAAGTACTCATTGAAACATTCCAGCATGGCAGACTTATCAGATACAACAACAGAGTCCTTCATAATGCATTGCAGTAACCCATTGTGTATTTCAGAGGGTGAGAGAGATTTTACTGCTTTCCAGAATTTTCTGGGATTATTCAGATTTTCTGTGGTGGCTGCAAGATAAAATTCAGATTTGGCCCTTCTGATAAAAGTGCAGTGGTTACGCAGTTGTCTAAAAAGGAGCCAATCAGTCCCAGATTTTCTGGCCTTAGCCCAGGCTATGTTTCTCTCATGGAGGAGGTTAGACAGATGAGGGGTGAACCATGTGTTGTTCCTCCCTTTCACTCTGAATCGCAAACATGGAGCATGTTTGTTCACAATTTGGATAAAACCATCATAAAAAGATTGCCAGGCAAACTCTACATTGTCAATAAGTGAAATTTTTTCCCAGTCAAAATAGAACGAATCATGCAAAAAAGCTTGTTCAACAAATTGCTTCATGTTGTGTTTATAAATAATCTGAGGTTTAGTAAGGATAAGGCATAGATGCTAAAAGACTTTTCTCATTGCAATCAAAACATTTCACTTTCATGGGTGATCTTCACCATTGTTTACAGTAAAACATTCCAAAATCCAGAGACATGTTTTTTTGAAAGTACAAAAAGTTCAGCACTACTTTTCTGCTGCAGAGAGGTATCTCCTTCCTCAGGGCACAAAACAGGAATGACCCAAACTCACAATCCTTCTGCTACTGTGGCTAGGGAGCCTCCATCAGATAGACAATCCCTCTGGCAGGCAGTGCATATAGTGGAGCGGATAACATCCATTTTTCAATCAAATCGTGCAAATAGAAAAGTGATACAAGCACCAAATTTGGCATGATGATTGTCGAGGGGTCACTAAGCAAATATAAATGATTGGCCACTTGCAAATCCAAGTTAGCCGCCATTTTTCAAGATGGCCGCCAAATTGACCTGCTGATAATGATTTATCTCATAGAAATTCATCTACTTGATCGATTTGAAGGATCTTGGTGTCAAATTATATGTTTTCTGGCATGCTGGATCTAATTTTGATAGTTGTAACAGTTTTTTAACTGCAATATGGCGGCCATTTTTCAAGATGGCTGTCCAATTTACTCGCGAAGAATGTTTTTCTTATGGAAATGCATGTACTTGGTCAATTTGAATGTGTGATGTAGAGTTACATGTTTTCTTGTATGCTTGATGTAACTTTTACAGCTTTAACATCCTCCAATAAGTTTTTTCTTACTTTCTGGCTGTCCGCTGAGTCTTTGCTTTGTGTTTTTTTGCAGCTTGAGAGTCCACAGTTCCAGTTCTAGCACCTGGTGTTGCATATGGAGCTTGTCATATTCCTGCTTAATCGGTCTTTCAGGGAAGGAAACTTTGGACTACTGATCCCCTACTCGACCAAGTAGATGAATTTCTATGAGAGAAACCATTATCGGCCGGTCAATTTGGCGGCCATCTTGAAAAATGGCCCCCATCTTGGTTTTTCAAGTGGTCAATCGTTTATATTTGCTAAGCGTCCCCTCGGGAATCATTATGCCAAATTTGGTGCTTGTATCACTATTTGTATGATTTTTCCACTATCCGCTCCACTAATAGAGATAGATACACTAGAGCTATAAATCTAGTCCAAAGAGTAGCATGGTTCCAAACCTCTGAGTCACTGGCCGCACCTCTGATGTGTTCAGTGATTTGTTTAGGTCTTGTCTCTGTTGGCCTACTTGCACAAACCAATCAGAGCTTTGTAGACAGAATTAAGGATCAGTAATAATATTATCTAGGTTAATAATAAAATGGCCTGTTGCTAACTTAGTGTTTGGCGTTCCCATTACACCGGAAGAGTTTCCAATTGTCAATTGTTGGATTTCCCTCTGGGATTACTGCTCTTCTCAAAGGGAAAGGAACTCCAGTATGTCAAATAAGTTTTGTTTTTAATTTGAAAATTATAACAGGCTTATACAGTCACTTTTTAAGAAAGAGATTAACAATTAACATTCCCAGTGCTGTTGTGATTTGAAAATCCATCTGAACTTTAGATTTTTTAGGTGTTTTTGAAGATTCACATCTTCAGTAGATGAGCTTGATGAGCAGACAGGGTCGGGAAGTCAGAGAGTATTAGGAGATGGACTTAAGCCCGGGACACACCAGGAACGTCAGGAGCGCGTGGCGGCTGCGTGGCTGCTGCGTGGCTGCTGCGTGGCTGCTGCGTGGTGGCTGCGTGGCGTGGTGGCTGCGTGATTCACGCGTCGGGTGTTCACACCAGCTGCGTTTCAGGGCTGACAGCAGCAGCTCGACAAAAAACAACAGGTAACGCAGCCGCTACGCGCTCCTGACGTTCCTGGTTTTGAGTCTTATCATGAGATTTGTTGATGATAAATAAAATATAGAATAACACCAGATATCAAATATCAATATTGTAGCAGCCTCAAACATATAAGAATTATCCGCTACAATGATGCTGTATTCAGAAAAAGATAAGAAAACTGATACTTACAGCAGTTAGTGACAGCAAAGCTGTTGGCCACCTCCAGGTTATCTATGTGTGGAGTCAGTCTGAAATCTGCCATCCCAAACTGAACCATGCCAACTCTGAATGCACTGTACTCCTGATCTGCACCCCTGGGGAATAAACCACCTGAGACAGACACACAGACAGGAGCATGGTCAGAAAGACAAGACATTTATACAATATCAATTAAATAAACAAGATCACACGGCTGCTGTATTAGCCATGTGTTTACTACATGTTTATTTGCGTTGTGAGCGGGGAAGTGATCACAAGTGGCCACTGAAGACGCATGTGGAGATGCATTCTATTGCCAGGTGTGAACAGACGTACTTAAAGCTGTCCACTTGTGATCCGATCACTGAGGACGCATGTTAATACCAGGTGTGAACAGGGCCTATGTGGACAATGGTAGTCATAGTCCCAACAATACAATGCACAACAAAAACAATGGATGAAAGAAATGTGGACAAACATGTGCAGTAGGAAAGTGAGGAACAGACAGGCAAACTATTATGTTATAAAAGAGTAGTTTGAGAATAATCTTTACAGAACTTAATATTTCTTGGAGCTAGACATATCAAAGACAAAAGATATGATCGTAGACTTCAGAACTCTGGCTTCAATCTGAGTCTACGATCATTAAGGACGAGGCTGCTGACTGTGTAGAAAGCTACAAGCATCTTGGGACAGCCATCAACTCCAAACTGACCTTTGAGAAAGTTGTTTTGTCTTCAAAGACTGTCCCGTTTTCACTTTAATAAAATCATGATGACCCTCTTTTATTTGGCTTTATTATGAATCAGTCTTGTCTTTTTCTCTTACGTCATGGTTTGGTAACCTGGCTCTGAAAAACAAGAATTCTCTTAACCAAATTGTCAAGTGGGCTAGTTAGCTTATATTCTCAAGTCAACCTATCAGTTCTTTACTCCTCGCAGCTGCAGCGTAAGACAAGCTCTAATCATCAGGACTGTTCCCATCCCTTACATCTCCAATTCCAGCTCCATTGCTCCGGCTGTTGGTTTGTGGCCCTTAAGTGGAGAACAAAATTAATATTTTTGTACCTGCAGCTATTGCACTACTCAATGAATGATGCACTTTACTCGAATATGGCACAATTTCCAATTTTTTTACTATTTAATACTATGATGATGTTTGTTTTAATGTATATTTTGATATCCCTTGAGCTGTGAGTGTTTGTCTTATTTTAACTCTCCTGTCTGCATGAGAAATTTACCCTTAGGTATTAATAAAGAAACCTTGACCTTGCCTTTCGGTTTGCCGTTACCCAAACAGCTGTTTATGTCTACTACTCGAATGCGCGGAACAGAAACTCTGGAGCGTGAGTTTTAACCAGAAAGTTTTGGCAGCACACCAGAAATGATAGCAGCACTGTAGCGCCCAGTAGCTCCTGATAGTCGAGCTAAACTGACAAAGATTTGTGTCAGACTGTACGCCGACACTGTTCAACTGAAGTCGGGTTTATATGTGGACACTTGAAACATTTAATTACGACGGCATCGCCCGAATGTGTCGATCAGCAGAGCGAAACAAAAGCAGACTGGACTGTGGGTTCCAGCCCTTTTTGCTCAACAGAAGGAAGCAGCTGAATTTCATCAGCTGGTTTCATTCTTTATAAAGAAGCAGTGAGACCAATCACTCCCTTGTTTCATCATTACAATGTATGCAGCCTGTCAGTGCTTGTACACTCAAATTCCAGCCAGTCATATTTCTTAGCCTTTTGGGGATGTTTCAACAGCTTAATCAAAAATCTCAATCAAGTTTGGTGATTTTGAGACTCCCATTGATTTATGGCCAAATTTGTGCTTGACTCTCTCATTTAACTTTCAAGCCATGTTACCTCAGCCTGCAACCTGTGAAGATTCAAATGGCATTACTGCATGTTGTTTTAGTCTAATTAGCTTTCCATTAAGTTGCTCAGCTAGCTCCTCCTGCTGGCTCTAACATGTAAGCACATAGAAGAACCAGAGAGTAGGGATGCTCATTTTGAAAAATGTTCTTAACCGATAACCGACCCTCGTTAACCGATTATTAACCGTTAACCGACAAGATTTGTGCCTCGCATGCAGCGGTGTACCAGCTGCAGGAGCACAACAGATATTCGTTGACGGGAGTCTCCAGTTCACCGTCCGGGAGCGTTAACTTAGCAGCTACGATGCTGCATGCAGCCACTTTCCCAGTAAAAGTCTCCACCACACATTTAGTTTAGTTTAGCAGGTTGTCAGCTGTGTGTCTGCCCGGAGTAACTTTAGCGAGTGTCCAACAGTGTGTGTGTTTGTGCTACGTTAGCAGCTCTAACATTGCCGGAGGCTTCTTGCTCGCCGCCGCACACGTAGTCTGCGTAGCTTTAGTGAGTTCCCAACAGACCGTGTGTGTGTGTTGGTGGTGAGTGTGAGGTTGTTGGTGGCGTTCTAGCTGTGATCGTAGGTGTAGCAGTGTGTGTACAGTTTATTTGTCGGTGAATAAATGCTATGAAACTACAACTCCTCCACTCCGCTCAAGCGGGCCAGAGACCGGAGCTAACTTCCTGTATCCTGCAACTCCGGCTCCGCCTCTTAAGGTGGGCTGTTAAGGTGGACCAGCTTTTCTCCTTAAAGAGATGAGCCGCTCCTCTGAGCCGCTCAGCTTTTGAGTTCATTATTAACATTTCTTTTAACCGTTTTAACCGATAGCATTAATCGGTTAAAATGCTTAATGTCGGTTAACGGTTAATTATGGACATCCCTAATAACTAGATTGCCAAGGGTATTATATAAACAATTATGCTTCAGTTCTGATGAACATGATTATAGTACCTGGCATGCCACTGAAGGCAGATTCACACTTCCTAAGGTGAAAACTAACATGTTGAAAAGTACTGTAGTGTACAGAGCCATGGTGACATGGAACACTCTGCCTGGGTATATCATTCAAGAAAATAGCAACAATCTATTTACAGTTTTTCTCGATTGTTTACACACATTTTCTGAAAGCATGCCTCATACTCTCAGAACTCTACACACAAATCAAAAAAACACACACACAATGGGCAAAACCCCTCAATTCTCCTGCAAAATTAAACTTTACATTCAAAACAATGTAATTTCTTCTCAAAATGGTATTTTGTTTTCAAATGACACACACAAACCATCATATGAATAGACATTTATAAGAACCAGTTGAACACTGATGTGCTCAATGTAAAACACTATGATGAATGGAAAACACTTCTTCTCCATTCATCATAATGACTCAGGCCTTTTTTTTGTTCAGTGTTACACTTACTACAGACAGTACATACATAAGTGTGTTGTGAAATATTTTAGAATATTGTTTTTATACTCAGAATACACAAATACACGGTAACAAATATATTTTATTTTCCCCACAAAAACAATGTACACAGTGTACATCCCAACCAACACAAAGTTGCACATACAGTGGTCTACATACAAAACAACAGAAGAATTTACTGTATACAGTTACAGTAAAAAAAACAGGAAAAAAAACTATGCTGCATCCTCTCTTCTGTTTCGGTCTGGCCACAGCACCTCATCCACATCACAAGCAATGTTTTCCCTGGCCAAGCAGCGGGGGAAATATCGCTTAGCATGTCAAATCCAGCCATGAAAAGCATCAACTGATTGCTAATTGTAACACTGTGTGACAGGTGTTTGCCCATGTGATGAGTCAGTGTGCATAGTAGGGCAATTGACTTTAGAATTTTGAATGACAGTGTGTTCCTTGTGAAAATGAGATTTTCTTCATGAAAATTGTGCCAAATGCAGAGAATTGTGTGTAGTGTTTTGAAAAAAGTGTGTTTTAGAACTGCAATTTGAGTGTAAAGCAGGAATTGTGCTTGTAGTTTAGCAGAATTGGTTCAGGGGGTTGGTGCATGAGTTACATGTTGTGGTCATTGTGTGTCAAGTACCAGTATTTGTGTGTAAACAATTGAGAAAAACTGTAAAATATTATTGAAAAAACATCTCCTAGCTGAACAGCTCTCTGTGTCTGCTGATATTTAGCTAACATCAAATCATAAAAGGTTGAATGTTGGATAGATATAAAGTCCTGTTAATATGTATGGTAAAAGAAGTTGTTGCTTGCTCTGTTTTGTTTTTGTATTCTGACATATAATATGCTATGGTCCAACCATTAATGAATCACATTTACCTCTATACTCTGTGAATAGTATTAACTTGAACTAGTATGGTTCAAGTTGTAGGGATGTCACGGTACCAGAAAACTAGTATATGATACCAATACCAGTGAATTTCCACGATTCTTGATACCAAATCCGATACCACGGTAAAAAACAAAACAAACAATAAATCCCATGTAATGTGTTCATGTGTTTATATGTATCCTCAGATTGCAAGCAGTAGTTTAAATTCACTGACATGGTGACATTTCACTGGGTATAGGCTACCAGAGGTGGGACCAAGTTATTGTTTTGCATCTCACAAGTCTCAAGTCTGTGACTCAAGTCCCTAGTCAAGTCCCAAGTCAGATCTCGAGTCCTTAACAAGACACATGCACTCTTCATCAAATGTAACGTCATTTTAACAGCAGAGTAACTGGATCCAACTGGTGCTCAGTAACATAACGTCAGTTCTTCATGGTTTTCTCCTGAAACTTGATTGGATGCTGTTGGATTGGTTCATATAAAGTGGATCTGGGGAGTTATGTGTAAGATAATCAAATGCAAGTCCCAATAATATTCACCGGAAATAAAGAGTCCAGAGTTCAATAAAAAAACACCACTTCTCAGAGATTTAGCAATAAGCAACAAAAGATAGAAATTCAGTTTGTTCAGTTCAGTTCAGTTTTTTTCCCCACGAGTGAATCCTCTTCTCGAACATAGAGGATCTCTGTCTCGTCTTGAGTATTGTTGTGTTTTGTTGCTGTCGCTTTTGTTGTTGTGGTCATTATTGGTAAAGATTGTAATGTGATTTTGTACTGAAATTTAGCCTAAGAGTTTACAGTGCTTTGAGTGGACTCCAGGAAGAATAGCTGTGCTTCAGCCACAGCTAATGGAGATCCCAATAAAAGATAAAGATAAACGCTGGGATGAAGCGCTCCCCAGGGCCCAGGGGGCACTTTTCTGCCAGAAAAAGACTAATAATAGTAATATTGGCTCCACAGCTAAAGCAGGGCTCTCAACTTACTTTTTTCATCATCCTCCCGGAACCGTCCCGAAATGAATGTGAATCCCAAATTTAAAATCTTTGTTTTTCTACATTATCATTGGATAATCATTCAAAGTGATCTTCAACATAAATCGAACATTAAAGAAGTTTATTTTGTTCATAAATTTATAATTATAATTTTGCATGTTTTTTTATTTTTTTATTTTGATGTTAAAAATGCAGCTGAGCTAAAATATTTGTATGTATAAAAAGTAGCATTTGGTCAAAAAACAAGATTTTGCATATGGGCCCCCAAAAAGCTAGAACCGGCCCTGCTAGCTGGTGCTCTTAAAGTGGCACTAGGCACTATGTTTTTGGCATCATTGGGCAAAAATTCCATAATAACCTTTCAGCATATTGTAATTCAAGTGTTCTGAGAGAAAACTAGACTTCTGCTCCTCCTCATGGCTCTGTTTTCAGGCTTTACAAAAGCTAGCCTGTGACGGGAGACTTTGACCAATCACAGGTCAGTTCATTGAGAGAGCGTTCCTATTGGCTGTGCTCCGGTCATGTGACCGTAACTTGGCATTCCTTCACCAGATATCACAATGGCGGCGGCGTCACAAACTTTCTCATTTTACAGCTAAACAGTACACTACAAGATGATTCTGAGTACATCTGAGGAGAGAAATAGACATTAACGTAACATAATATTGATTCATATTTGATCAGCGCTGCCTAGTTTGACCATTTGGTTGGAGTTTGTGAGTTAACTCATCACTAATAGAGGTGTGTATTGTTACCTGTCAGACAATTCTATACAAACTTAGATATACAGTCCATGATCCAATACAAAAAAAGTATACATTTGTAACGATGATACCCCTACAGGGCAGCATTTCTCAACAGGGGCGGTTCAGAGGACATTGATGGCACTGGAAGCAATAGTTTTGTAAAGGGGGGCGGGGTGGGGCGTTTGAACTTTACACCAAAGATTCATGGCAAGAAGAGTTGAAACTTGCAACTAATTGCAAAAGAATGTGGTCTGCAACATTAGAAAACCTGCCAGTTTACACCGATGCAACTAGATGAGACGGTGTATCATTTCCACAGCAACGACTCTTTACTTCAGTGTTTCTGTCAGCTTCCTGTAGCGCTGCTCCATATGCTGCCTTCACTGGAACAGGACGTCAGAGTATCATCTCTATAAACTTTCACCAACATGGCGTTAACTGTGTCAAGTCAAGAAAATGGACGCTCTCTTCCTTGGTATTACCCGTGGAGGAAATTAAGAGTTTCTTCCTCTTGAAAGCATTAATTTCTCCCGAGGATACACGGTGAACGCCATGTTATAAATTTACAAGAGGGATATTCCGCTGTCGGACTTCCAGTGAAAGCAACTTAGCGTCTAGCAACCAGCCACACACATACTTGCCAACGCTCCCGTTTGTCTTGGGATATTCCCGTTTTTCATTGCCCTCTCCCGGTTTCCTCAATTCAGAGGTCAGTGGTTGCGTTGTCACGTTGTGTCTGAAAGGACCTTCAGTGAGCGACAGAAGCCCATTCCCTGTGCTCATCCTCAGCTGGTCTTCTGACCACCCCCACCTCACGCCTCAGCACCCATGGGTGCTAGGGCATTCAGCTGCACTGCTCCCAGGCTCTGGAACTCCCTCCCTCCACTCATCCGACAGTCTGACACTAATAAAACATACAAATCCCACCTCAAAACTCACCTGTTCAAACTGCCCTATTCACTGTAGTGTCCATCAGTCTGTGTCCTTCCCTCAACTCTTTTATTCCCTCTCATACATCTCTGCCTAAATGTCTCTTGTTACTTTCGCTCTGCTGGTGTTTTTGCCGTGTTTGGCTATTTTTATCTGTTCCAGTGTTATTTAATCTTTGTAAGGTGTCCTTGGTTGTCCTGAAAGGCCCCACCAAATAAAATATATTATTATTATTAATAATATTAGGAGAGAGAAATGGAGAGAACGTAGAGAAAGAAATACTCAAGCAGGAGCAAAGATAAATAAAAACTGATGAATATTAGTTCATATCAGAGATTCACACGCCAAGTTCACACCAGAGGGGCAAATTATTCAGTCTTCTTTCCTGGGAGTTAAAGGTCAAATTAAAAGTTAACATAAATGCTGTTGCAGTGTAATTATTATTTTTGTTATTTTCACTCTTTTAAAGGGACTCTATGTAAGAATCAGAAACAGACACCTGTGGCCGTTAAGTCAACTAAAGTCAGCGTCCTGTTGCTCGCGCTTGTGCTCGCTCTACATAGACATGAACGAGCATCGCTCAAAACAGTGAGGAGACACACGTCAGCTAAAACCACAATATCACTCTATATTTCAGCTGCTTGATTGGATGCTGTTGGATTGGTTCAAACAAAGTGGATCTGGGGAGTTAAGTGTAAGATAATCAAATGCAAGTCCCAATAACATTCACCGGAAATAGAGGAGAGCAGAGGACAGAAGCAGCCGCATCTGGCGCTTGGTGGCTGTTCATTTCGGACCCTGCAGGCATCGTACATCGTATTCAGTACTGCAGAAAACGATTACCGTCACGTTTTTAGAATTTTGGCATCGACTTGGTACCGAAGTATCGGTTCTTGTGACATCTCTACATGGGACACCGACCCGCAATGATTTATACCAGTAAGAAGTTATAAACAGTCCCTTTAAAGTCACCAGAAAGCAGGAAACAAAGTCTCTGAAACTCCAATTTTTATGGGGAGAACCCCAGACCCCCCGCTTTGGTTTTGAAATCCTCCCTTTTTTAAAGGCCATGTAAGGAAATTCAGATATTTGTTTCTTAACATATTTTAAATGTTGGAAAATAATGACTGAAAAGATGTGCAAAGACTGAACATTGTAGTTCTTAGACCGTTAAACTGTTTTTCGGCAGTTTTGTGTTCAGGATTTTTTAGGCGGGGCTGAAATCATGGCTCGATGACGCAGTGGAGCCATCCTTAACAGAACTCCACCCATCTTTAGATAATAATAGAAACCCAGAGAGCCACAAAGGTTATCTTGGCTAGCTCAGTCGGTAGAGCATGAGACTCATACTCAAAGTAATAGGTTTGAGCCCCACGATGGGCGTTGGCATGTATATTTCTGTTTTTGTATTGTATTTTTATGATTGTAATCCATCCCATGTCGTATGTATATTTATTCTTCACCCCTCTTGTAGACAATTATCCTACATTTTATTTGATGGGGGGCTGTAAGGGACCTGGATAATGGATAGGGGGACGCTAGCCCAAAAAAAGGTTGAGAACCACTTCCCTAGGGGAATGAATTTTTCACTAAAATGCTGATGACTGGGTATTGTTTATCTCAGTTCCTCGGTTAGTGACATGTGGTATCTCTCCTTCACACACAGCAGGTGAAGGAGCCTGTCATTGAAAGACCTATTTAAGAACGCACGGGGGGAGCAGCGCCTTTTGTAGTCCGTCTTCAGAACATTGCAGTTTCACCACGGCAGACTCACGTCACTAACATCCGCCGCTGTCGCATCATAATGACGGAGTCTAGTTAAAGAGCAGTCGGATTCTCTGAACAACGCGGTTGTCTTTTCTTAAGTCCTTCTGAATTGTTCTTCTCATCTTTGTTGTTCACCATACATCTGGCGAGCTAGCCAGATGTATGGTGGACTGAGACAGCTGGAAGCTCCGCTTGAAAGCCTGTCTGAGGACTCTCTCTCTCTCTCTCTCTCTCTATCTATCCCCCAGCCGGTCTCGGCAGATGGCCGCCCGCCCTGCGCCCGGTTCTACTCCAGGTTTCTTCCCAGTAATCGGGGAGTTTTTCCTGGCCACAGTGCGCTTGGTGGATCTTGTTGGGTCTCTAAACTATGGTGTACGGTCTAAGACCTGCTCTATATATAAAGCGTCTTGAGATAACTTCTGTTGTGATTTGACGCTATACAAAAATAAATTGAATTGAATTGAATTGAATCTTTCCTTGACCTCATGACGTTTTCCATCGAGGTCAAGGAAAAGTTGTTAGGAAAAGACGTTAGGACGTCATTTTCTTTGACTTTTCGAACGCAGCACCGATTTGGGGGTTTGAAAATATGGTCACCCTAGGTTTTACTTCCTGCCTTTGTTTCTTTCCCACCTTTTGTGATTGTCTGCCCCGCCCTGATTTGTTTCACCTGTGTTCAATCGCCCTGCTGTTCTGGTGTATTTAGTCTGTGTGTTTCCCATGTTTCTTTGTCAGTTCGTCGTCACTCCTGGTGTGATGTGTTTTCCCCTTGAGAGAGTTTTTTTCCAGTGTTTTTTGTTCCTTTTGAATTTACTTTGTGGATTAGCTTTTAGTTCCTACCTGCCTGGATCAGCAATATTTCTGGCTCTCTGTAAGTTTGATTTTATTATTTTTATTTAATTCATTGAACTTTGCCTGCTGCCATCTCATCATTGCCGCGTTTGGGTCCAACCTGTTTTCCCGCAATAACCTGACATGTTCCACATTCATGGATGTATTTATGCCACTGTTGCACAAAGGGATGAGTTATTATTTTAGATTTTTCGAATAGTCGTTATTTATAAAAAAAAAAAAAAAACGTTTATGCGATTATTCGTCTCATCTTAAAAAATATATATCCGTTGCAGACGCTGCCTGGTAGTAACGTTACTACCAATAAAACGTGTGTGGCACGTTCAATTCGGCTCTTTTCTGTTAGCGCAGTGGTGTGTGTGTTTGTGTGTGTGTGTGTGTGTGTGTGTGTGTGTGTGTGTGTGTGCGCACTGCTCCACAAACCCCCGTGCTCCCTCCGAAGGAGGAAGGAGAGTTGGGTACGACCAGGTTTAGGCTGCCGTGCCACACTTAATTTAAGGTTCCGAATGGCTGGCCAGGCCCGTTGGCACCGGACCACCCACCCCAGGAAGTCCCCATGCTTCGCCACGAGCGCACCCCGACGTCGTGTTCGCATGCAAGCGGCGCAGCACTCCTAGTAGTTTCAGCAGGTAGATCAGCTTAATCTGAATCTTAAAAAAAATCTTCACCCTCAGTTTTACAAAAGCTGTTTTCAGTAACCTAAAATGCTGTTTGGGTGTGGATGAAAGGCCAAAACACATAGAAAAACCTACGTCTACAAAAATACAAGCGGACAAGGCCTGAGACATTTATAGTGACGTATCAGTGAGAGCATACCATCATGTGTTCACAGGGGGACTCTGTTTACGAATAATATATATATAGTATATATATATACTATATATAGTATATATATATAGTATATATATATATACTATATATATATGTGTGTGTGAAAAGACTGTTTTTAAAAAATATATATATATAGATATATATCTATATATATATATTTTTTTAAAACAGTCTTTTTCAAAATGCGTTCCAGAGGAAGAAAAAAAAAATCAATATCAATTTAGAAGATTCTACCTCAGCTCAGCTGAGCCAATTGTGGTGGAGTTGGCAGAATGAGGTCATATTTCCACACACGATCTTTGGCCCCGAGTAGGATGCTGAGGCCATATAAGGCGAGTATGGCTGCTTGCAGTGAGGCAGAACTATTAGCTTCCATGACTGACAAGTCTTAACATGCTCGCTGAGCTTCTGTCATCAGGAACAAGGCCACTATTATTAATCGGCCATTAACTTAGTCAGGACGTCACATGGACTACTTCTTTCATGGCCTGCAGTCAATCTTTTTATAGAGTTAGGGACTGTAGAAAAACTATTAGGGTGAGGGTGTTTAAGTTATTACAATCAATTAATCACTAAAAGTGCATAGCTCTGTATTTCAACCATAATATGTTAATAGTAGAATCATTTTCACATATCCACTGAATCGCATATTAGAAATGGAATTAGAGATTGTTAAAATTGTGGCAAATAAAATTTTGACCTGTGCTCATGTACTCGTACTCACAAAACGACTCCGATACAACGGCACCGATACCACTTTACGGTGGTGCGCCCAACCCTGCTGTTGGTGTCGGTGCATCCCTAAATAAGACTTTCTTTGTTGTGTAAAACAGCGCCCACCCTGAAGTTGTGTTTGTGAAGAGAATGTCACTTTCGCCCCCAGACAGCGTTTCCTTTCCGTCCATTTCATGTTAATGACAAAACACGGTGGTGTCTGGTGAGGAGAGGGGTGAACATCTGGTAGAATTAAAATAGCACTTTAATACTTGCTCTTTGGTGGATTATGAGTTTGCAGAATTACGGGAGATGCTTGGACAGATTCAGAAAAGATGGTGAATCTAATTTTATCACTACATTTGATCGGTAATTAGAGCTGCGTTGTTATTTCATCCATCTCACGACGTGTCCACACTGGGAACGTCAGAAGCGTGTGGCGGCTGCGGAACCTGTTGTTTTTTATTTCGGCGTCCGTGTTAACAGGTTAGAGCAGCCACACTGCGCGCGAGACGCGCAACAGTATCCATTTTCCACGACCAAACAGGCACACACACTCAAAGTACACTAGTAATAACAGAATACACTAATGGCAGGCTTATATGGCTCCAACAATCACTATCCAGCATCCAAATGACTTGGCTGGAGAGGCGCGGCTTTCACAGTAATGTCACATCTCATGGTTCTGAGTACACTCATGGGTTTTGTGAATGTTAAGTAGGTCGATTTTACATTTTGAATAACTTCACGCTTCTTGCTCCAGATGACCTGATATAGGTGAGGGTGCGTCTCAGGCTCCTCTTCATTAAACCTGAGAGGCACAAGTGCATAGGAGCTTCACCAGAAAAGTTATGATTTTTTTAAAGGTCCAATTTCGCAGTTCACCCCCTTCCAAAGGTCGTACAAACTCGCAGATGGTACCAATCGATCGGGCGTACCCAAATATGTTTAGACGGAACCACCTTACAAGTCTGTACGACCTTCACCAAAAAAGTTATTCAATAATATCTCCTCAGATTTTTGGAGATGTGGTCGTTTGACCCCTTCCGAAGGTCTGTGATAGAGATTCAAGGTCTCACCTATTCTAACGCGAGCCGCGCCGTTCACAGCAACAACAGTGAAAGTGATCGTTTGACTGTATATTGACATCATATCAGCTACATTACTACAGTTTCGATGTCTATCTGTAGAAAATGTCACAGACATGAAAAAAGTAAGGATTTATTTTTAAATCAACACTTTCTGCTTTCATTTCAAAATAAAAGCCACCAAGTGTTTTTTTTCTGTGGGCAGACTTCCTTCATTTGTTAACACAAGGCTTTTATTCTGAAATATTTGATATTTATTGGTGAACATTTGACTACTCTCTTTCCCTGCTTCAACACACATCCCCCTCAGTCACTGCTCAGGTAGAAAAAGAAAAGCGTGCCGTGTCTCATCACAATCTTATCAACTACGCAGGGGGCGGGTTTAACCCTTTGATGGACATAGGTAGGTTTTCAGAGTCAAGTCCTCCAACCATAGATTCACCTCACCACAGTTTTAAAATATTATTTCACCTATCCTTCCTGATTGTTTATTTGAATTATTATTTGTCATATTAGTCACCTATTTTTATATATTCCGGTAGTTGGGGGTTACACATGCCCACCACATACACTGATGCTCAGATTGGTACATTTGAAGCTATTTAAATAAGCGGCAAAGTATAATGCAATCAACCATAGAGCACCCACACAGTCCATTTTGAATCAGTCATTTTATAATCCACTTCAGGATATAGAGCAGAGCCACAGCTCAGATATTCAGCTCTCTCTGTACAGTTTACAGTCTGTGTTGCCTTGTCCATACACCAGCTCGTCCAAATGTTTCCTTCTCCATGCAGATTGTAGTATACAGTTTATTAGCAACGTAAACTGTAATTGATTATCCATTTCTAACTTGATACAGAATTTGTATAAAACATGTGATATAGGGTAGCACTAGGGCTGTCAAAGTTAACACGATAATAATGAGTGAACGCAAATTTGTTTTAACGCCATTCATTTCTTTAACGCAATTTGCAATTTTTAGGTTGTAGCAGGCTCAGTTTTAAAGCTAGAGTGAAGATACTGGTATCCATCGGTACCAACCATGTCATACTAGCGGGAAGTAGGTTAAATAACGCTCCAAACTTGCGCTACATTTTGGTGAGGAAAAACTGGCATGGCCATTTTCAAATGGGTCCGTTGACCTCTGACCTCCAGATATGTGAATGAAAATGGGTTCTATGGGTACCGACGAGTCTCCCCTTTACAGATATGCCCACTTTATAATAATCACATGCAGTTTGGGGCAAGTCATAGTCAAGTCAGCAC